>NC_135369.1:152924412-153229684 GCF_049243985.1 Paroedura picta | reverse complement strand
AAGCTACCATGACACTGAAGAAAATACTGCCTGGATACATCGATGTGAAGAAACCATATTGGACTATGCCAAGATTCACAGATATTAACCACCATTATACTTGAAAACATTTCCTCTATCTACATGAGAAAATAAATCAGAATTACGGTAAGTTCACAAACCTACATTGTACTTCAGTATCTGATATCTGCCACCCTCTAACCCAAAGCACTGTAAAATAACAGAAAACAATATAACATTTCATCTCACAGTAATAAGTAGCTGCAAACTGAAATTAACAGTTCCTATTCTAGGTAGAATATTTATGTGTTCTGTATGATTAGCATTGAGAACAAATTTGTGTATTATGCACTTCAGAATTCACTGGAAAGTGTCATGGTTTTCATTAGTGATTTATTTGCATGGCTCTCATTATTTATTTATTTCAATTAATTCAGAATATATATAACTGTGCCTTCCTTCCAGAAATCTAGGACTTAGGATATATACTCAGTCCATCAGTTTTGTTTTAGAACAACTAGGTTCCTATGGTGGCTGAATTCTTTTTTCCCTGCTAGGCATATCTGCCAAAGAAAAAAACCCCTCTTCAAGATTAAGATGATTTGGACATCCTAATCTATACTATGGAAACAGAAAATCTAGGGTTTCCAAATAAGGATGCCAAATCATCTTATTTGGCTGCTGCTCATCTCCAAATGACAGAGTTCAGTTTCTCTGAAGATAATGGCTGCTTTTGCCTGTTTGGTAGCGGGGTAAATTCTTGGTTCTGCTTGACATCAGCCTGGGGCTGTCCCAGGCATACCTTGACTCAGGCCTTCAGTTGCTCCGGGGAACTTTTGTCCCAGGTGCCAACAGGTTCTATGTCGGGCCAGGTCTGCCTGGAAGGGTGGAGTTAGGTTGTCAATGCCCAGCTCCTCCTCATTCTCGCCTGATGTACAGCATCCTGGAAAGGACAAAAGATCGCCCCAGTTAGCTTCACTGTGCTTCATGGCACAGCAGAGCCACCTGGGACATTTTGTTTTGTTTAGGAATGTGGCATTGCATCCCAACGCAATACCATGTTCTTAAAAGAAAAAAGCCCCCTGCTGCCCTGCAGCGCGGCACAACCTCTATGCCCCAGTTCCCAAGCGGGAGCTCAAATTTGAGGCGGACAAGGTGCAACAGGCAAAATGCTCCCTTGTGTGGGAGTGGGAAGAGTCATGGCAGCCTGCCCCAGCTCAAACACCAGGGGGCAGCTCAGTGCAGAACCTCCCATGTGGTAAAGGTCCAGGTTTCGCCCCCAAAGCTCCAGAAGTTCCCCATCCTGGAGCTGGGAACCTTAACCCAGCACCCTCCGCCAGCCACCAGAGGGGACCTAGCAACCCAATCTCCAAATGCTGTTTGGAAAACGTCTGGAAATTTTGAGTAGTGTCTGGAGAGGGGAAGGAGCCCAGCAAAGATGTGATGTCATAGTGTTCACCCTCCAAAGCTGTCATTTCTTCTAAGGGAGATTTCTGGAGTAGTAATGTCAGCAGGACTCTAGGCTCCTGAGATTAGTCAAATTAATTATAGCTGTTCTTAAAGATAACTCCAACTCCAATCGGTATAAAATAGGGGATGGTGACTTTTTGAAGGAAGCACAGTTTGGTCAACGAACCACCCACTGTTAAAAATCTTCCCTGGTTGCCTACTTTCTTCAGGTGTTCACGGCATAGGACTAAATGTGAAAAGAATAATTTCTCCCTGTATGAATCCATTAACTAACTGGTTTCTCCAGACTGCTTTTTTTGGCTGTTCTGTCCCATAGGTTTTAAGATATGCCTAGACCTGCCTGTGGTCCTTTTCTGCATTAGTCCCTATTTTATGAGAGCATCTCTGAAGAGGTCAAGCGATAATTTTCCTCCTTTGCTTTTAGGAAGTTCTGCCAGACCTTATTATTTAGAAGGGATGTAGATACAGTATTTTTTTAAAAAATATTTAGATTGTAGAGCCTTTTTTGGGTTTGTTAAATATTTTATTTTTCAACTGAACCATTACTTTTCACACCAAAATTGAGATCTATCTACCTATGTAGAGTTTGCTGCAAGCCACAGGGACAAAGGGGACACCAGCGACTTCAGGTTGTCATCTCCACAGGGAGTGTTCAGGAGCACCCCCAGATGGATGGCCCCACAATGAATGTAACTAGACTGGTCTCTGCAATAAAACTCTGTGAGGCAGATGCTGTACCTCACAAGTCTCCAAGTCCTGTCTCTTCAGAACCAAGGGTGGGACAGGAACTCCCATGGCGGGGAGGGACCCCAAGTCATCATACATGCTGGGTAATCTTGGACCAGTTACAGTTCTCTTAGAATTGTCTCAGTGTTACCTACCTCATGAGTTCCCTGTTGTTGAGACAGGGAGAGGAGATTATGAGCCATTTTAAGGTACTTCAAGGCAGACAAATCTAGAATATAAAAACCTACTCTTCTTCTTAGCCTACCCTCCCTCCAATTCTGAGATACTCAAGAATTGTTGCAAACATGCAAAATATAGTAGGGAAGCATTGCTGCGTACATGCTCACCTGGAGTCCCTCCCTTTCCCATCCCCTCCAGGCCCAGCTTTGGCCATTTTGGGAGGGGCATGAGCGGGTCAATATGACAATATATGGTCATATCACCTGATAAATGTTTAACAAATTTAAAATATATATACAAATTATTTAACTCTCACCCATCCAGGAAATCCTTCCAGGGCCATCAAGAAATCTAAGGGTTTCATGAGTTCCTGGTTGAGAAACCCTGCTCTAGAAGTACAGCAATTATGCTACGCAGAACAATGGGATGGTTTTTGCTAGTGCATAACCTGCTCAGTGATATTTGGAGGGGGCAATCTTCTTCACTTTGCGCAACCCAGTTCCCCAACCTGGGTTCCTTCCAAGCAGCCCCTTTCAAGGAAGGGATGGAGCTGCCTTTCCATATCTGAGAAATAAGATAATGGAATCATCACCTACACACTGGGGGACATTGTGCAGATTCTGTCTGATTTCTGATTTCTGATTTCAGATCAGACTCTGTCTGATTTCTGACAGAGAGGCTGATTCTGTGAAGGCTCAAGAAGGTGGCAGGTTACAGTGGATGAGCGAGAGGGTTGTGAGTGTCCTGCATAGTGCAGGGGGTTGGACTAGATGACCCATGAGGTCCCTTCCAACTCTAGGATTCTAAGTTTCTAAGATTCCCTACTGGAAAATCCCTTCTCTGTGATGCAAAAATCTTAATGGTACTCAGCTAAGCAGAGGTACAGCTCTCTCATTCTCCTGGCTGTTCCTCTTCCCCCTCCCTTTGCTCTCAGGAATTATGAGCTTTTCCCAGCTCTACATCATTGCTCTAGCAAAAAAACAGCTTTTTTTCGACAGCTGCCTTCTTACTAATTTATTTTTTTTTAATATCCACAGCTTAGTTACCTGCACATAATGGTATTGAGGTGAGATGGGTAGTACAAAAAGGAAATGCAAAATGCCTCTGATGTGTATCATAGATTCATTGGTGCAGAGGAGGTTTGAGAAATATTGATGACGGGGAAATCCCAGGACAGCTATGGATATGAAACCAACCTGTGAGGAAGCTATGAAATAATCATATAAAAATAGGCACCCCACCTATGGCAATAAGTCCACTTGGAAGACATCTTTGACCTACCCAACTGGCAATTTTAATAGAAAGGATTAACTATGGTAGTTAAACAGGCTACCTAAGGACTGTTCTGTTAGGGAAAGGGCTGTGAGATATACTGAAGATTGTTTTCATAATAACACTGGTACTTTATAGATATGATGCATTAAACTCCATTATTAAAGACTCAATAATCAACACAAGAAGAGAGAACAAACAGAGGCCCAAAATGTATTTTTAAAGGAAGCATCAAGTAAACTATCTAGAAAATACTTTTAAATGATTTTTCAGTCATAAGAAATGAGATTTAATGGACAGTCTTAATAGTGAAAAGGATGCTAGCAAACCTGAAAGGAAAACGTTTCGAAAAGAAACTAAGGCAGATAAATTGTTGGCTCATCAACTGACAAGGAAGAAACTTTGTAAAATAAATCCTAAATGGTATGAAATCTTCTTGGGAATTAATAACTACTAGTTTAGAAAAATAGCAAAATAAAATACTTTAAAGTTTAACCAGCTGCATCTAACAGTGTACCCTCAAGACGTAAAGGTATGTTGTTTTTCAGATAAATTGCATATGCTTAAAGTTTTGATGGAAGATAATAAAGAATAAGTGCACCAGTTTCCCTGTGAAAATAAAAAGTCATTGCTGGGAAGGTTTAGGATGTCGACTAAGCTCCCATGATAGCATTTGCTAAAGATACATTAACGCGAAGGTGGAAGATCGTGCTAGAATAAACTCAATGAGACCCACCCCAGTTCTATCATGACTGTGTAATGGGCAGAAATGATAGTTGCTTCCTTTCTCCAACCACCACAGCTGGGAAATGTTTAAAGACTTAATCCAAGGGTAGTCAAACTGCGGCCCTCCAGATGTCCATGGACTACAATTCCCAGGAGCCCCTGCCAGCGAATGCTGGCAGGGGCTCCTGGGAATTGTAGTCCATGGACATCTGGAGGGCCGCAGTTTGACTACCTCTGACTTAATCTATGTCTTCCCTATCGATTTGCAGCAACAATAACATACTAAAACCAGGAGTCAGTCTTTATAAAAACTTGTGTTCAGTTTTATCAAAAATTAAGCAAGACTCTAAAACATAACAGTGTCAAAAGCAGAATAGGAAAGAGGACACTGCTGCCAAAATTACAGTACTAATGGAAACAAACTCACAAGAGAATCTGCAACATTTTATGGTGGGTCTCCATTTGTGTTTTCTAAATGGGAAAAATACTGGTTGAAGCCAAGGGCTTAAGAGGAGACTTGGATTTGCAGAGTAAATCTATTCCTTTCCATTTCAGTCTTGTACGTCCTCAAAAATGGCTTTTCACCAGCTTTAAACAGTTTTTGGCTTGTGACATGGAGATGATTTTAAAATCTGAGGTAGATACAGGACTGCAAATAAATATTTTGTTTTATAGACACCAAGGGCTACTGGAGAATTTAGAAGTCTAACATGATGTTAAGAACTGTTGTAATACATTCTAGAAATAAAGGAAGATTATAAAAATTGTAAAGAAAAATAATTTCAGATATAGAAAAAAAGACAATCTATGGCTCAAATTTTGTTTATACCTTTAAGTAATTGAACTGATTCTTGAGGTTGATTTTCAATAGAAACTAAATGTACTGTTGCCATGAGATGCCAGAAAGAATAAACAAAAGTATTTTTAAATGTCACCATCAAATCCAGAAATGGAGATTATATTAATTTGGTGGTATGCTTATGTTTAGAAACATTCAAGGAGTTGTTTTTCAGACAGGCTTAAATATGATCTGTTGACTTTCATTTTGAATACTGTTGAAGATGATTTTGAAGAAGTTATTGAATTATAACAAATGTGTGGATGTGTTGATTGCTGCAAAAAACCCCAAACAACTGTATTAGGAAGAACTGTCAATCACAATCACCTTCAGGGACTGGTTACCTGTGGTTTTGAACATGCTTGGACAAGTTAGCTGATAAAATACAATGGAGGAATGGTATTTGAGTTTCTATAGAGATTGTTGAGAAGGGGAACCCTTTTACCTCATGTTAGAATATACACTGTAATAACATAAGGTTGGCAATGCAACTCTCTTTTCGTGTAATATGACAATAAGAAAAATAAGTAAGATCTGTAATGGGTAAAAAGCTCAGCTGTGAATTATTTTTTTAAGAAATCGAACTGCTTGCATGCATGCTTCCTGTAGAAGATAATGGGATCAGCAGGATATGTGTTTATTGTATTGCAGTATTGTATTGCAGATTCTTTCAGTAAAAGAACTTTTCAAAATGTAGAATAGCATATTGTGATTGATACATAGTATGTATCTAGTTTTAAGAGTGTGAGACAGGATTGGGATTTTGTTGGTGTACTGCTTACCCCATTGCCTAGCCATCTTCCTGCTTAAACTGGAGAAGGTGGTCTCAAAGGTGGCGTTGAAGACTCCTGAGCTGCCTGTTTTGTTCATAACCAGCAAGGCTGCCTTATCAGGATCAGCTCAGGATTTCATTGTCTCCATTACAACCATGAGATTATTTCAGGTAATAAAAGGCTCTGCGCCCTGTGCAGATTACACTCTTGATCTGTTCTTGACTGAATAAAGGCGATCTGAAATTAGGGGGGCGGGGTTTCCTTTGTTATTGCCAGATCACTATTATCTGATGTTTAGATTTACAAGGACATCGAAACTCTGCAAGGGCTTCAACTATCTACTACAGGGGTAGTCAAACTGCGGCCCTCCAGATGTCCATGGACTACAATTCCCAGGAGCCCCCTGCCAGCATTCGCTGGCAGGGGGCTCCTGGGAATTGTAGTCCATAGACATCTGGAGGGCCGCAGTTTGACTACCCCTGATCTACTACATAATCTGATAGATCTATCTGGTTTTCTGATGGCATTTTGAGATTTTCCTGCAGATATGGTTGGTGCTTCTATTAATGACTGAATTGACCTCTGAAATGAGGAAATGCCCCAGGCAATTGCCCCAGGCAATCACTCCCTAGGTGCCCTTTCTTAGGTTTAAGAGCCTGGGCACTCCTTTAAGAGAACACAAGAGAACCCATCTAATAATGGTCCATCCAAGTTTATAGTAGGACTACAGATGATGGAAGGACAAGGAAGACAGCTAGAGCTACAGTGGAAAAAGACATGGGGGTGAAGCCAACAAGGCACAGGCTACAGATCATTTTAAAGTCAACTCCATGGCACCACTCCACCTGCACAAAGCAGACCTGCAGAACACTCCAGGTAATCAAGGACTTATTGGGCTGTGACCTACAGGAGGAGGAAAGCTGTCCTGCATCCTGCAATAATAAATTTGCTATGGACTTTGCAGATAAAATATCTTGCATCCATTCCGTGTACCGCTCTGTTAGTAGTGACAGAACTGGATGGTCTCAGAGAGCCCATATATACCAGTTGTGTGGGATACCTTTCATCTTGTATAGTCTAAGGATGTAGACAATATTCCAGGAAGTTTGAGCTACACCATTTGCTTATATGATCCATGCCCCTTGGGGCTGCATAAATCTGCACAGACTAGATTTGGGAAACAATAAGTGCCTCCATGAGAAAGCAGCTGGTCACCCCTGTCTTGAACCCAGACAGTTGTAAATCTAATCCTACTGCTCTGAACCTAGGAGAGTTGAATACCTATTGTTCAGTCTCAAATTTAGAATTCCTGAAGAAGGTAATTGAATAAGTAGTGGCTGGGTAACTTCAGGAATTCCTGAATTAAAAGGTTGTTTCTATCCATTCCAATCTGGTTTCAGGCCTGAAATGACCTTCCTTGCCCTTTTTTGTTTGAGACTGGGAGACACTGTTCTGCAGTGGTTTCAGTCTTAACCCACAAATGGAGGTTCCAGATATGGTGTTGGAGGACTGCTGCTCTGCCTCTTGGTCTCTATCATAGTGGGTCTTATGAGGTTCCATCTTGTCTCTCATACTTTTCAGAACCTATGTAAAGACACTGGGAGAGGTCATCTGGATACCTGGGCTGAGATGCCACCTATATTTAGATCATACTAAGTTCTATTTTGTGCTACTAGCTTATCCCAGATATGCTGTGAAAATTGTGAACAGGTGCCTGGAGGCAGCTCTGGATGGATGTGGGCTAACAAACGAAAACTTAATCTTGACAAAATAGAGGTGTAAGTGTGTGTGTATGTGTGTGTGTGTGAGAGAGAGAGGGGGGGGTGGGAGGCGTAAGGGGGGGTTGACCTGGAAATTGAATAGTTTCTGAATAAACATGTAGCAGCAATGGCTACAGGTGCCTAAATCAGTTTGGGATGATAAACCAGCTATAGCCCTTCCCGGATGAGAAAAGTTTTGTCACTTTGGTTTGTGCCAAGTAACATCTAGATTCGATTAATACAATGTTCACAACATGGGGCTCTCCTTGAATTATGTCACATAAGACTGCCTTATATTGAATTAGACTTGGTCCCTCAAAATCAGTATTGTTCACTTTGACTGGCAGTGACTCTCCAGGGTCTCCAGCTGAGGTCATTCATATCACCTACTGCCAGATAGAGTCAGATTTGTCAATCCCACTCTATCACTGTCTTCTGCCAGCAGCTGATTACTTTTTTGTATTGTTTGACATATCCCCAGACTGGCTGAAGATTCTGGGTTTTTTTGTGGGGGGGATCATCTGGGCATGGAATTGGGGTCGCTGTGGTAGGCAGGTAGTTGTGAATTTCTTGCATTATGCAATCATAGGATTGGAAGGGACTTCCAAGGTCATCTAGTCCAATCCTATGATCCCTCCCTGTTATATTGTTATGTGTGCCTGTGTCTTTATATGTTTTTATTGAATTGTCTATTTTATATACTTTATTTTAAACACTGTTTTAATGTTAAAATATTTTAATGTTTTCAGGATTCTGTTTGGATGTGAAGATTGCACATAAATATTTTAAATAAAATACATACATACAACCAAATGGTTTTAAAAATAAATAGAGCCAATGATTTTGCAGGCAATAAAAGCTCAAGTAGTTATTGGAATTTTATTGCTTGCAGAATCATTGGCACTATTTATTGAAACGTGCAGGATCATTCTGAGTAGGTGTCTCCTTGACAGTAGCCTTTATCTTCAAAGTTTTAAATTAAATTAATATCATAGAACACACAGTTAAAAAACCCACAGATGTTAAAATTAAATATTTTTTTGCATTCCTCTCTCAAATACCAAAGTCAACATGAACTTTGCTTAGGGATTCAGACAATGATTACAGATCTCTAGAATCAACGCCCAACTAGTACCTAAAACCATTTGCATCCATTTCACACTAAGCTATTATGGGTGAAATTCTAAACAGACCTACATCCTTCTCTGTCCACTTACTTCAATGGGCTTAGAAGGGTGCAACTCTGTCTAGGACTACACTGTAATTTTCTTCGTTAGGTAAATCACTAACAATCACGGCTCTTACTCCATACTTGCAGTGTCACAATTTCACTAATTTCAAGAGTTATATTACAATGCAAGCAATTTAAGAGATGTAGGTTAAGTCTCTTCAGATATTCCAGGAGAGAAAAGAATTTTTAAAATGTGAAAGTATGTATTTATCTGATGATAAGTGTTACCCCCAAGCATATGTTAATGACCTAGTAAAGTCAGAGACATCTGAATGTATATTCATTCTCCCAGGCCTGAGTCAGAAAAAAATGTATACTGGGTGGGGTGGGGGGGGGTGAGTACAGTAGCACTACATTATTTATTTACTTTATTATGAATGAGTTATGGTGAATTCCAAGGTCTCTACAAAGGACCATTCTACAAAGGAAGTTAAATGATAATCCATTTTGTTTAAAACCAAATATCCTCTTCCTTTATTTACACATTTATTTACACATGAAGAACATAACCTTGTAAATGCATGAAGACCCTCATCCCCATATTATGTGTCATACTTCCAATTTCCTGGGTTGCAGCGTGCCAAATTGGAATTCCCCCCTAGCAATGTATCATCATAAAAGTGTCTTTTTCTTCCTCTGAGCATGCAATGAGGCTTCACAAATAGAACTTACAGAAAAAAGTGAATTTTCTTGGATGGATGGCCCATTCGATTTACAACAGTATCTTACACTGAACTCCTGCCCCCCCCCCAAAAGCCTCAATCCCGCTTCGTTTTTTTTTACTGTAAAGACTTAAGGATAACTATAGGCACTCAAGTTAGATGTACTAGGGTTGCCAACCTCCAGGTGGTGCCAGGAGATCTTCCAAAAATACTTATGAGCACCAGGCTAGAGACATCACTTCTCTTGGAGAAAATGGCTACTTCAGAGAGTAGACTCAATGGCATGGGTGACCAAACTGTGGCTCTCCAGGTGTTCATGAACTATAATTCCCATGAGCCCCTGCCAGTAGCACGACAGTGGTCACCCCTGCTGTATGTTATTATACTTGATTAATATCCCTTCCCCATCTTCCCCAGGCTCCATCCTCCAAATCTGTAGGAATTTCTTAACATGGAGTTGGCAACCCTATCAAGTATGCACACAAATGCATTTCCATCACAGCTACAGCCTGTTTGGCATGTAAGGGAAGGAGGACTTTTTTGCTTCATGCAGATGGGAAGAAAGGCTGGAAGGGTTCCCCACTACAGATTCAGAGATTGACTCCCTCCCACATTGCTGAGCGCAGTTAAAAGAGAAGGTGAAATTGTTGCCAGCACCAATTAATTACCACCATTTTACAGAGATTTTAAAATGTCCAAATCCATTGTGGGCTGGCGGTATAGAACTCTTTCCCCCACCCCAAGTGTTTTCAAGGGCCAAAACAGGCACATGGGCACCAGTACACATTGTAAAATGGTTATGAGTCCACTTGAAGCTGCAGCTGCCACCCACCCACTCCCTGCCCAGGCTCAAAGCTTTTACCTTGAAGTGCTACAGTGCTGTATATCAGAGGAATCCATGACTAACATGAGCTAGCAAGCTAAGGTAGGAAAATGACTGTGTCACATGCTTCAGAGCACAGCTGGATCAACTACTTTGTACAGGAAGCAAAGGGGAAGGCTGAGGAAGGCAGGAGAAAGAAAAGCAACTTTCTCATTGGCAAACCTGGGAGGAAGGGAGGGGTCAAGGAGTATCTCTCTCTCTCATCAGCAACGCCTGGTAGGGAGGGTGGGAGGAGGAGGAAAGGAAATGCCCAATCTCATTAGCAGAAATTTTGTGACAGATTGCCCAACCCTTAGTGCATATTGGTGGGGGCATGTCCACCACCATGGCTACATTATTATGCCGAAATTCTCAAACATTTAGAAAACATTTACAACATATCAAGGGCGCAAAGCTAATGTTTAAGATGTATAAAGAAAATATCCAAAATACTAACACAAATCAGCATTCATCATCAGAATTGGAACCTATAATTACAATGCATTTAAACACAAAAATAATCAAAATAAAGAAGTTTTGGTCAGAAGGAAAAATTACAAGAAAATATCATTATATAAATTTAATTTTGAGTGTAAATTTATAGGGAGATAAAAAAGATCAGTACAACCATTCAAGTATAATGACAGTACAACAGTACTGTAAATTTTCAAACGGATCTATGTAGCATTGAAAACAGATACATCATCCTACCTTCATATATAGCCTTGAATCCCTGGGCACTTACAGCAAAGTCGGTAGTGAAGCATAGTGTCAGAATAGAACCTGTACTCACTATAGACGATGGCAGCTGAAATCCAGAAAGCCTGCAGAATACACAGAAGACATATAAATAATGAGATGTTAAAAGTAACTCATAGCAAAATCCAGTAATATACCTAATAACCTAATATTATACATTCAGAACACTTTCCTGGAACCAAGCCCCACTGAAGGGACCTGTAAAGGAGCAATCATGAGCATATCTATTCAGACAGGGGGAGGGACTGTGGTTCAGTGGTAGAGCATCTGCTTATCATATAGATGGTCCCAGTTTCAATCCCTGACATCTCCAGCTAAAATTATTTGGTAGTAGGTGACATGAGACCCTGGAGAACTGTTGACAGTCTGTGTAAACAAGAGTGACCTTTATAGATGGTCTTACTCAGTACAAGGCAGACATGAATGCACGTGTTCATGTGTGTTTGTGTTTTTTTTTTTTTATTATTTATTACGGTCATTGACCAGCATCAAAGTATCTACAGACATATATCAACAGGACATTTGGCATCAGGGAGTTGACAAAGGCACAAAACATGAACACAGCATTCCGACGGTCAGGTCACTCAGCATCAACAACAGCCAAAGACTTCCGCACTCTGCTGTATGTGTGTTTGTGAAATATCCCATTTAATGCATTGGGGCTTAATTTTAAGAAAGTATTCTCAGCATTGCACTCCAATTCTTTTATAACTTCCAAGGAATACACTTCTACACATCTTGACTGTAGTACAACTTCTCTTTCTATTATTTTCCCAGAAAAAGTATGGCAGAAGAAAGACCTCCACAACAAAAAGACCTCCACAACAAATTGCTTTAGGATGCTTTGGGCTGATCCTGCATTGAGCAGGGGGTTGGACTAGATGGTCTGTATGGTCCCTTCGAACTCTATGATTGTATGAGTCTATGATTCAAATGTTTATGACACAACTTCTATGAATATTCATAGTAATTCACAGCTAGTATTTCTTACTATGTTGCTAGTTCAGTAGCAAAACTTTTGCCACTTTTTATGATTCCGGGGAGTGTATACTAGATGTGATAACATCACAATCCATATATGCTGATGAATTCCCTAAAATACAGATGAATTCTCTAAAATGCAGTGTTTTCTGTACTGATGTCCTCCATGATCTTAATCAGAGATGATCAGAACTAAACAATTTTGCAGCCATTTTACAATAATTTAAAGTGACTCAGTGAAGAGTGTCTATCATTTCTGATAAGGATTTTTGTAAAACCTATCCAATCCATTTTTGTCAGTATTAGTGAGAACAGATTCCCTTGCCTACTGAAGCCTGCCTGACAGAAAGCGACCTATGTGGGGGAGCCACCAGACACCCACCTCATTTGGCTTCCCCTAGGCTTGCCTGGCAATGAGCCCCTGACCCCCAGCTGGGTTAGCTGTGCTTGTTTACATGCTACCCCATATGGAGGCCCCGAACTCCAAGGCATACGAACACCCACCAGACTACCTGCCAACAGGCTCCGTCTCATGTAAAACCCTATTAACCATAAAACATTCACCTCAAACACAGTCACAAGACTGTTTACAAATCACATAGCGTGGGTGGGAGGGAAGCTGCTCTGAGCCGTGGGTACCGCCTGCCTCTTCTACACTGCGTGCACTGTGTAAGCAAAGTGCACACTCCGCATGGGCCACTGGGCAGTCACGTCCGCCTCCAGCCTGCCCTCTGCTCCATCAACCGGCAGCTCTGCTTATTCTCTGCTGCACATTACTTGCATTGCAGTTGTTGCCAGAATCCATTCTTCTGATCCAAAGATTGCTTAAGTGTGAAAAAGAGAAAATCCTATAGCCCTGTGATTTTTTCAGCCTTATGTTTCCAGATCCACAGCAATTTCCCCTTGACCTTCCATTGTGGACTTTAGCCCAACATTTCATTCCATAGTTCCTTAACTCCCTCTGTGCTGGACTGCTGGCTGCTGTTATGAAAAAGAATTTATGTACTGTACCATACTATATACTACGAGCCTCTTGTGGTGCAAAGTGGTAAGGCAGCGACATGCTGTCTGAAGCTGTCTGCCCATGAGGTTGGGAGTTTGATCCCAGCAGCCGGCTCAAGGTTGAGTCAGCTTTCCATCCTTCCGAGGTTGGTAAAATGAGTACCCAGATTGCTGGGGGGTAAACGGTAATGACTGGGGAAGGCACTGGCAAACCACCCCGTATTGAGTCTGCCATGAAAATGCTAGAGGGCGTCACCCCAAGGGTCAGACATGACCCGGTGCTTGCACAGGGGATACCTTTACCTTTATGCTATATACTATTTTCTGGATCCTTTTAGTATTGGCTTCTTAGGACTTCTTGATTTTAGCTCTATTCAAAATATATAAGAAATTGAATGCACAATGCTCTGATTGTCTTGTTATTGTAACAATCAATATTTTTCTGAAGTTTTGGTCCCATTGCTAGTGTTTACCAAACTAAACAATACATAATAGTAAAATATAACAAAACTGTTCAGTGAAGTAACTAACTCTATCTTCCAACAGAACGAAATACCTCATTAGAGCTTCTATTGGGAAAAGAATCAATGTACTAGCACCACTGAATATGACCTATTGAAGTCAGAATTACTCTTGTGAAATAATAAAGGTACGAGTAAGACCCTAAAGTTTAATGGAGAAAAACAAAAGTACTCTATTCTTTCTTAACAAGAACTTATTCTATGAAACAGTGTCTATATATAAGTTTCAGAAAGAGCTTTTAAAATGAAACGCTAATTAGAGATGCTGAGAATTTCTCAGCACACCTGCTTGACAGTGTAGCTTAACCTGTTCGGCTCATGATCAAAATGTGAGTCAGTCAGAAATATATTTGGAATGTATCAAGGAGCTCAGTTACCACACAGAAAAGTGCAGATGCTAGTTGGATAGATTGGGGATCAGCTGGGAATTGGGTCATGATCCCCCTCTCCAGAAAACAGGACTGATGTAACTGTTGTTCGTTGTGTGGTCTTCTGTGCAGGCACACACTGAGACTGTGTGTGCGCAGGCCAGCCACGGAAAAGATTTTCAAAGCTTTCTAGTTGGCTAGGAACACCCTTCCCTACCTCTGACAGTTTCCCACCAAAACAATCACATGACCACTGCCAGAGACTCCCCAAAAAACTAAGGTTCTAAAGAGTTCACAGCAGGAGAGGAGAGAGGAGCACACATCACTCAATGAAGTTACAAGGAAGTGCAAACCTGTTTTCATCATTGTGGCTTCTGTGCAGCCCCACATTGTGAGGTTAGCAAGCTCACTGAGTGAAGGAGGCAGGTGTGAAGCTCTCAAAGCAAGACACTATGAAGTCTAACAGTTATTTATTGTCCCATATTGACCTTAAGGCAGAACTGTCTTATGTAGCACCAATAAGCACTCTACAGGTGTCTCAAATGAAATCAATCCAGGAATGTGGCAAAGAAAAACAGCACTCTGTAGGAGAGGGCCATCATATGTAAAGCGGCATTGTACAGATGCATTCAAGACAGAATGTGATGGTTTCTACCAACCCATGAGGATAGGTTGTATGAGGATGCTGATTAGTCGTTTTAGGAGCCTAAGAGACCAATCCAATGTAGTGTTGGGTCCCTAGCAGACCAAAAGCCAACAACAAAAAAACAAAAACAAAACATATTTATGGAATACAAAGAGCAGGCAGTTATTTGACATCAGAAATGAGTGTAAGGATAGCATTGTGTGACATGAGAACTGAGAGACAATCCCTGGCCAGGGCATTAAAGGTAAAAAGGTAAAGGTATCACCTGTGCAAGCACCGGGTCATGACTGACCCTTGGGGTGATGCCCTCTAGCGTTTTCATGGCAGACTCAATACGGGGTGGTTTGCCAGTGCCTTCCCCAGTCATTACCCTTTACCTCCCAGCAAGCTGGGTACTCATTTTACCGACCTCGGAAGGATGGAAGGCTGAGTCAACCTTGAGCCAGCTGCTGGGATTGAACTCCCAACCTCATGGACAGAGCTTTCAGATGGCTGCCTTACCACTCTGCACCACAAGAGGTTCTTTTAGGCAGCTCAATATGGCTCCTTTACAATCCTTTTTGAAGGTAACTTAATGCACCCATGACTCACACGTTATGCTGGTGATCAGTCTTTTAAAACTGCCCTACTGCATACTAGGAATGTGTGTGTGTGTGCATGTGCGCGCGCACATGCATGTATGTGTGGTGGAAGGCTCAACAGATAGGCTATGAATTGCTTAGTACAGTTGGACAACAGTTATGAGCCTTGCTGTCAGATTCTTAAAAGTCATCTCTTCTTTGCCTCCTTCAAATAAAGTGGTATCTTGAGATTGTGTACAGATTTTTTCCCCAATGTACAAGATGCCAGGTTCCATCTCTGGCATCTCCTACTGAAAAAGTGTCTGGTAATTGGACTTGTCACAAATCATTTAAATTCGTTAATTTATCCTCTATGGTGACTTACTCCAAAAGATAAAGTTTGCTGCCTTGTCTACCACTCACAGTGTCTCTACAATCTTTTTCATGTTTATGTCACTTATTGGGCTCAGACTCAAGATCATCCCTACCTGTCATTTGAGGATAGGCTGCCTGTCTTCCCATTACTTAGTGTAGTCAGTTCAGTACTACCCCCAAGTAAGAAAAAGGGTGCCATTTTAAATTATCCTTATGGGTTAAGGAAGATACTTGAAAAGGTCCATGCTCAGGCCCAGGTCATCTAATTCTGTGTGTTGTAGTGTGTTATAGTCTTTAAACTTTGCTGGGATCCTACTTCTTGTGCTGTGGATTATGTTTTGGCAACTGGTTGGAAATCACTCTCTAAACTTTAATCTTCCGTATTGGACTTCTAAAGATTTTACAAAAGCATAGAACCTTGTTTTATTTTGTACTTCCCTGGTACTACATTTGTAATAGGGCTTTTAGTATGTAGCATTTCCAGCTACTGAGGATGTTGTTGGTTCTAGCCTACATTCAAAAATTTTATGCGCTGTAATAATATGTTCAAATCCTGGCTTGTGTTAGCATTTTGGAGTTTTTCTATATACATGTTTATCATTTAATTTGTCCCTTTTATTTGTTGCAAATGTTTTCTCAGTGTTTCAGAATTTCAACAGAATAATACAGCCATGGACCGTTTATGCACTGGGAACTTCACTGCTCTAGCTCCCGTGCAGGAGCACAAATCTGGGGTGGATAAGGTGCACCGGACCAAATGCTCTCCCCTGTGTGGGTGCAGGAAGAGGTGGGGCAACCTGCCACGACTAACATTCCAGCCTGCAGCCTGGCATGAAACCTCCAGTGCATATACGGCCATGGTGGTACACAAAGGGACATGGCCCCACCAATCATTTGTCATGCCACTGCATTCAACATTGGTGGTTGGGAAATCTGCTAACCCACTCAGTTGCAGCTGGGGAGAGTTCAAAGAGCTCCATCACATCTCCCTGGAAAGCACAATGCTCATACTCCTGTGACAGTCAGAAAGTAGTTTGGTGGACTGCACCACAAGCACATTCAGTAGCTGGTATTTTGCCCCATTTAAACAAGTGCCAAAGCCTGTTTGCATTCTATTAGCCATCTTCTATACTTTACATGGCCAGCCAAATCCTGTGGGCCTCTCATAGGTGTTTATCGGGTTATGGTTATCAAGTAGAACTGATTTCATCCATGTTTGCAACCTTTCATTCCCTCAATCAAAATTTTATGATTGCAGGATTTGTGCAGATCTTATTTAGTGTGGATAAGCCCATGTCAACCATGGCTCTGTGGATGGGCAGTTTTCTGTTTTCAGTGATATTTCTATATTCACAAAGACAATAAACTTGCTTCAAGCTTCAGGGGAGCAACATGGCACAATGGAGGTAGCCAATATATCGGAGTGGGTTCAATACATGATAGTTCTTATTGTTGCATTGAGTTGGGCATGAGGTTTGTGGACATGGAGGCTGTAGAGCCACACTGATGAACTGCATTTTTAGACACCAACCTCAGAGTTGAGCAAGTTGTATCAGATAATTTTTGAAGAAAATGTTATGTGTGTTTTTGCTGTTACATTGGTAATATGGTGTTTATAGCTCAAGGTCCTGTCCAGGGTAAAACCACAGTACTTAGGTGTATGCTGCATGTAAGTTGGATGCCATTAAGTTGGACATTCAGCTCAGGATTGGCAAAAACAGGAACATTCTGCTTTTCCTGTACATGGGATGAAGTCTGCTGCCTTGATGAGCCACTATTTACAGTAGTAGTCAGCTAAAATTTCAATACTGAAACACTGTTCACTGAATCATTATGGGGAAAAAACATTTTCAAAACTTTAAATGTCCAATCCCAGTCATGTCAGTTTCATTTCACACTGATAATCCTTTCCTTTCTTTTGTTTGTAAGTATCACTGAAATCCTTTTTTTTTTTTTTGCAAGGGGGATGCTGCCATTTGCTGCCTCTCCAATCCCCATTCAAATTAACACCAATAGGAAATGGAACTGCTTTTGAAACTCTCCCCTGATGTTTTATTTTATGTATTATTCAGGAATCTGAAACTAGCAATAGTCTCATATCACCTGTGTTATGGATCAGCGAGACTGTAGCAACAGTGAGGACTCCTCAGAGGAGGAAGGGGCCAGCATAGCCAAAATAGTGAGAAAAAAGAGGTGGTAGAAGCCAACAAATGGGAGGAATAGATGCAAGCATGACAAGACTGACAGGCAAGAGCTTCGACAGAATCTGATAGCCTTTGTCTGTTTAGCAAGCCAGCCGCTGTCTGTCGGAAAAGGGGTTAATATTTCTTGTCACTACTTGCTAGTGGGAACAGTCAATAGTGAGTCATGTGGTTTGTTTATTGGTATGCAAAGTGTATACTGTCCATTGCATATAAACTTCCCATGTCTGCAACTAATAACAGAAGAGAAAGTTTTCAACTTCCACCCTTTGTCCCAGAATATGAGAACTGCTGTAGGCAGTTCAGCCATGTAACAGCTAAGGTGTAGAGTTCCACCATGCGCTATAGGAAGCTAATTCATTTTTTCTTGGTTTTGCTTCCATATTCCCCTACCCTAGTAGCCTATAATTTTAATGCTATAACTGGTCTCATCATTTATATATTAACTGTGCTAATGCTTTTTTTTATACAAATGCCCAACATAATCACCTTGAATTCTCAGCTTTGAAACATCTGATGAGAACCAGCTTCCTGTTTCCAGCCCTCTGGGATCAGCCATGCCATTAGAGAAGCAAAGATGGGGTATTAGAGTAGAGCTGCTGGCTAAAAGGGAAAACGCCCCTTCATGGCTCAACATCAGCTATCTTTTGAAATCCATCCTGAGTCCTCACAGGATTAAGCAGGTGGCATGTAACTATAGAACACCTTGAGAGATGCTGTGGGGTGTAGAACATAGCCATATGTTGATACTTCCTTGCCTGTAAATTCTGACCTCCTGGACTGGACCTGTGCATAACTGGGCTCCTGAACTTCATATTTGGAATGACTATGACTTCTATAAACTCCCTTGGCTTTGGTCGCTTGAAAGACTGATAAGGATGCTGCAAACTGACCCCAGTACCTTGCCAGAAACAGGTCACAAAATATAAAACAAACAAACAATAAAATGATAAGTACAAGGAATGTAATGATTTGTTAAAAATTCTTGTGGATGTCCTTTTAAAAGTTCTACAACTGATTAGATTGTCATTTCCTATCCATTACATATCAAACTCTGAACTCTAGCTACTTTTATCATTAAAAAAGACACTTGAATACAAATTTATGTAACATACAAGAGTTATTTAATGAGTAGACGAAGAAGTTTCAATAATTAAAATAATCAAGGCCATGTATGTGCTGATAAAGACATTTTCTTAGGAAGGCTTGTCTCTAGACTTAACATGCATAATTATTCCAGTACTTAACCTTATTATAAGGGTGAAATTATTCATAACTCAGGTAATAATAATTCCATTTTCCATTGTGCTAGAAGAACATTTTTCTCCAACTTCAATTTAAATTGTCATCCAAAATTGTCAGGTCAGCTAGGATAATTGAAGGATTACATTTTAAAATCTCAACTTCTGTGTAATATTTTAGTGTCTTTTCCATAAGATCCTCTGTATTCGCTTCCCAGGTGGATAAAAATATTAGCGTTCCTATTACTACATCTACTTTAATTAGGTCTTGGTTTAAAAATAATAGCCTTAAAAATTATCTTCATTCAGTGCAACCCTAAATAGAATTTCTTTAAAAGGTGTAGTTTGGCTTAAGATTACACAGTAAACCTTAAATAACCATGCTCAGACAGTTGTAGAATGAGTTAAGGTCATGTGATCTTGGAAGAAATCCACAAATTACTGTGTAAAATAGCACTGTAAAATATGAGGGAATGTGCCTAAAATCACATCTTTCTCTTTGCCACTATAGTCTCTGAAAAAGTGTTGCTTTAGCAATTCCTAGTATCCAAAGGTTCTGTTTTGGAAGAAACATTTTTGGAGAATGGAAATATACACCAATTATGCACAAGGTAGAAAGGCCAGGCTGATGGCGGCAGGACAGTGGGGATAATCCCCACATATTGAGGGCTGCAGTGGACCAGTTCCTGGCATTTTGGAGGAAACTTCAGCCCTAGATCCATACCAGTATGGCTTCTATTGCTCTGACGGATGATCTACGATGCCAGATGGACCAGGGCAGTTCAGCCATTCTCGTGTTATTAGATTCATTGGCCGCATTTGATATGGTCAATAACAAATTATTGGTACACCACCTCGGGGACAAAGGGATTGGAGGAACAGCTTTGAAATGGCTGGCCTCCTTTCTTACGAACTGGTCACAGAGGGTTGCAGTGGTGGAAGAGTTGTCAAAAGCCTTTGTACTCCCTTCCGGCGTGCCACAGGGGGTGATACTCTCCCCCACACTTTTTAACATCTACATGCACCCTCTGGGCCAATTGGTCTGGAGCTATGGGCTGGAGTGTCATCAGTAAGCGGATGACACTCAGCTCTATCTCCTAATGGAGGGCTGGCCAGATTTTCCCCCAGATACATTTGCCAGTTGTTTGGAAGTGGTTGCCGGTTTGTTTCTGAATGAAGTTCAAGGTATGGGTAATGTAAGTTTATCTAATTATCAAAGATATAAGACTATATGCAGCCTGGGTCCTGCATATTTATGGGACCGCTTATTTCCTTATACCCTCCTCAGGGCACTACACTCTGTGAGTACAAATTTGTTAAGGATCCCGGGCCCCTGGGAGACATGACTGCCCTCAACCAGGGCCAGGGCATTTCCAGTCCTGACCCCTACCTGGTGGAATGAGCTACCAGTAGAGCTGGGGGCCCTGTCGGTGCTCTATGGGTTCTGCAGGGCCTGAAGGTTGAGTTCTTCCACCAGGCTTTTGGTTGAGGTTGGGCTGCATATTGGGCTATAAGGTCAGGTCGTCCCCCCGTCCTTGTGGCATCTAGATCCCTCTGGGACCATCCATAACCCCAATTTACATCTGTTGACACTGCCGGGACTAGGTGAATGAGGACGGGTCTATTAGGAACTGTTATGCCTACCATCTTTGTCTTTTTAAAGGGTGTTATTTTATTGTATTCTACTGTAATATCAGCAAGGTGGTAATCTTGCCATCTTATGTTTTTATGCTTTAATGGCTATGAACCGCCACGAGCCAGCTGGTCTGGGAGTTGGCGATATACAAATAGAATAAATATGCACGACATTGCTGAGGAGTTGGATGGCCTGTGGCAAGGGAACGCGGATTCTCCTGAGTTCCCTGTATTGTTGCGGCAGGGCGTAGAGGCCTAGTCAGGGCAGGGCTGTGCATAAGGGAAGAGCCAGGCCTTTGAAGCTCAGCTCCTCCCGCACACATACAGCATCCCTGCAGGGACACAAAACGCTTCATGGTGGGATAGGGTGGGATAGTGGCCTGCCTGTGTTGGAATCCTTCTGTCCCACTCCCCCCCACCTCTGCTGTCACCACCGTGAGACACATCAGAACTTCCCAACCCCAGAACTGTGCACATGCATGTGCAACTCTGGCGCAGACCACGTGTACCAGGGGATTTCTTCCCCCGTGTGTATATGGGACATGGTGGTGCATGCTGCCCCACAGCTAAGAATTGGTGGTGGCCCAGTACGCCCACTGCCATACATAATTGGTTATAGGGAGGATTCTTTACTTCTCACATATATGACCTTCATACTAAAATTGGATACTGCTTTACTTTTCTGATAGATTGGACATTTCATGAACAAGAACACAGAGTGGGCACTGTCACACTCAGTTTTACTCTTAATTTTTAAAACAGCACAGCTATTTTTAAATCTTAAATAGATAAATCAAAAGCATTTCAGTGCACAAATTCTAAACATTCCTTGTGTTATTTAAAGATTATTTCATTTTTACTTTCTTTAAATACATACATTTGGTATAGAGAAGAGCCATTGCCCAGGATACATGTTCAGCCCTGCTCTTACCCGTTCTGGAGGTCTGCTGTAAGAACATCCCTCTTTCACAGAGATTATGTCCCTGTGTCAGTGACCAGATAGAAACAAGTGAACACATTCTATTACCCTGTTCTATTTACAATGTTATCAGAGGCAATTTAATTCAGCCAAAAGGAAAAGGTTCAGAAACTTCTAAATAATGAAAACAGAAAAACAGCCCTCTGTTAGAATGTTGGGCTGCTGCTGCTGCTAAATTGTGTAATACACATATAGGACAGAAAGTATCATCCCTCCCTCTATAGCAGAACATTATTGTCACACCCCTGGGCTTACCCTTTGATGTGGCCCCACCCTCTGCCACCTTGACTAATGAGGCGGTTATCTTGTCTTTGCCATCTTTACTTCTCTTCCCATTTTCCAATGGAACACAAACAGCTCACTCTTCCAACAACACTTCCACACCAACCAACCCTTCACAAACACCTCTGCCACCCCTTCATCCTCCCTCATCACCCTTCCCATGCCTTTAAAGCTGGGACTCCAACCCTTCCTTCCCTTACATCACCCTCAGTGTCTGCGCTCACATTGAGATTGTCTTTTCAGGACAATGATAATGGCTCAATATTTTGGTAATGGTGTTTTAATTTTTTTCAATCAGTTTTTTTATCTGCTAATTTAAATATTTTCTCTCTTTTGTATTTAATTTTTTTCTGTACTTATCTGATACCTTAAATGTGCATTAAAATTTTGGTTTGAATGATTGTAAATAACATTTGCTTTGCTTGGCACACATATGGTGTATGGCAGAACTGAGATCAGCACTTAAAAGAAACATAATTGATGATATGGAATTTTGGATTCATGGGAATAAACTGCCCATGTTATTGAGGCAGACAAGAATTCACACTGACAACTGATATAAATGGTGGCCTTTTGTTGTATTTGGGCTTTTAGCATAAAGCCATTTTTAAAATGCTCATTCAAAATCAGTATATGGATTCTTTGAGCCAATCAAGGAAATCTGGCAGAATTTTCTTAGGTGCTAAATTGTTATTACTATTTTACTATTTTATGGGTAAAATTTGATTTTTAAAAGAACAAAGGGTATATCACCACCACTAGAAATGGCTCCCATTTGAGAACTACATTATTATTTAGAATAATAGAATAAGTTTTTGGAAGGGATCTCCAGGGTCATCTAGTCCAACCCCCAGCAGAATGCAGAAAATTCACAACTACCTGCCATCCCACAGTGACCCCACTTCCATGCTCAGATGATGGCCCCCCAAACCAGAATCCCTGGACAGTAAGAAGCTAAATCCTAAATGATTTTTAAAATGACAAACATACCATTTGGATTGGCTGTTTGCTTCACAATTTTTTCAAACCCTACATATTTCAAGAAGGAAAATTATCATATTTTGTTACGTTTTAAAAGAACTGTAGGCAGTTCCTCAATAATTAAATGTTAAGTAAAACAAGTGTCAAGAAAGCAAAATCTATTCAAATCCCCTGGCAGTTGATGTGCTTCTGCATTTTATATCTTTGATAATTAGATAAACTTACATTGCTTCAGGCTGAGCTTTAAATACCACAATTTCCTTAAGTTCAAGAACAGGTATTGAAAAACCGTTCTATTCAGGGCACATCTGTCTTCAATAAAATCTAAGGCGCAGAAGCAATCGTGCCTTTGAAACTATGGTTAAATAAGGTTAATTTGATGCTGCTTCATCAAACTAAAGGATAAAACACAATGAAAAAGAAAGAATACACAGTATCTTCTCTGCATTTTTCAAGGCCTACTATATAGATTTGTTTTACTTCATATAAGCCCACATGAAGCTGCCGTACACTAAATCCATCCTGCAAAGTTAGTATTGTTTACCCAGACAATACAGCAGCTCTACAAGGTCCCAGGTAGAGGTCTTTCACATCACATACTGCCTAGACTTTGTTAACTAGAGATGCTGAGGAATGAACCTGGGACCTTCTGCATGTAAAGCAGAGGCTCTTCCACTGAGCCTCTTTTTTCCTGCAATCTACCCTTCAGTATCAGTTTTTGACCTCTTCCTTCATGGCCTTCTGACCTTCATCCTTAAAATGAATTTGAAATAACAACTGAAGAACAGTGATCACCTGGAAAAGTGGCACTATGTAGGTGATCAAAAATCACCCTCTAACCACTTTTTAAACTACTCATTTACAGTTGTCTAAAATCCTAGTTCATAGAATGACACAGAAAGCAAAGACTTGAGGGCGTGGAACAGTTCTCTATACAGATTCTAAACCACAAATCACCATTGAAGCACCAAATGCCATCGTAGTGCCCAACAATGTGTTTCCTGAAGCTTGCTTGTTTCTCTGTCCCTTACCTTTTAATAAAAACAGGCATGAAGTGAGGAGTAATAATGTTCATTCATAGGGTGGCCAGGTCTCAGTTGGCCACTGGTGGGTGGTTAAGCTCACTAGTTCCTGGTTGGGAAACTCCTGGAGATTTGGGGATGGAGCCTAAGGAGGATAGGTACAATGCCATAGACCAGGAGTCGTCAAACTGCGGCCCTGCAGATGTCCAAGGACTACAATTCCCATGAGCCCCTACCAGCCCCTGGCAGAGGCTCATGGGAATTGTAGTCCATGGACATCTGCAGGGCTGCGGTTTGACTACCCTTGCCATAGACAATGACATCCTCCAAAACATCAGTTTTCTCCAGGATAAATGATCTCTTTAGTATGGAAAGGAAATGCAGATCTCACCTAGAGGCTGGCAGCCCTATTCTGTCAGCTGTACTGGGCTGTCACTAGTCTGTGTTGGGGTCATTTGAACCAGAATTTGGGCAGAGTATGTGATGGGGAAAGGTAAGTGAGGAGAAATGAGATGCAGACAGCAATTTCCCAGGTGCATCTCACTGGAAATCTAGCTCCCTTCGTTTCTGTTACATAAGGGGATCAATAAAAACCCAGGCTGGTAGAAGAAGAAGAAGAAGAAGAAGAAGAGTTGGTTCTTATATGCCGCTTTTCCCTACCCGAAGGAGGCTCAAAGCGGCTTACAGTCGCCTTCCCATTCCTCTCCCCACAACAGACACCCTGTGGGGTAGGTGAGGCTGAGAGAGCACTGATATCACTGCCCGGTCAGAACAGCTTTATCAGTGCTGTGGCGAGCCCAAGGTCACCCAGCTGGCTGCATGTGGGGGAGTGCAGAATCGAACCTGGCATGCCAGATTAGAAGTCCGCACTCCTAACCACTACACCAAACTGGCTCTGGTATAAAATTTTTATGTGGTCAATGGAACATTTTGTTTTCCCCAAACTCACTCTTGACCATCAAAGATCTTCTGATACTGCACATGATATAGTATGAAGAAACAAAAACTGGCAGAATCTTATGTTTAATCCTGCTCACTAGGATACCAGCCCGTGTGTCTTCTAATCAGATGTACAGTTGTATCAATGAGTTCTCGAGAAATACCCAGTGGCTTAAAGTACCACTCTGGGAGAAACCGCTTAAAACGGTTACTGCACAACTACAGACTTGCTTCTATGCAATGGATTGATTATCTTTAACCGCTCCTGCGGTTAAATAAAGCCTTAAGGGCTGTTGCGGAGGAGTTAGAGTGGGCTCTGTCCGTGATAAAAACTCAGAGGGGCAATTCAGGAGCCGCAAAGCGGCTCCTGATTCGCCCCTCCAAGTGCCACTCAAGGTCCAAGCGGCCAATGGGGAGGCGCGTGAAGGCCCCTCACAGGACAGACCAAAATTCCATTCACCCAGCCCAGTCTAGCTGCCAGTCTGCTCCTGACCACCAAAGGGCGAGGAGGTCAGCAGGGCTGCCAAGGGGGATGAGAACACAGGCTGTGCCAACCCCTTTTTGCCCCAAGGCTGTCCTAACTGTCATGTCCAACTGCAAATTGCCTCAGAACCCTGACAGAGCTGGCAGGAGGCTGCAGAGTGCCCCCCTCCCCCCCTTCAGGCCTGCTGCGAAGCAACCTCGGACAGACCCTGACTGAGGGAAGGAGGCCTTTCCAAGAGCAACGCAGGGGAGCCTGAGGGCCTTCCTTTTGAGGGGGGGGGACTTTCCCCTTCTGCCAAACAGTTGCCTGACAGGGAGGCCACAGAAAAGCCCCTTCTCACTTAAAATACTGCTCTGGACAGAGGTTAGACACAGCCAAGCCATGTGTCTTTCTTCTTTGAAACTCTCTGCAGATTTGAGGTCATTGCACAGCATTATTCTGCGGAATAAACTGGCACTTTTGTCCCCTGTTTCATCTGCACAACAACCCTGTGCAGTAGGCCTCAAATCTTTCAATTCAACAACAACCTCTGTGGGAGGCCTTAAATGTTTCTTTTCTACCACAACCCTATCCAAAGTAGCCCTTTCTGCCTGGGGAGCTGATCTTTATATTCTGCAGGTGAGCTGTAATTCCAGGAGCTCTCCAGGCCCCACCTGGAGGTTGGCTACCACTGGGTTGGAAATATTCCTGGAGGTTTGGAGGTGGGACTTCAAAATCATACAATGCCTCAGAGTCCAGCCTTCAAAGGAGCCATTTTTGCCTGCAGTTGGTAGGGAGTGGTGCAGGTGTGTCCCTCCTGGCCTATGGGTTATGGCCAGCCCTTACCACCAACTGTTTGTATTCTGGGGCGCAGACAGGCAGACCAGCATCAGTCCTGTGAGTCTGGAAAGTGCAGGAAGATCTAAATAAATATTTACAGCCTGAAACTGTAAATAGAGAACAAGTAAATGTCTGGTAACTGAAATGACTTATTGGCCTGGCAAATAACTTTTGCCTGGCAAAAAAAAAAAAACAAAAAAAAAAACCAGTATAAAAAACCTTACTAAGGTCAAGACTGCTGTGCACAGAGAGTCTTCCTCTTAGGGTTGCCAGCTTCCCTGTGAGGCTCACTACCCCACCTCCTGCTGGGTCACTGTGGCCCATTCCAAGTTCTCTCAGATCTCTCACAACCCTCACAACCTCACAGGTTGACTATTGTGGAGAGACAAATGGAAAAGGTGTTTGTAAACCGCTTTGAGACTCCTTTAGGTGGTAAGGAATAGGGTACAAATATCCGTTCTTCTAAGGAGCAACCATGAAAGAAGCATATGGGCACATAACATTTTATCAACAGGGAAAAAAATGGAAAAGAAGGAAAAGGGTAGACACCTGTGTACTGTGACTACCCCATGTGTATTAGGGCAGAGGGGCATTTTGGTGAATGTGGCCTAATTCACACAAGAAGGGAAATGACGCAGAACTGGGGGGAATTGGTTGCCATGTAATCTCCCCCTAAGAAGAGTCTCCAGTCTGATTTTCCCTTCACATATCTGAGGACATGGCTCTGGAAAGCTCATTTGTAACCACTATGCCACAATTCCCAAAGGTCAGTCCTCTCCCACACTCAATGAACAGTCCACACCACAGGTTCTTGACACCCATATCTCCACACCCATGCCTTCATTTGCCACTACACCACCACAACCTCCCACAAAACACACACATTCAACCCCATGCCCTTACAGACTGGACAACTCCTCCCCTTCCTCTTCCCACTGCCAAGCTCTAGCACCCGTTGTATTCTTGGATACAACGGGCTTTGCCCCTAGTAATTCATAATCCACTTAACTTTGGAGCAGGCATACTTATGGGTTTAATCTATAATAAATGGACTGCTGATTGCATCCTAGGCTTTCATTATGGGACAACATCATGCCCTTGTAAAAGTCAACAGACACTTGGTATTGCCCTGATTCTAAGGAAGCATTTATTCTTTGTTTCTCCCCCTGCCCCGAAATGCCAGCTTCCACCACTGTTGTATCAAAAAAAAAAAAAAAAAACATACATAAGAAACAGGAAGCAGCACAATTTTAAACAGACACCAAATACCATAATTAAAAAATGCCTTCTCTGCACAAAATTATTGCCACAACTTACTTCTCAGTCTGCCTTGCCCTTCTGTTTATTAATTTGTGATTCACCCAGAAACTAGGGTTGTGCGCGGCGGTGTCCGAATCGGCTGTTCCCCGCGCTGCGGGGGTGGGAGGGAGGGGAGGCCCGGGCACTGGTGTGTAACTCGGTGCACACACGCAAGCACAGAGCCGCCACACACAACCCTACCCAGAACTCTTTAAAGCAGTTACCTGGGTCAAGGAACAGACTTGTCAGAAATGGCACATAAACTGCTTCTGAATTTGAAAATCTGTTGCAATACAGCATGGGAATCAACTATTCAAAGAAACAAACAAACTAAATGAAATGGAAAATTCATTCAAGAGTTTAAACACTGGATTCTAACTATTTTAAGGTAGTAGTAATATCCTATATAATATGTAACAGATAATACGGACAGAAATAATGAAAGTAAAGCTGCATTGGTTGCCAGTTGTTGTCCAGATTTGGTTCAAGGTTTTGGTATTAACCTTTAAGGCCCTTTAAGGACCCGCATATCGGAGTGACCGCCTTTTGCGCTATGCACCTTGCAGGGCTCTATGCTCTGTGGGTTCTAATTTACTTGTCATACCCGGCCCCAATTAGGGCCGGGGTCTTTTCGGTCGAAACAAGGAAATATCTGGATCTTTGTGGATGAATTTGATGTAGACGCTTGGCCCACGGCCAACCTGGAGAGGATAAAATGGTGGAGATAAGCCCTGCTTTTGCTCTTCCTTTTCAGCCCTTTAGGAGCATTTTTATTGAGGAAGAGCAACTGTGAGAGACAGATAAACTGTTAAGGGAGAAGGGTGGAATTGTTGACTGGTCAGAGTCAGAGAAGGGGATGGGGTATAGTAGTGACCACAAGTGGCACGAGGATGGGACATATGGACTTTGTCCCCATTACTTCCATCCTCTTGTTCACTTTCCACAATGTGAGTGAATTTTCCTGCTTGCATGTAACAGTCCATATTGAAATAAAACAGACTTCCTTCTGAGAGAATATTGCAATTGGACACTATGCCTGAGTGCTTCCAACCTGTAGATGTTTCTCCGTTAAAAAATAAATATATACCAATTTTTCTTGTAAATTTACACATATTTATATTTCAGAAATGTACCTTAAGTGTGAATACTTTTACTTGTCTTTTACCCCCAGTAACCTTATTGTGAACTTTGCATGCTTTATATATCTTTGTACACGAGAACAAAGATACTGTGACAGTGGTGCCGAGATCGTTATTGGCTGATGGCTGTGAAGATGAGGATTACATCCTTGAGCTTCTATCTAAAATGGTATGCCATTTTGCTTCAGTTGCAAATTGCTCATTTATCTTCATCTTAAAAGCTACATTACATTACACTAATGAAATGTCAAGGAGAAAAGTTGGCCCTTGAAGGTGTGTTCCGTACCACGCATGTTCTTGATTCTAACTTTTTTTCATTTAGTAGCCATTCTGACAACTGTAATATGACTAAAGGAGATTTTCAAGCTAAACAATAAAACAAATGCAAAGTGCATTAAAAAGAAGTCTTGGAAGAGAAGGACTAAACCAATAAAGAAAACGATATTTGTCCAATATAGCCTTTCTTTGAAAGTGGCTTCATACTGGGAAATTACTGATAAACATTTACCACGGAAAGAAATGTTTGGTTACACGTTTCGCCTCCACGTGACTGCATTTCTTACCTTAAAGTACTACTGGGAAGGTAACATGAGCAATCCATTACACAAATTGTAATGTTCTCGTAAACAAAAGGACCTTGTAAAATGCTGTACTTACAAACTCATCATTGGGATTGTATGTACATTAAAAAAAATAAGTACAGCTTATCATTCTGAAGATGTCGAGGGAGGAAAAGGGGACTTGTTTTTCAGCATAAATGATTGCAAAGCATTCAGTTAGCAATCAAGCTCATCCTTTAATATGTCCCAAAGCAGCAATAAAACATGTGCAAAATGAAGTGGCAGAGCAAAGCAGCTAAATGACAGCACCATAACCATGGAACAGATGAATTAATGGATTACTCACAATATCCTGCTTAGACACCAAAAGGCTAAGCAGAAAAGTAAGCTTTTAAATACAAATAATACCACATTCCAGTGATGTAAAATTACTTATACTACGAAAGTGAAATTAGGCTCATACTTTTTCACTATATATGTTAAGTATTTTTATGGCATTTAAAATACAATTCTATGCATAATTACTCCAGCCTAAGCCCACTGATATCACTGGAAGGCCTTGACAGAGGATTGCACAGTCAGAATACTAATTTTATTTTTAAAAAAATATTTATTTCTTCCAAAACGTTTGAATAAATGAAGTTAGGACTAGCATTTTGGTCAAAAGGAATGAGGAAATCAAATAAAGTAAAATTTAGGTGAATTGATACAAAGAGAATACTGTCATAAAACTAAATAGAGGGTAAGTTTATTAAGCAATTTGACTAGCAAGTTCCATGCAATCCTAAGGGTATAAACAGAATTACACCATTCTAAAACCATTGAAGTAACTGAGCTTTGATAGGTTTAATTCTGCTTACAATTGAAATGCCAGTGTCTAGTCATGTTTGTAAATCCATTTTGGGGAGGATTCACTACAGTCATCCTTTGGTTCTCTCAATTTCTTTCAGATTCTCTGTTCGGATCAAAACACTAAAGTTTTCACATATCCCATGAGATGGTAATGATGATGATATTTATAATATTCATTACCCGCCGTTCTCGTAAAACATCTTGCGGCGGGTTACAGAATAAAAACCCCATATCAAGTAAAAAACATTAAAAACATTAACATTAAAAAGATAATAAACTCTGGCAGCAAAAAAAAAAAAAGTCAAACTCATCCTGTATCCACCCTCCCCCTCCCCAGTCAACTTCCACCCTCCCGATGCCTCAGAACTGCCAGTTCCCAGGATTTTTTCTGTTGGGGGTGAAGGGATTTGAAATCAAACAAGAAACTTCATGAAAATGGGGGATATTCAGTCACCTGGAAATTTTAGACAGATTTCCATCATTGTATAAAGGAAACTTGCAGTGGTCACGTGGTAACAGATAATTAATACAATAATATCCATGTTATAAATTATCTTTAAATCCAGATGCATATATCACAATTCGGACACCCCTTATTTTTTTAAACTGTCAATGAAACCATATTTTCTTCTAATATTACAGTCACCATGAGTAAATGTATGCTGTATGGTATGACAAGTGTTGACTATCAATGCATCCATGTGATACTTTCTAAGGGAGAAGATGCATCTGTTCAATGTTTCCACAACACATTTACATGCAACCTTAGCTAAGCATGGCAGATTATCATATTTGCATTGTGTGCTGGCAACTCTATAATTTATGATACTGCACCAGGCATAAGACAAACTCATATGAAGGCATTTTACAGCAAATATGGAAGCAAGTTAGCACTTGCTGTGAAAGAAGGCTTCCAGTGGAAAGTCCTATTGAAATATATCCTCTCTATTATTCATTCTGTGGATTCTTTGCTAACAAGGTTCTATAATTAACAAGTTTCTGGTAGATAGCCATGCTGGTCTGCAGTTGAAGAGCAAGATTCATGTCCACAAGATTTCCAGGGCAAAGATACAGGGCAAAATATATACACACCTATCCTGTTAAAACAGTCCAGTGACTGCTAGTAAGAACAGGTGCCCAACTTATCAGGGGCCCATATTTGCATACCTAGGCAGCTTGCAGACTGGCTACCACCTTGTGGCACATCTGTGACTTCCTGAAGTCTTATTTGGACCCCTGTTGCCCTTCTCCCTGGCCAACCAATCAGAGGGCTGGCCAGGCTTGCACCAGAGTGGAATCAGGCAGACGGACCTGTCTTCAATCTGATACACCTCCCTGGTATTTTACCCAGCGCCCTCTCATATTTGGACTACTATATATATCCTATTACAACTGTCCAGCTACTGCTAGTGATGGATGTTTCTCATAATCCAGTAAAGAAAATGTAACTGTAGAGTTTTGATTAGCAAATCAAAACTTCCCACTTTGATTACTTTGAATTCTATTCTACACTAATTATAAAAACAACTACATCATGTGTTAATACATCTTCAAAATGCTAACATTTTTATTTTGCACATTGATGCATTCATGAATATTAACCAATATATTTGGAATATAACTACCAGGAAAGGGTAAAAAATATTAAAGCAAAATTGTTTAAATGCCTATGTTTTAAACAAATTAAATCCCATTAACAAATCAACACTCTTTACTGAATGTAAAATATGTTTCTCTAGAGAACAATTAGCAGTTCTTTGAATGAAAATACTTTAAAAATGCACCTCACTCATGTTTGTTTTGTCAATAAAGCAAAGACATTTCAGTCTCCCTGAGGTTAATTGCTTAGCTTATTAAAGATGCATGATTCTAAGATTTAAATACACATAGCTGACATTCCATTATTTTCACTTCTCATTACACACACTTTTTTATATACAAGACAACTTCACAGGCTTCTAAACAACAGGAAATTTTCTTTGTGACCCCCATGCTCTTCCTTTAAGATTTTCTATATCTGCACACTATACCAGAGTAGGAGGATGTTGGTATCAGATGCAAAAGATATCTGAGAACTTCCCAAAGATCCTAGTGATTGAAAATATGTTTATGTTCTTATTTTTCACACACACACAAAAATAGAAGCATAGTAAGGAATTTTTTTAAATACTTAAGATACTGATGGATCCCTGGCACAACATCCTGAGACTTCTCTTTGGACTGATGAAATAGCACTGACTTTGACTATTGTGACCTAAAATCAATTTAATGGTACCACTAGTTACCCCACATTCAACTTATTTGCTAATCAAAATTTGACTTTATCAAATGCCTTCTTGCCTCTGTGTTTGCCAGTAACATTATGTTCTACCTCATCTAACATTAATTAATTTCTGAGAACTACCCATGATCCCATTACCAAGCCAATCTTGAACTAACAGTCAAATTCTGCATGTTTACTCTGAAATAACTCTCACTGAGTTCAGTAGGATTTACTCCTAAATAACTGTGCAAATAACTGTGCTATCTAAATTACTAACATTTTGAGGAAAAGAAAAATAGATCAAGTAAGGAAATCACAGCTTTCAGTCATATGAAAAGCTGTATGCATAATGCAACATGAACATTTTTTTCAATACGTGAAGAAGCTACTCAGAGGTGAAGAAAAATATATATTCTAAGTGATGAAATCCTTGTATGCTTCAATATGAAAACTATATGATCTATCAGTGACACAGCTTTGGCATCCTCCCTATTTGGTATGCATGCTGCCTTTAAATGTGACAGTTTGCAGAAGCTTCTACTAAAATTAAGAAAATACTAAGGTTGGCCAGTTGGTTGGTCCTTTCCTACATTATGATCTCAGTAAAAGATGGTCATAAGAAATAAAACAGACTACTGTATATTGAAAGAGCATAAACTCCTGATATCTCTCAAAATATATCAATAGCTGGTGGGAACATTTAAATTAATACAGCAGTTTTTTCATACTTTCTGTACCTTAATTTGCACTCTATTCCTGGAACATCTGAAGAAGTTATGCACATGTGAATCAACTGGTCAGAATAACACACTACTTCTTTTAGTGGAAGAACATTGTCCAACGTTATTGAAACTGACAGCTACAGTCATTTGGGTAGAATAAACACAGGAACAGATTTTAAAATTGTAAAATTAGTGGAAATTCTGCTTCTGCTTGTCATTAGGTGACAGTAGGGCTCAAACAGAAAATGTATTGTCTAAATATAAAATGATGGATCAATAAGAAGAATATTACTCAAAACATCACAATGTAAAGCAAGTGTATCAATAAAATTGATGAGGTATACAATGTCAATATTTGAAAATGTAAATCCATAAACAGTTCTAGCCTTTTTGCCAGGATGGAAAACAAGGACACAGCATTATGGATCCTACGGGCCCTATTGAAATTTTGGATACAGGGAGCCAATAAAATGGCTACCAGGGGTGCATATGGCCAGCCATAAACTGACTGTCCAAATGGTGGGAGCTTATAAGCCAAATACTTCCTTTTGATGAAGGCAGCTGTTTCTCAGTGGGCACTCTCTGCAGATACAAAGATGGTGCCTTTTTGACATTTGTGAAACACCTCATAAAACAGTGAAGTGGAAGCAAGCAAGCAAAGTCAGGATTGGGTTTTGGAAGGAAGTGTATATCACCTGAGTAGGCATCAAAGCAGTTCTATCATGTTCCCCTTCTCAACACTGTGCTTCTGACTCCTTCCAATTTTTGCAGTTCCAGGAATCAGTTTCTCAGAAGTTGTTAAGTACTGGTGGGAAGCGTGAAATGTGGGAAAGATCCACAGATTTTTTCCTCACCGAATTATAGCTTGAATTCTTTATTGCCCCAGACACTTGATGCTATCATATTTCAATGAGCAGGCTACTCAAAGGCAGCCTGCCCTTTGCTGCCTTTTCTGGCAGAGCCACCCTGACAACATCTTGTATTGGCTTTGTATATCAGGTCCTGCACATAGTGCTGAGAGGTACCCATCCCCAGCTCCTCCACAGCTCCTATCAGGTTTAGAAAGGTGTTGTTCAATATCAAGGACTTCTTCTTCTGAGCAATGCTCTCTCACACAGCCAACAATGTGCTGTTACAGATGCTCCCTCCACCACTTTGGCCGTCTCAGAATTCTTGCCAGTCACCCTTACTTATCAGTCTACCCAACCCCTGCCAAACTAGTTTTGGCTTACACGGTCAACAAACAGTCCTATTTAACCAATCTTCACTGTCACATCACAAACACAGGTGAAAAAAGGACCCCCACTAGCCAATTTAGGGAGATCCAAAAATCCCTGCTTGGTTGCTGTGGTGAACTGCTAACCCCATAATGACTAAAGGGACAGTGAATTGGTCAGCCTGCTTGGAGGAGGCACAGCTAGAATATAGGTTGGCAACCAAGCCCCTTCTATTGGCTATTACCAGGAGGCATAGTGGTTAAGAACAGTGGACTCTAATCCAGAGAACCAGGTTTGATTCCCCATTCGTTGACTTGAAGGCTGCTGGGAGATCTTGAGACAGTCACAGTTCTCTCAGAACTAGGGGAGTATATTTGGATCTAGCTGAGCTAAGAATATGCACATAAACACCTTATTGATATTTTCCAGGTATATTTCTTTTGCCAAATGTATCCAGGTATTCTTAGAAAAACAAAGCAGAAATCCTGAGGAAATCCCAGATATATTCAGAAATTTCAGCTAGATCTGAAAACTTTAAAAGGACTGCAGAAATTATCCTGAGGATCAGCTGGAGTGGCGGGGAGCTGAGAGTTCCTTTCTGCTTCAGCTGTGGCTAGCTTCTTTTGCAGGCCATTCTAGAATGAATGAAATAATAAAATAGTTTGCAAGAAAAGCCAACCCAAGATCAGTTGAGCTGAATAGGAATTGAGAGATCAGAGCTCTGTAGTAGGAAATGGCAACCCAGCTAGGATCACTGTGCCTGTGGGGAGCCCATTGCTCCAGGATCGGGCTGGTGTGTTTTTAATGACAATATTTAATGTTGGTCTGTTGGACCCCCAAAAATTCAGAAGAGTTGGTTTTGAGACACCACTTTTCACTACCGCCTTTCATTCCTCTTCCCACAACAGACACCTTGTGAGGGAGGTGAGGCGGAGAGAGAACTGCTCTGTGAGAATAGCACTATCAAGACTATGACTAGCCCAAGATCACCACAGCAGGCTGCATGCAGAGGAGTGGGGAATCAGAACCAGCTCACCAGATTAGAAGCTGCCACTCTTAAGCACTACACCATGTTGGCTCTTTTTGAAAAATCCTGGAGATCAATATCATACCAGTATTTGGATTCAGGATTTTATGGGAATCCCAGATTTTTTTGGGGGGTGGGGGAGGTGTTAATAGACCCAAACTGAAAAATACCAGTTACAAAAATTATACACCCCTACTCAGAACTCTCTCTGCCCCACTTACCTCACAAAGTGACTGTTGTGAAGAAAGGAAGGAAAGCCAATGGTAAACCACTGTGAGACTACTTAGGGAATAGAAAAGCAGGGTATAAAAGCCTTGTTGGTATCCCAGTAGGCTGAGGCAAACTGCTCCTCAGCTTTAATTATGGGATTTCTATTTTCAAGGAACATAAAACAAGTGAAATTGCACAAAAAAGATACTTTATTTATTGGTCTTATTTTTGTTTGAAAATTCATCAAAAATATTTTTGAATAGTTGGGCATTTTATTCAATATAGAAGGGCTGTTTTTGTTACCCATTAGGTGTGAGAAACAAAAGGATTTTTCCTCCATACAACTAAATATGTCAAAATGTACGGCTAAAACTTTATTCCGTGCCTAGAATGCAGGTAGAAGACTTTCTGCCATAGCATCTCATTAAGATTGTTTTGTTTCTCTTAGTTAATTGTCCTGCCAACTATATTTAGAACAGTTCCAATTCTGACAGTTGTAGAGAAGCTGTGTACATCTTACTCCGTTACTATCTACATACTTGAATATTTCCCATCTGGGAGCCATGGCATCTTCTTTCTTCTTCTGCAACTCTTTGAAGTCCCTCTTATTACGACATATCACAATGGAGTTTAGCATAAACTGTACATCAGTTAAGATAGTCGTGTTAGTCATGGTTGCTTTTTCATAACTATGACATTTAATGGTGTTGCTCAAGTTTCGCAAATTTAAAACTCATTTCTAATAGATTTATTTTAACATCTCCAAGAGAAATCATATTTAGTCAACAGTGTATAAGTGATATAAAAAGCAATTAAGAATTAATCCTTTGACATCATAGCTCAGAGATACTTATTTTATTTATGCATTTTATACATTTGATTTATATACCGCCCCTTACTGAAACACGTGACACTTTGGCATGCTATCTGTGGTTCTTCTGATCTCTGATCCCTGGTGTGGGAATGTCCCATGTTTCACGTATGTAAGCAATGGTTTTGCACAATGGGGCTTATGGCTGGAAGATGGTTCCCACCTTGAAATAGTTCCCACAACCTGCCAGCCTCCTTGTTGTAAAGGCCTCGTGCCAGGAATGTGGCTCTTCTGCTTGTTGGTAAACTGTGGATGTGGTTCTCCAGCACCTGCAGAATGAGTATCACTGGAACAGCAATTTTAAGTACTGATGTATCTCCTAATTGTTATTCTTTAATTAGCTCCCTGCTTTTTATAAAGGCAGTCTCTTTAATCATGTTGGGCTTCTTGATTTGTTGGGCTCCTGATTTTCTCAGTATGATCTCTGAAACCCTATAGAACTCCAGCCATACAAACCATTTTGTTTCCGTCTCCATCTTGCCAGACAGGTAGAGTATCTGTGTGTTCTCAAGCAATTAGATGAATTCACTTCTGCTTTGGATGGCACTGTAAGACCGATTATGCACAGGATGAGTGCGCCAGGCCAGTGCTCACACATCAGTGGGGCAAATCCCTGAAAACACAAAATGTCATCACCATCCCAGCCCCTTCCCGGCCCTTGCCCATGTTAGGGCCTCCAATGCCCTGTGAGAAGGCACCATTGGCATTACTGCAGGTGCCATTGGCACTGTGTGACACCTGCGATGTCCCTGAAAGGATACAAAATGTCCCAATGGGCTTTGCGGTGCTGCAGAGCCGGAGGGGCATTTCTAACCCCCCGCAATGGTGTCTGGTGGGACCCCCCGTGTGGCAGCACCTTCCTGCCCTGGAACTGTCCGTGTGCATACACAGATCCAGGTGAACCATATGCACAGGGGGATATCCTGTGTGTACATGGGAAGCAGGTGGGCATGTTTTTCCGCCAACATGTATAGTCGGTCTAAGTGAATTTTCAACAATACAACAAGAGCATCTACCCATTTTACAGTTAATGCTGCAGTGATGAAACTTGCTCGCAAAGACAATGGGCATGAATTGTCCAGTAGTCCACTGGCTGCCTAGACTTTGGCATCAGATCTCTTCATTTGACAGACACTCAAGTCCATGGTGCAGGGAACAAACATCTCTGATTCACATTTCCCATTTACTATGAATTCACCAGCAATGTGATAGTTGGTCTGCAGTATAACAGCTAGATTCTAGGCCAGTAGCACTGTAGAGACCAGTAGCATTTTGAGAGTATTAGCATGATGAGTGCAGAGGGGGAAAGCTTGGGAGCAGAAAATTAGCATCTGAAGTGAGATGACTCTATGTCCCTATTCAGCCGGGTGGTCCATTGTTCAGAAATGGTCAATTTCTGAATCTGAGTTCATTCCCAATTTCAGAACAACTGACCCTCCAGGGATGATTTTCATTTCCCCCACTTTTTTCTCCCAAGTGTTTTCCCACTGCTCAAATCAAGCTAATCCTCCAAATAGCCTGTTAGCCTCCAAAGTGTTACAGGACTTAACTCTAGCATGTTGGCAACCTGTATGCCTCAACAGTATCTATGGCTAAAGACTGGAAAGATAGTGTAGGGGGAAAGGATTAAAACCTGTTCAGTGTCCCAAATTTTCCCCTTATTAGATTGTAGCTCCATACAAAGATAGCTAATACACTGGAATTAGTTCCACAAAGCAGAGTTGAGCGAACATGCACTGGAATAAAATAAGGCCATCGTTTAGAAGCAAGTAAGCAATATCATTTAACTTTAGCCACCGGCTCTGACAAGTTAAATACTTCAGCTGGCTGTTATTGAAGTAGACAGCAAAGTTAGGGACAACCATACCTGCAAGTAAGAGCAAAAGGTCACTGCTGCAAAGCCCATCATAGAGCATTCAATTGATAGGCTGCCTTTTACTCCCTTTTCCTTTCTTCTAGGTAGTTCCATGTACAAAGAATAACTGCACATGTACTTCAGTTACAATGCCTATGTGGCAGTGCTGTTTAAATAGAGGACCTCCATGTATGATTTCCATTGTAGTGGCTCTCACTGGCTGACACAAATGAGTCCAGTCTTTCCAGGTTTCTACATGAGGCAATCTTCATCTGTGACACAATCCCCAGTCACAAACATGGCCCTTGGTGTTTGTAGCAGTAGGAGCAACAGAGAGAGTGAAAAGGAGGAAATAAATACATGCATTTGACTCAACAAAGCACCTGCTTAGCAATGAAGTTACTTCACCACCACCACTAATATATCCTTTCAGAGCTGTCCAGAGGAACAACGTTGCTCAGGTTAAACTGACAAGTCATAAAATGTTGTCAGACTACTGTACATTTTTACTAAGAACTTTGTTTATATTATAATCCTATGCAATTGTTAGAAGAAAACACTTGAAGACACATTACTATAACTTGAGGTAAACTAAACATTGTGCATTCTCATAACTAAGGCAAAGGCAATTTTAGTAGTTTTATGACAGTGAGGGAAAGTCCAAGCATCATTGTTACCCCCCCCCAGCACTGCCTACTTTTGACCGTGCAAGTTATACATGTGCGTAGAGTGGTTACCAAGCTAGCTAGCTGCTGCCTGAGCCAAGAAGGCAGCAAGTGAACACAGCCACCACTGGCTTTCCTTTTTTTTCTCCCATCATTCTTTTTTTTGGGGGGGAGGAAGAAGAAGAAGAAGAAGAAGAAGAAGAAGAAGAAGAAGAAGAAGAAGAGTTGGTTCTTATATGCCACTTTCTCTCTACCCAAAGGAGTCTCAAAGCGGCTTACATTCACCTTCCCTTTCCTCTCCCCTGTGAGGTGGGTGAGGCTGAGAGAGCCCTGATATTCCTGCTCAGTCAGAACAGCTTTATCAGTGCTGTGGCAAGCCCAAGGTCACCCAGCTGGCTGCATGCACCGCTACACCAAGCTGGTGTATGTTCCAGTGTTTCTACATGATAGCTCTTCTTCCAGCCTGTTACAGCCTATAGTATTGGGGTTAGTTACTGAAGGACAAGCAGGGCTAAAATTGCCAATGGCAGTAAGTGAAGTCTGTCAGTAAACACATTAAGTACTTATGAGAGCAGAAAATGAAAATGGCAATGGGAACAATTTCTGTGTCATTTGTTTTCATAATGCACGGCCTTGATACCTATTCAGACATATGAGTGGCCCATCATCGGGAGCTCGCAATGAGCCCCCTCTGCAAATGTGCTGTAGCAAGTACTTTTGAGCTCATTAGAATTAATAGAGCAATCTCTTTGGTTCAGCAAGTCTGAATTAGGACATTTAGTCCTTATGCACATTTTAAGTTCAGGATAGATTGCAGACTTCTAAATAAGCATTCTAAGCAATTCTAATACAATCTCTACATTTAGCAAGAGATCCATCGAAACTGTATAGAAGCACGTGACTAAAGGCTACCTGACTGCTTTATTAGTATTCCTGTAGATAAAATGTTTGATCGAAATGGATGGAAATATGGAAATAGTATGCATTATCAAAACACAGTTAACATTTAGTTGGATCCACTGACTCATTTTCACTTTCTCTTACAGGAACAAAAATCTCTTTCGTCCAATGAAGAAATAATTCTTTCACCAGAACAAGGTTCCTCATGAATTTAAAGGGAGTTGTTGGATCATACCCATCAGGTTTACAAACCATTATAAGATGCAGGCTTGGATCCAGCATAGAATTTCTGCAGATTCGCATTTGTGGAGAGCAAGTTTCTCCTATGCCCCTCACAGTCTAGCCCCCCTCACTGCACACTGCTCAAACACTGCAAATAAAACAAAATAAATGCCAGTGTTGATTAGTTATCCCCAAATCCTTTGCTCCATGTGTGCATCAATAACTACTACATAATCTTTATGAAATTACATTATGATCATATCACAACTGCATTTGCTTTGCACTTCTTTTATCAATGCACATGTGCGCATTGGCAATGTAAGGGAAATGCATGAATGAATAAAAGGAACTGGACATGAACAAGGTGTGATGAAAGGACAGAGAATGGTGATGAGAGGAAAGAACAAGGCATCTTTTTTTTAGTGCAGGGCTGAATGGGGAAAACCTTGTGAATCTGTACACAATCCTGCCAACTCACTTATGTAGAAAGCACAAAAATGGATCCCACAGAGAAGGGAAACTTAAATCTTTATAAGCCCATTGTATGATTTTAGCATTTTCTCAGTGTCATCCTCTGATAAAGGAAGAAAAGGTGGAATCACCTAAGTATAATGAAATAAGGATTCAAGAAGTCAGGTTTTCCTTCCATACATCAGTTTTCTTTACACATAGTGTAGGCAGATTTGCATACAAATTCACAAGGGACAATGTTATAAGGACATTATTTTCAGTAGGTTTGTCTCCTGCATTTGCTGCATTTGATCTTTAAAGACCCATTGTTTTCAATGGGGATAGACCTGGCTTCCAGAATATAGAGGATAGATTTTCCCATTGAAAAAATTGCCTGTTTAAAATCTAAAGGCTGTTAGCAGACCTTGAATATGCAGAGAGAGTAAAGCACCAGGCTGCTTAAAGACTCAAATAGTTTTTATTCAGAAGAGAAACAACTTTGTGTAGAGAGGGGGTAAATAGATTCAACTGCTGTTCTGAGAAACAGGCAACAAGCCAGAAGTCTCCTTTTGAGCCAATCAGGAAACTGGAGGAGATAATTTGAAAATCCCTATCCTATCTATGCTATATATATATCCTCCACTAGCCCCTGCAGGACATCCTGTATCGTCTGCTCAATTATGGACACTGCAGATCTTGTATATTCCAGCCAAGGCCATAGCGCTGTGGACCAGCTGTAAACAGTTGAAGTTTTCCAGATCCAATTCTAGATATCTACTGAGATTAAAATATTGGGATTGGTAAATATCAGGAATGCCTTTCATGGTATCAAATATAACTGATTGATTCAATACAAGAAACTGTGGAAATTTTATGAGATACACAGTATCTAGTTTCATAGCCCTAGATAGAGGGAAGAATTTAGGGCCTTTTCGCACGGGGATCTTTGTTGCAAATTGTTTGCGGAATGAAAAATCGCCATTTAAAATAGTGGAATTCGTCGTTATGCATACCTGCCTTTGTAGTGGAATCAGTTGCGTTTTTTAGCGTTTCCCACAGGCTTCCGGTCTCGGCAGAAATCGCTAGAAAGGAAGCGCTATTGCCAAGCTCGTCCCGCCCCTGGCCGTCAAGCAGCCAATGGGCAGCCGTTAGCATGCTCCCAAACAGCCCCTTTCCCTTTAAGAAAGGTTTTTTAAAAAAAAAAAACAGACCCATAGCAACGAATCTAGGTAGATTCGTTGCTACGGAGAGACCCATCCAGCTGCCTAATGTGAGCTGTCGTTTGATTGTATGATCGTTTGCACGCTGCCTCGAGTGATAAAAAAAAAATCCCCCCCCCTCTCTCACGGGCCCGATTTTCGGCTGAATTTATGTGTAAAAAATAAAGGGACTTTATTTCAGCAAACGGGCTTTTATGTGGTTTGTGCTTAGTGACTAAAGGTGAAGGACTGAAGCCAGGGAAGCCTCTAAACAGAAAGAGGCTCGCTGGTGCGTTTATCCCCGCTCGCTCGGAGAAAAAAAAATGGCGATCGCTTCGCCGGAAGTTTGGAGGAGAGAGCCAGGGGGAGGGACTTTGAAGAACCAGCAACAATGGTAACGCACAGGTCTTTAGCGCTACTGTTGCAGATTGGTTGCAGGAGTGTATCGCTATCCGGAGGGTGAATCCACTTTTCTGGATTCCCCTGAAAGCGCTACAACGAAGCGCTTTTTGCGGGTCGGTTTCAGGATGGCAAATTAGTAGCGTTTCCAATTAGCAACCATTGTGCTATTTTGAAGCCGTGCGAAATGACCCTTAGTTTCCCCCAGCCCCGTCCATTTTGAGAATTCTGGAAATGAAAGAAAACATTATCTACATGGCAGTGTAGATTTCCAAGTGACAATACTGATATGGGATACTTGAGAAATGGGATACTTTCACCTATCTGAGAAATCTGGTAGGCAGAAAAATCATTTCAGTGAATGGAACAATTCTGAGAATTTTATCCCGATTGGATGCAGAAAAAGTTGTGTTCTCCTTTGAAACAAAGGAAATGAAAAATACATTAAAATATTTAAAAAGAATATTTAATAACAAAGTAAAAACTGAAGCCAAGTATTTTGATGCACAGTTAAATCATTACTATGATTAGGTATCTTGCATAACCCCCCCCCCCAATAAATATTAGGGAGCCTGCCACATTGGATAAATATAGGGGTGAGCAAACATTGATATATTTTTTTAAAGTTACTTTTTGGACTAGGCAGACCTTTACTGAATATGAATAGAAAACTATGTTTCTTTGGCTGTTCTACTTGATGACCAAAAGTGTCTTATGTTTTTTTTCTATTTATATTAAGATTTGTTTTTATTTATTTTTTATTTATTTTTGCATTTTCAGATTTATATATCACCCTTCCCCAAAGGATCAATAGTATTGTGTCAACAGTATTGATTCTATGCCCCTTGTAGATTGTTTGGTATTATGGGGTTTTGTTATTTATTTATTTATTTAGGAGTTTTGCTTGAGGTGGATTGCAATTGAAATTTTAAAAACAAGACATGGGACATAAGCCACATAAAAACTATCTACAAAACAGAAGAAGACTATTGAAAATCTGATAAAATAACCCCCTAATTAAAAGACTTGGCAGAAAGATGTGTTGCACCGAAAAAGAAAGTAAAGCAGGCACCAGGCGAGTCTTGTCTATAGTTGCTACCCATCTCACCAATGGAGGTGTGGGAACTGAGATCAGGACTTGGCAGACAAGTCTTAACTGAACACCTGGATAGTACGGGAGAAGATAATCCTTCAGGTGTCTAGTCCCCAAGTGATGTAGGGCCTTTAATGCAAAAAAAAAAAATCAGCATTTTTAATTGGTCCCAGAAGCAGATGGGTAACCAGTACAGATCTTTCTGCATAGGGTAATATGTTACCTGTAACCAACACCTGACAGTATCCTGCCCAAATAGTGTATCATATTAATGTAACCTGGATGGGATTACAGCCTGGATCACTGTAGCCAGATCACACTTCTTGAGGAATGGTTTGTACCATGGTGAACCAGCCTAAGCCAAAAAAGTGTGCTATATGCCATGGAAGAAACCTTCAACCTTAGCACAGCTAGTAGCACTTCCAAGCTAAGAACCTGCTCCTTCAAGGGGAGTGCAACTGAGATAGGCTGTCCACAGTGCCTAAGCAGCTTTTCCATTGACCTCAGTCTTGATTAAGCTTCAGTTTGTTGGCCCTCGAATATCTTACTGCCTTCCCTAGATAAATATTAAGGACATTTACAGAAGTACAGCTAGATGCCATCCACAAAGTGATGGCACTCCAAATCCACAAATAACCCTGCAAATGGTTTCATGTATATGTTAAATGGTATGAGAGACAAGAAGGAACCTGAGGGACCCAACAGCAGAAATGCCAAAAGACTAAGCAGCAGGTCTCCAGTACCTCCTCCTGGAATCAGTTGTACCTTTTCTGTATGATGATCAAAGGATGGCCTGGCACTAATCTGGTAGTGGGGCTAATCCCTGCTTCTAGATGATGTTGGTGCTGGCTTGGACCAAATCAGGCCTTCCATTGCCTCACAGCAAGGGAACGCGGATTCTTCCCATCCTTGCCATAAGCACCAACGGGGCCTATCTCAGGGCAGACCCATGTGGAAGGGGAAGAGTTGGACCTTCCAGGCTCAGCTCCTCCCCCTCCTGTAGCATCCTAGAAGGGACAAAAATGCCTCAGTTGACTCTGCAGCTTGTAACGGCAGTGCAGAGCCAACTGGGGCATTTTTAAAATGTTTACAATGGTAGGATTGCATTGTAACACAACCCCACCTTCTTGAAAATAAGAAAACCCGCTGCCACAAAGCATGACAGAACATCTCTGTCCCCACTGCCTCATATTGAGGTAGGAATCCGGGGTGGACCAGGTCCAGCAGATAAAATCTTCCCCTGCCTGGACCTGGGAAGAGGCGTGCCAAACTGTCTCCTCGCAATGAACTGGCGGCAGCCCAGAATGCACCACCAGTGCAGAAAGGGTGTTGGTCAAGCAAAAGTGGTACCAAGGAAGCATGGTGCCCCTTACTCGCAGTCCAGCCTGTCTCTCCAGAATCATACTCTGCTTGATCAAAGGGTTCAAGATAATCCTCAAAGATGCATTCTCCCTGTCGCTTTCTCAGCAAAGGTCATCAGTCCCAGCAAAGATCTGTCTCAGCAAAGATGATCAGGGTTGCAAAAGGTGTTTTTGTCGCAAGCCAAGACCTGAATCCATATTAAAATGGATCTAGATAATTCATGTCTTTCAAGACTGCATAAAAACATGTAGCAACTGCCCTCTCAAGCACCTTGCCCCAGAATACGAGGTGGTAGTTGTTTAGATCATTGTGGTCCAGGAATGCCGTGCTCAGGAGGGGTCTTGCAACAGCCTCTTTCAAAGCAGTCATACCTGTGTCTTCCCTCTGGCCTTTTATGCCCGGTGGCAGCTACTGTGCGTTGCCGCTGTGCTGTGGCCCATGCATGCACGGTAGTGGGGCATGCTGGGCTGCCCCGGTGTAGCGCCGGCAAGTGCGTTCAACACCAGGAGGGAAGCCAGAGCAGTGGGGGGGGAGGTTTGGACGGCCCGGGATGGAGTGGGAGGGGCCAGGCCCCTTCCGCATGCCCAGGTGGGGGTAGGGGGTCACCCCTGCCAGTTCCGGGGTTCCGCGGAGCCCGCAGGGGCTTGCGGTATCCCTACAGGGACACCGTAGGCTTGGGTCTGGGCGGGCCAACAGGCCCAACGCTGGCGATTATACACAGTGCTGGTCTGCTGCAGCCCCGGCTTATGCAGAAAGCGTTTGCTTAACGTGGGCTTTCTGTAGCCCTGGGCCGGGAGGCGCCCACACTGGCGGCGGCAGCGAGCGTTATCTGTGATTTTTCCCAAAGAGCTGCTGCCGTCAAAGTGGGCATTATGGCCCGTGCATAATAGGCCTCTGAAAGGCATGCATTACTTCCTGAACCCTGTTACCAACCCACACAAGGAACATCATCTGTATAAATCAGCTTTATACATTGTACAGCACCTAACTATATACGTGCCATACAATGTAGATAGCAGATTTACTGATGTACAATGTTGAAAAATGCATGCATTTTAGAAGGAAAAACAGATGTAAGAAAACATAAAATGGCCCCAAAATTTAAACAAACAAACACTGATATAATCTGCAGGAGCTATAAGGAAAGGTATGAAGACGATGACCACCTGGAGTCCCTTGTTTTGTGGAAAGCAGCCCTGGAATTGTGAAACCTTTTAAAAAGGTACTTGAGAAGCTCTGCAGCCTGTGCTGAAAGAGAGCAGTGTGGTACACAGAGATCCTTTAAGAGAGACACTTGAAGCCTCTTAGAGTTTCATAAGATAGTTGTACATTCCCTAAGCCAGACTGAAATGCCTCAGTTAAGGAAAGCTGTTTCAGTCTTGGCCTGAGATGGTGCTTGTGAGACAGCCCCCAAATGCATCCAACTTTGGGAAGGCTACAGGTATCTGCTCCAGGTTATGGAGCTTGAAATTTATACAGATTTCAACAGTGAACTTGAATGGTAACATCCATACAGCCCTTATGTTGCTGGCTGTTGGTCTTCTTCCCTGCCTACGCAAGACTTCTGTCCTCACCAGCCCTCAGCTTGAACTCCCACCATCTTAAGTTTTTTTGTTTCTGCCAAGATGTGGCCTCTACCCCACCAGTTCGCAGCTTCTGTCTCTACCAACTTGCAACCTTCGTTAAGATCAGCTCACATCTCTCTGCCCCATGGTTCTGTAATTTCCATCTTGCCAGGGGCGGCTTACATCTACTGGCTTTGATCTGTTGATGGACTGCTGCTAGCTGTCTGGTGGCTTGCTGCTAGTGAGATTGTGAGGGTCAAAATTGTTGTGAGTAGCAGAAAGACGTTTACTACCTTTCCATACAGCAAAAAAGAGGCTTTAAGAGACTGCCTACTTCCAAATGGGAAGCATTCAAAGGGCTGCCAGTTCAAAACATCAACCTTGGAACCATTTCCTGCCACCTAGCTTCCTGGCTTTTCCCTTCCCAATGAGGCAGTGGAGGAATCTAACGTGTGGACAACCTGCACTCCCCCCCCCCCCCCCGTTCCTTGGGTTGTCAATCAACGCAAGCCACTAACCCCTTCATAGTGGTTGGTTTGGGGACTCAAGCTTCCATCCCCACCGAGTCCTGAAATTAATTTTTTTTAAGAAAATACACTTCTGCATTGCTATGGGGAAACCCCACAACAGTAAAACATTTTCTAAAAAAAAAAAAAAAAAACACCTTTAACTTCCACGGTACAGCAATAAAACATTTCCATAGAGTCCTTTTTGAGATACTTTGTATAATGGTCTCTCTTTATATTCGGGTAGATTTGTGATAGGTTGGCCATGGTAATGGGACCCCAATGATAGTGTGTTCACAATAAAAATTTAAAACACAAAGCCCGGACACCAAGCTAATAGGGAGATGGCTGCTAATAGGGAGATGGCTTTTCTGGAAATGGAGAGGGGAGAGCAGGTGCAAGGGCGAGCAAAATGCTATGGAGACTGTTGTGCATTTCTGAGCGCTCTATGGGACCTGAAGCCTCCCAGCATCTCATCAAATGAGATGGTTGGTGACTGGCATAACCATACGTGAACTGAACAAATTTACAGTCCAGCGGCACCTTGGTCTCAAAGCTGCTACAAGACTCTAAATTCATTCTGCTGCTTCAGACAAAAACACTACCCACTTGAATCTGTCCATATGTTGACTGCTAGTGATGCGGTTGCACCCCAACACCCTCCCCGTTCCTTGGTATACTGATAAGCTGCACTGAAAGATGTGGGAGTTGAAATGACCAGAGTGAGGTTGGAGGCTATCTCATGAAGTGGCTTCAAGAACATCTTATAGGATGCTTATGAGAGCCTATGCGATGGCAGTGAATATGCCAAAGTTAGAATTTTATGCTGACTCCATGGTGCTTCCTGAGAAAGCGGGACGGGGGTGGGTAGGCATTTATGTAGGAAAGCTTTGATTGGCTGCAGCCTTAGTTGGTCTTTTAAGTTGTGCCAGGACTGTGTAGGCATAGCAAGGAGGCCGGCAAAGGAATTTCACAAACAATTCCATTAAGCACAGTGGCAGTGAAAAATTGTAATATTCCATGCCGGCTGGGGTGGCACATGGGCTGAGGAGTGCACTGCATTCCTTAGACATAGTTGAAATAGGGCATGTTACAGTCGTCTCCACCAGACTAATGCTGTTTTTCAGTACCTCTAGTGCAGAGGTGAATATAGCTAAGCGGTTTGTCTGTCAAGACCTAGAAGGAACTCTCTGCTGACTGGCAGTATTATGATGGCTTGTGTTCTACCACTCTACAAACAGGCAATGTTTGAACCCTTCCTCTGCCCCAAACAACCTTCCAATGGTCAAGCCCTTTTTGTGGGAAGGATGCTTTAGCCTGTAGGAAGACTTCAAGCTTTGCTGAGTGGACTGGTGAGATACGAACCAATGTTTAATTTAATTTAATATTCAATTTAAATTAATGAGATAAAATAGGATCTCAAATTGCCAAAGGCAGATGATTGCAAAAGCATTGTAATCCTTTCTTCTCACCTATTAGGGGTTGACTGGAGAAATTGTTTCTGGTGTTTGTTACAGTTCCTCTATAAATGCGATCATTCTGTGAAATGGAGCTCTTTAACCTCTTCTTTCACAGTCATTTACACAGTGAACTTGTTCTAACACATAAGAATAATTTATTTAAGGCCTTTTCTTCATGTTTAGTGCTAGGGATGCACAGTTGAGGAATTTAATTCAGTATCATAATTTCAGAAAGGGCAAGATTATTGTTTTTATTCATGTTTATCAATCTGGAAATTCACATGGGGAATTTTTTATTTTTCAGTAATATTTGGTTTCTACCTTTTATTTCCTATTGGTGAAACATTAAAAAAAATTAGAACATCCTACTTCTAAAGATGTGCACATTTCAATTTAATAAGGCAAAGGGGTCTAATAGCTCTCTTTCATTCCACTGTTCTCATGGGGGAGAGGGGAGATATATGTATATACTCAAGTATAAGCCGATCCCAATATAAGCCAAGGCTCTAATTTCACCACAAAAAACTGGGAAAAATTATTGACTCGAGTATAAGCTGAGGGTGGGAAATGCATCAGCTATAAATAAAAATAACCAATAAAATTACATTAATTGAGGCATCAATAGGTTAAATGTTTTTTAATATTTATTTCAAACAGTAAACTAGCTCTGTAAGTACAAAAGTGGGTCAAGAAGAACAATATGGTATCCACAATAACATTAAAAGTGCAAAAACCTTAGCTCAAACAGCAACTAAGCTAAAACACGAGTTAAATCCTTCAAACCTGGATTCCTCCTTCTCCTCCCCTGTATGTCCAAACAGAGCTTCAGCTGTAGCTGGTGTGAGGTTGTCGGCATAGACATTGTCATCATCACCGAGTTCACAGTCATCACCATCACTGTGGTCGTTCTCCTACAAAGCGCTGTCTTCACTGCCATCCATAGCATCAGAAGGCAAGGGGGGAGTGTCGCATGGACACCTTCCTCCTCTTCAGCAGGATTATTGCGTGAACCTACCCTAGTGGGGGAACTCAGGGTGGCCTAATCACTTAATCCATGTTCCATCAAAGGCACGCCCATCCTGCCTCCCCCCCAATAGATACAGAAAAGACAAGAGGATAAATAGCTGCTTTTTGTACCCCGCTTTTCACTAACCAAAGGAGTCTCAAAGCAGCTTCCCTTCCTCTCCTCATGCCAGACACCCCGAGAGAGCTCTGCTAGAACTGCTCTGTGAGAAGAGTTCTGGCAGGACAACCAAACAGTGCCACCCAGGCCAGCAAACCGTGGTGTGAGGATAGGTAACACATTGCTCAGCCGCCAGGAGAAGGGTAAGCTCCAAGCATTTGGCTGCTTATAAGGCACATGCCTGCTCCCCCCCCCCCATTTAGCATGCAGCGCACCTTTACGCACACCTGTTCTTTCCCTTCTCACGCCTCCCCCTCCCCCAGCCTTGCCGGCACATCAATAGCATCCAGGGTAAGTCCTTGCCGCCTTTTGTAAGGGGTCATGCTGTTCACTGTTGATATTGCTAGGACAGATAAAGAAAGGGTAGGGTGAAAATAAAAGAAATAAGGAATCCAATAGAGACAAAGTTAGTTTATTTTGTTCTGTTGGACGCCAAGGAAAACAGTCCTAACAGAAGTTTGGTTTTAGTTTTGTTTTTTTAAGTCAATTTAATATACTTATGGATAAAAATTTTCAATGTTCAAACATTTAAGAAGTAAAAAGATGCATATGGAGCTGGAGTTTATTCAAAGATGGAGACCTCCTATTGCATACTGGAATAATGTAAAATTGGCAGAAAGTGTAAAGGTTAAGATATTGCAATATGCTTAGATACAAGAAACTATATATGGCTATTTAAGGTGTCATTAAGATAGATCCAATTAATGTTTATAGGTGTATTTAACTATTTCTTTTTTCTATATGTATATGTTTTTTTAATGTCTTCTTTTTTGTCTGTATTTTGTATTCTTTTAATGTCTTCTTTTTTTTTGTATGCAGTACGATAATTCCTTGATAGAAAAGCCAATCAAGTCCTATGGGTTCAATTGTCGTTTACAAAATCATTGGGGCAATAAAAATGTAAAGTTAGTGATTAATGGCAGACATTTTCCCAGTGTCTGCATGTCTGGACTTACGATGCTTTTTACTAATTTGCTACTAATTTACTTTCTCCTTGTATCTGTACTCTTATGATCCCTGTTCCATTGACTGAGGAAGTGTGCATGCACACGAAAGTCCACTCCTGGAACAAATCTTTATTGGTATTAAAGGTGCCATTGTACTCAAATTTTGTTGTACTACTTCAGACCAACAGGGCTATACCCTTGAATCTATCAGTAAATCAATGTTTACGTTTAGATACAGCATTTAAAACCTGAGTTACAGCAAAGCCTGTTTATTAGTCTTGATATTGTAAACTTTTTTTTTGCTCTACTTATTTGCATTTATCAGTTGTAGTAGTATGTTTATTCAGTAACTTGTGTCTTTATTAAGATTAAAATACTCCCAGTGGTGTTTGATAGCTATTCATATAAAGCCTTTCTCTCATAAAGCTGTGTAATCAGGTTATGTCACTACTGGTTTTGTTTTAATCAATTTCTCTTCCAGCAATATTGATGAAACTATAGCACAGAAGTGTTTCAAATGTCTCACATGACAAAAGGAATTTATATTTGTGCACAAACCTCAGGAAAAACAAGCAATTAAGCGTGTAAAGCTCAGAGTAGACTCACCTTATTAATAAAAGATTATTAATAAAAGATTATCATTTGCATTACCTTTGTCCCTATAGGTCGGACAAAACAAAAAATCCATAAACCACAAAGTTTATTTTGGAATTTGAGTGAGAGATAAAGCTTAATTTTCCTTTCAAACATCCAAAGGGAAGAATTTTCTTTGAATATATTTTCCAATTTAAATATAAGTATTTGCAACAACAAACACATGATTGGCAATTCAACCAGCTTATTTGATTTCATTCTTGTATGACAAAAGTGCAAATATCATATATTTGGATTTGGGATGAGTCATGTTTGGTCCCCAAAAATGTAAATTGGCATGTTGGATTGTGTTCACCCTTATACACATCATATTAGTTATGTGTGAATTCAGGTTCATCTACCAATTATACCTTGAACCCACTAACTTCAGACATCATATGAAAAGTCACTTTAGATCATCTAGAACAGTGGTCTGCAACCTTTTTCAGGTTGTAGACCGGTGGGGGGGAGGGAGATCCGTGCGCTGTGCATGCGCGGCAACCCATGCACAAATGTACATGTGCTTCAGGCCTGTGCATGCACATTTGTACCATGCACAGCTGCAAACGCACATGCACGACAACTTTGCACGTGCGCGTTTGCGCTCCTGGTGGGGCCGCAAACGCACATGTGTGGACCTGCCGCACAAAGCGCAAATGTGCATGTCCGGACCTGCTGCGCATGTGTGTTTGCACCAGTGGCCGCGCTTCCCTCTCCCCCCCTCCCGCAGAAAGAAGCTTGCTGGGCCACAAGCTAATTGGCCTGTTTGGTGGCCGCTTTGCTTGCGGCCTGGGAAGTTTCTCACTACGGGGGGGAGGCGGGGAGAGGGAGCCGCGGCCTGGTGCTGAGGCCTTCCGGGCCGTGGCCCGGTGGTTGGGGACCACTGATCTAGAAAATCCCTAATGGGATTCCAGGTGGGCAGGGGCAGTACAAAATGATCCCATCCTTAGAAGCTGACCAGAATTAATGGAAACTCTGATACATATGCTTCAATTGAAATTACTGTTGTGCCATTCTGCCTCTCATCATTCCATCTCCAACCCCGTCACCATCAACACACCGATATGCAAGATCTATGTCTTTGTCTTCCATTTAGATATCAGGGGGCCAATGAGCTTGCTGACAGGATGTACAAATAATTCCCAAAGTCTCTGTGAATGAATCCTTTTTCAGCTCAAGTCTGAAACAAAGGTGACATTTCTATGTCACTCTTGACTAGTTTTTACTATAGGAAACAATAGTTTCATCCCCCTCTGATTTGCAGAAAGCCCATTTCCTGATGATATTTTATATCAAGTTTCTGTCAGTAAAATTTCTATAAGGAGTCTAGACTTCATAAATATAGTGCCATTTGATGGTGACATTTTTAGTTACTTAGTAAAGACGGCCTGAAAAAGAAGAAAAAGAAGAGTTGGTTTTATACCCTGCTTTTCACTACTCAAAGGAGTCTCCTTCCCTTCCTCTATTCACGACAGACACCCTGTGAGGTAGGCGAAGCTGAGAGAACTCTGAGAGAAAATGCTCTGTGAGAACAGCTCTAACATAACTGTGACTAGCCCAAGGTCACCCTGCTGGCCGCTTGTGGAGGAGTGAAGGAATCAAACCCAGCTCTCCAGATTAGAAGCTGCTGCTTTTAACCACTACACTAAACTGGTTCTTGGTGTAGTGAGGCCACAGAGCTACCACTTTTTTTGTACTGGGCATAATTCATTGTCTCTGACAGATTCCTGATATGAGTCCAGTGGCACCTTTAAGAATTCTGGGTATAGGCTTTTGAGTACATGCACATATCTTCAGATACCCAAGTATTGAAAGAAAATACCAGATATCTGATGATGAATGCATACTCAGGATAGTTTACCTCCAGAATAAAATTTTGTTCATTGTAAAGTTGCCACTGGATTTACTGTCCTATTGCTTCAGATGGACATGACTACAAACCTGGATCTAGCTTCTTGATATGCAGCAGTTAAGCAGATGGGTCAAAGAGATAAAGGGTTGGAACCTACAAGCTTTCTACTCATAGGTTCCTCCAACTTTCCTTTCCCCCCTAGCATCCTGTGAAAAAACCAATACACATGAGTAGATTTAGGCAGTTTTACACCTCTGTAAAAGTGCAGGCATAATAGTCAATCATGTTAGGACCCACAGACACATCCCCAAACAGTTCTGAAACCTCCCTTTCCTATTCCTGTCCCTACTGAGCTATAATGTTACATTTAAAGGACAAAGTGTGTGTGTGTGTGTCTGTGTCTGTGTGTGAGGGGGGGGGGAGTCAGCACTGGCTCTTTTTCCACATGGAAGAGAAAAAGAGCTGGCATTTTGTACCCCAGTTTTTACTACTCTCAAATCAGCTTATAGTTGCTTAGCTTTCATCTCCTCACAATAGACACCCTGCAAGGTGGGTGGGGCTGAGGAAGCTCTGAGCAAACTGTCATTTGCCAAAGGTCACCCAGCTGGCTGAATGCGGTAGTGGGGAATGAAACCCAGTTCTCCAGATTAAAGCCCACCATTCTTAAACACTACACCAATGTGGGCATCACAGCTACTCTAAAGACTTTAAACTGGAGGCAAACTGCTTTATTCTTCTCCTGTGGATTACAAGGAAAAGCTCCAGGAAGATCATACTATGTGCTCAGAATGAACACAACATCATGTGGCAACTCCCCTTCAATCCAGGGGCATTGTACTTTCCATGTGAGGAAAATCCCATTGTGGAAATATTCTTTGTTGATCTGCACAATACGTTGTTATTTCAGACATGACAGGATTATAAATTAATTTCTAATCCTAAACGAACAACATACTTCCTTGGCAAAGAAATTCTATATCAAGGCAGAATGCACCAGGGGAAGGTGTCACTCATATCCTTTCTGCACAATGGTGGCTCATGCAGCTGCCACCGGTTTCTTGTGACAGGGCAGTTAGCTCCAACATTTCCCAGGTTCATATAGGGGAAGATTTTCCCTAACCAGGCCAGGTCCGCCCCGAATTACTGCCTCAACATGAGACGGTTGGAACACAAAGGTTCTGCTGTGCATTGTAGCAGCAGGGACATTATTTTCATGAAGTTGGGATTGCATTGTAAAAAAATTGTGAAAAATTTTTTAATGCCCCAGTCAGCTGCACACCACCATGAATCCCCATGAAACCGACTGGAGCATTTTTTATCCTTTCCAGGACAACGTAAGCAGGGGAGGAGCCAGGCCTGGACAATAGAGCTAGGCCTCTTCCCCTTCCACAAAATCCTGGCCTGGGATAGGCCTTATTGGCACCTGCAGGGCAAAAGGGAATGCAGAAATATCCATGTTCCCTTGCCACGGGGCAATGGAGGACCTAAATCAGGTCAGGGTCAGGATGGAAATGGGATACTACCGACATCATGTGGAAGCATAGATTAGCCCCACTGCCATACAACTGCTGGCCTGGCCTTTTCCCCCCATGCAGAAATGGTCTCAGTGTTACAAAACATGCTTGATATTTGGGAGTAAATATAACAGATCAAAGTGACAAACTGTAAAAAGAAGATTACCAGAAGACTTGGACAATAAAAACTGAAATCATACAGAGGAACTCCTGGCTAGGATGAACAGTTAAAATAAGTATACTCCCAAAATTAAACTTTTTATTTCAAATATTAGCTATTTATACTATGGTGACTATATAACCATGGCTAAGAGTATTAACTAGATTTTTATGGAATGGGAAAAGATCAAGGCTAAGATTCAAGGTGTTACAAGAAAATTAAAAAACGCTAAGGTCTTTCAGTTCCCAATATTAAATGATACAAGCAAGCAACAGTATTGGTTTAGATAACAGGCTGGATAATAATGTTAGAGACAATGGATACTAAAGATGGAATCCATAATTATTTATGGGTTAAAAATCACTGAGAATGTTTCAGAAGCAAGATGGGGAACATATTATAAGGGACAGCTTGCTAAGGATATGGTTTCAGCGTAGAGAATGACTGAGTCCATCAACTTTACCACTGAACTCTCTAATGAACATTATGATTTAAGTCCAAGAAAGGAAATAGACAACTTGTGAGAGTATAGAGAATAATCAAGAGAAAATAAAAGACTGGCAAACAGTCAAGAAATTAAGAAAGAATATACTCTGCCTAGTTTATTATCAAATCGTCTCAAACTTAAAAAAAAAATTTAGAACGGTGGTGGTCATTTAAGAGGGAAAAAATGGTGGGAAAACAAGTCAAGCTGGAGGGACCTTTAATGCAAGTATTTAAAAATGTAATGTCTAGTTTGTACCTATTTCATTCTTTATGCACATTTTGCAACTAGCGGGTCTTGGCACCACAGTCCTTTAACAATGGAGCAAGGCCATTATGGTTGAGAAGTCCACATCAGAAAAATGACCAGGGTCTAGAATAAACAATATTTATCTCCCATTTTGAAATCATGAGAGCTTTTACATGGATCCAGTACTTCAATAAGAGAAAGCTGAGATGCCAGTAAAAGCAAACTTCCATATGCAATGAACAGAAACAGAAGGAAATTCTCTATTATCCTGTTGCATTTTTTCCTGTGTGGATAAAAGGTGAATATTCTAATTATTAAAAGGATGTATATTTTTATTAGCATTCTAATCCTCCTAAAATGCTTGCTTGGAGAGAAATAATAATTTAAAAAACCCACAAATAAACGAGTTAAAAGTTTGAGCTGTTTTCCTGTTAGCTGTCTAAAATAAATTACTTTGTTTATGTGCTAGTACAGATGATAGTATAATCATATTAGAAGATATAGGGTGGAGCAGAGCAGAAAGTGTGCAAGACTACTTTCTACCCGTTTTGCACCCTGGCCCAGTCTTTGACACTGATATAACTCCACTTATAGTCTTACAATACAGTTTGGTGTGCAGACCAGGTTCTCAAAAAAATATGTGCTCCTCAATTTTGACCTTCCTACCATGTGCAGGGAAAATGTATCATTCCAACAAACTCTATATTTAGCATCAAAATAAGACCGATTCTTCCTCTAATAAAAACAGGTCTTTGTTTCCTCTCAGAAAAATAAAATCTACTTACGGCAACCTTCATTAAGGAGCTGCTATCAACAGAAATCCACTTTAGTTCACACACCTTGCTTGTTACTGGTTTATCACCAGCGCGGTAATAACTATGCTAGTGTGATTGATACAATACCTTGCAGGCTCTCATGTTAAAGATCTGTACAATTGCTCCAAAGGAGCCATTATGTTACAAGCTATCATAAATTTCTATATTCAGATTTTGCTCTATAGCACTTTATGATCCTTTGGAGATGTTGGTTTGGCCTACGGAAAAAAAACAATTTGCATTTTTGAAAAACACCTAAGCATTTAAATATATGACAGAAAATAATTCTGGTCCTTAAGGAATTTGCAGATTTGGAACCAGGTTTTAACATAAGAGCAATTCATGTGCTAGAAGGATTGATCATACACTACACAACTTCCTTTGTTGGTAGGGATGCAAGTCTCCAAGTAGGACCTGGAAATCCCCTGGAATTATAGCTCATCTCACACAAAAGAAATCAGTTCCCATGGAGAAAATGGTTGTTTTGGAGTGTGAATTCCATAGCATTATACCAAAATAAATGCCTATGCATTTAATGGCTTAAGGTATAATAATTTTTACAAACACTGTTGTACAAAGTCTTTTACTTCAATTTATTGCTTGAAGTGTTTACAGGAAAATCAAGATGATTGTTTCTGGCAATATGGCTTTTCTCAATTGATAATTCATATAAAACAAAAGTTTTTCATGTATTCCAAAGGCCCATTATGCACGGGCCTGCACTGATGGAAGGTTAAAATCACCAATAACGCTCGCTGCTGCTGCCAGTGTGGGCACCTCCAAGCCCAGGGCTACGGAAGGCCCGCATTAAGTGAATACGGGATCTTCCGTAGCTTCCTGGGTAAGCTGGGGCTGTGGTGGGCTGGAACTGTGCATAATCGCCAGCGCCAGGTCTGTCGGCCTGCCCAGTCCCAACCCTATGGTGTCCCTGTAGGGACACCGCGTGCCCCTGCAGGCTCTGTGGAGCTCCAGAGCTGGCAGGGGTGACCCCCTACCCCCACCTGGCCTTGCAGAGGTGGCCTGGGCCCCCTCACTCCCCCCGGGCCGTCCAAACCTCCCCCCCCACCGCACCGGCTTACCTTCTGGCCCTGGTGTTCAGCATGCGTGCTACGCCGTGGCAACCCAGCATGCCCCACCCCCGTGCATACGCAACGCAACGACATGGCGGCAGCTCGCAGTAGCTGCCGCCATGCATAAGAGGCCACTGAGAGCTTTCCAAAGAACATGGAGTTTTATTCGCAGCTTAGTCTATATTCATTACTCAGACTTCTGTGACTGATAAATTGAAGTAAAAGATTTTGGACAACAGCATTTGTAGAAATTATTATACCTCAAGGCATTATTTGCATGGGCATTTCTTTTGGTGTTCATATATCTCTTTGCAAACCCTTATTCTAATTGCCACTCCTGGCTCTACCCCCAATGTCTCCAGGTATTTCCCAATCCAGAGCTGGCAACTCTATTTGTTGGTGATGTTGACATAGCAAAACATGACACAACATAACCAGATAGCAATATTCTGGCAGAAACTAAGCCAATCTTGAGAAAGATGGTCTTGTACTGAATTCTCATCATACATAAAGACCTGACTGAAAGTACAAATTACACTACAACCCTGATTGGTTCTCCTAGGCAGTGTGAGCATGTATGTGTAACAATTTTGAAACAGAGAAAAAATAAGAGGGAAATGAGGTGATTAACTGTTCCTCTTCTAGCCCATTTACTGAACAATAATTTCTCAAAACCAATAGATCTCCAATGTTAAACATGGGGATAGAGCTGCGCTAGGGACGATAAACAGCAGAAAGACTTCTTTTATTCCATACTTTCCTGAATGACAATGCACTTTTTTACAGGTTTCATTTGATGTAACTTTAGTAAAACATGCAGTTTACTGTGTCGATATTTACCTCAATTGTATGTTTTCTTCTGAACAAATTCCTGCCAGTTTAATACATCATCCCTCATTTATCAATCCAGGCTCTCAGATTTTATCCACTCAATTCTTTTAAAAGTTTGCAGGGTTTAGTTGTACAGGCAGGAAATTGCAACTGAAAAAAATTTGGGGTGAGATGTAGCATCTCCATGAAATCCATTACACTATAAACAGACGGCTCTGGAAATCTGTTCCTAGTAAATCTACTGATTTGAAATTCATACTTATTTGGAGGGATGAGTAAAATTCTTGAATGTGCAAGTGTTTTTTTTTTTTTAATACATGGATGTTCTCATCATCATTTTCTATAAAAGCCTATGGCAGAAATCCATATGCTAACATTCAGGTTAGAAATGAAAGAATTGTTACTGGATTAAAATATATGCTTCCAAGGACTTTTCCTAATATTTGATTCCCCCTCTTCCAGCATAAAATAGATGTACAAAGGAGCTGTCTGTCTGTACTGAATTTTTCAAAGTTCCTACGAATAACTCTTTTTTTAATGAAAGTTTTTTTTGTAGACTTTTGTAGGCTGATTGTTGTGTTTCCCTACCTACTATCGCCACTGAAATCAAGATGTTCTCGCTATTAACACAATGTTGCTATCTTTCATTTAGCAGTCAATAAAGATTTTATTTTATGGCAGTAACTTCAGTCTTAAAAATAATTATTTGGATTTTACACATAGTTTTCAAAAGCAGTTGAAATGGCTTTATCACATTTTTTTGGTATTCCATCCAATTTGTGATCCATTTTTGACAAATATGGACCAAATTCACAGCTTAATAAACAGTAAAAGACAGCCTTTCCCAATATGAGCCTTTCTCTCACAGCTGGGCTTCTAGCTGTCCCCTCTCTCTTGAGAACATGCCGAACAGCATCTCAGAAGCAGAGAAATCAGTAGACACCTTTAGATGAGGCTGCAAAGCAGAGCTATTTAAGATTGCTTACTGGGCAGCTTAATGTTATAGGAGTGGGCTTTGGCTTCTTTGAATAAAGGCACAAATTGAGATTTTAATAGATTATTAGGACTTTTGTTGCCACCCATTTTAGGGCCTGATAATGCCAAGAGAAAGATATAAAAATGCAATGGTCATGGAGGCCAGGAATACAATTGTGACGGGCAGGTTCAGCCTCTCCCCGAGGGTAGCTGGTGGGAGCCGACAGAAGGTTAGTGAGAGGGACAGTTGAAAACAGCCCTGAGTTCAGTTGAAAATGAGACCGGCTGAGTGACATGTATGGCAGCTTACTGTTCACTGGGGAAAGGTCAACTTGTAATGTCATATCCCAAATGCCTGCACAGTGAAATAGTTCAAAAATCAACTGAAAAGAAACAGAGTAACCTCTGCCTGGTTTACTTATTGCAGTGCCTTCAAGCGGTTTCATTCTGTGTATTCCTGAGAAGGCGCTTACTTTGAATGCTCAGGAAACTTATAATGGTTACGTAGACGAAATAAAATTGTCTATTTCACTTGTACTTTATATCGGGGTTGTATTGTGACATAACATGTCAGCCATGATAGTGGATATGTTGCTCTGCAAAGGATAGTTAAAATCAATAGGAAAATATCAATAGGAGTTAATGGCCATGGTTTCAGTCATCTGAACTTCATGCACCATGCAAGATAAGGCATCCTTATTATTTAGGCCTAAACGAATTAAAAAGAACCCATGAACTAGCTAACAGTATAATTTTAAAACTGAATGCTGAATACATGACATTCAAAATATATGAATATGACCAATTAATGTTCCGATTAACTAAGGCGAACTGACATTAGATTACAACTGGCCACCAGTGGGCAGTTGTATCTGTAACAGTGACTACACTGCTATGTGGAATAGAAGAGAAACAGGTATTGCCATGAATAAAATGCATGCAATCCAGAAGGGGGAAATATCACTCCGTTCTAGAAGTCGCTTGCAAGTACAGGAGTTCTGATGCAAATATGAACTTCTTCTGCCAAGATTTCCCCATTCATTTCAGTGGAAGGGCAGCCCTGTACATGAAAAAAGAATCCAGACGCACTGCAAAGCTGAGGCTTTCAGTTAAGTAAAGTATAAAATTGTTGTATGTGAATGGCTCCAGATTGCAGTGAAACTGTAACCTCGAGTAGTTTGTCAGATAACTGAAAGCAAATCTCATTCAAATTTCAGGTACCAGATGTGCAATTTTAACATATATTTTCCTTTCTACAAAAAACATAACTGCATTCTTAAGGTTTTTCCAGTCTCTGCCAACCCACATAATTTATGCAGTCTACTGTAGAAGCAGCACAAGACTTTAGTTTTGAGTTTTAAAAAATCCTGTTGGAAATAATATCTTCTTTTCCCAATGGTGTTCGCTATAGTCCTGATTTTGTGTCATAGACACAGAAAGACCAATGTAACTCAAACCAGAAACAAAAAATATTGGTTCCTGTTCCAAGAGAAAGATGAGCTAAATTTTGTGAGAAGCAAAAGGAACAAGAACAACCGAGAGGAACAACGATAATCTTTAAAAACAGAGTAGCATTTTGCATAGACAAAGATACCGAAGGATGTATGCAAGCAAGTGCAGTTGCATGAAATCTAGCTTTGATGCAACAGGGAAAGAAGATTAAGGTTAAATGTGTGAGAAATTTTAGTGAGGATTTCAATGAAAGGACTGAAGTAAGGAGCCAGCTAGGAGAACCCAATCCACGCAGATGCTGGCTGACAATTGCAGGGTACTGATGTGTGACCAGTAACAGTGTCCTTTCTGCTGCTGTTGTGCCACCCAGACATACAGTCCTGCCAGTAAGTGGATGTGCTGGATGCCTACCAGAGGCAGCAGAGGCAGAAGGAAGCACCATCCTGGAGACAGCTGGTTGGGGCCTGAAGAAAGAAGGGGCTGTGTCCACTACAGGAAAGACTGGTTGGCCCCATGTGCCTCCAGGAGTGTGGTGGCCCCAATTCTCCTTTATATACCTCCTCTCCCTGTGGCTGGCTCCACTGCACAGAGAGCGACTCCCTCATGCCTCATAGCCATAGTGAAGACATAGGCCCATTATGCACGGAGGAGAAGGTCCGCATTCGGGGTGGAATGGCGTCGCCTAAAATCACCGATAATGCACAGTGCCGGCTGCAACTGGTGCATGCTGCCGCAAAAGCTGCGTTAGCGAAACGCAGAAGAAAGCGGAGCTTCTGGGTGACCAGTGCGCAACCAGAAGCGGCGCTGGGGTCGCCACGTGCATAATCGGTTACTCTGGGTTTTGCCGCCGTTGTGTCCCGTCCCATGTGTAAGCGGTTTGCTTTGCGTCTTCCCCCTCCGCGTTTTCCATGTGACCCAAAATCGCTGTTTTGGCGGCCGTGCATAATAGGCCATAGGGAAGAGAGGCAGGACCAGATGATCTGTGGCTTCCAATGGAGCCTGGCATGGCTGCAAGAGGATCTGGCACGATAATAGCCACTGTTGGTCAAACTAGACCTAGGCTGAGAAGGTGCTGCTGTAGAGGTTGGTAGTAGAACATGTGATCTTCTGACTGCCAGGACCAGCTCTGCCACCACTTCCACCGATTTTTGAGAGTTGTGACTTTTAATGCCAGATTTACGTCCATTTATTCTTTTGCATGGCAACTGGCCTATTTGTCCAAGGTAGAGAGCAGAAGGACTCAGTGTGAATTGAGATGGTTCCAATGGTGCCTATCTGTACTAAATCATCAAGCATTGTGAAGTGTCATTGTCTGAAATATTTCTGTAGCTGACCTGCTGAGCTGTGCGCTATTCAGAGTGAGTCTGAGAAAGGAGACAGTATATTCTGCATTGGTCTAATCAGAATTTGTCACAAGGAAAGAAGCTGTTGCTTAATCTTTCCATGACCTTCGAGTCTGCAGTTATATTAGAAAAGGAACATACTGTGCATGTACAAAAATATACATGGCATTTACATTTACAAGTGCATTACAATGCATTGCTCGTTTAGTGATTACCATTCTTTGCTTTTCTTTATAGTGGCCATTGAAGCAGACAAGCTTAGGCTGCTGCTCCCCCACCTGCCGCAGCAGCCAGCCTTCATCCCAAGGAATTCATCACCAATTAATGTGGGCTGCAAATGATGGGGTGGCTGCGTCATGGCTCCTCTTTGAGAAGTGGCACTGACATGACAGAGGAAGCAGCCTCTGTGGTGGTGAGGCCTTACTTTGGGGAGCCCCAGGAGCTGCAGACCATCTTTCTGCTGAAGTACTGGGCCATCATCTTCATGGGGAGTACGATACTGTCTGAGAACTGTAGCTCTGTGACTGCCAGAAACCAGCAGCTCTTACAGGTGCCCCAGAAATAATCAATATTTAGTACAGAATGGCTAATGATAACATAAACATTCTTCCTTGTAGGGGTGAGAAGGAGAGAGTATGATGAGGAGCAACTGCAGGGATCAGGCCAACTGATGAGGGTTGGTACATGTAAAGATCCTGGTGAGAGAAGAGGATCAAGGTGGACATGCCCTCCTCTCTCTTGCACTGGCACGGGCACTGGTGGGCAGACGACAGTGTTGGTGGTTCCTCTCCGCTGTCCTCGCAAATGGCCACACCTTTCCCTGGGGTTGTGTTTCTGCACTGCTGCCATATGTGAGCTGTTTGCTAATGCTTAGCTGCAGGGCTTTCCTGGTGGGCACTATAGTGACTGCACCATTTCAGTGGCATTGAGTCTTGGGATTTGTTTTTCTGGTATGTTGATTTTGTAAATCCCTCTTCCCTGGGATTGTGTTTCTGTGTCACTGACCTATGTAGCTGAGCTGTTGGGCTGTGCTAGGGTGATGTGTCCATCTACTTCAGCTGTGTGAGCAGGCAATAGTTGGCTTTGTTGTGCCATTGGGATAGTGTTAGGGTGCAGAGTGGTTTTCTTGCTGGGCTTTAGTACATGCCATGTGGGCACAGGTTCATGACAGAGACTCTCATAAAAGTTCCCTTTTCTGGGCTCATAAGGAGAGGTTGAGCTGGAGGCACCAAACTTGCAGCATAGCTGATGGAGCCTCTCCTCAAAAGAACCACCAAGTCTCCAAAAGATTGGACAGGGGTAATCCTAGGGGAACCCAAGGAGGATGCCCCTATTTGATCTCCAATATCTCCAATTGTGGGAATTTACAAATGGATCAGAGAATCTGCCTTTCCCCCACAATTTGATATAATGAAGGTTGGATGGTGGCATCCTCTTTGAGTGCCCCAATCCAATCTTTTTGAAACTTGTGGTTCATTATCCGTCTTGTGATGCAGCCCCACACTGGGACTGTGCAAGCCCCAAATGTATGTCTCCACACAAGACGTCAATGAACAATGGTTACAGTTGTTCTTTTGAGGAGAAACTCCCACAGCTATGCTGCAATCTTGTTGCCTATACCACAAACCCCCATCCACCAGAAAATGAAAAAAATGGAAATGGGAAGATCCCCATAGGCTTAAATGTAATAATTGGTTTTAATTTATTTGGATGAATCAAAACTACACTATGCATGATTTGGATGAATGGATTCCAACTGAATTCCTTGCACATGCCTAAATTGACGGCTCATATTTAGTTTACGTTCTACTTGTACCCCAAGACCTTGTTTATACAGTGTTACCCAGTAATGTATCCTCCATGCAGTATGCATGCTTCTAATTTTTGTTAATCACATGTAGAACTTTGAAATTATCCTTGTAGGATTTCACCTTGTTCACTTCTGTCCCCTTTTCCAGTGTGTTCAGAACTTGCTGAATTCTATTTCTGTCTTCTGGAGTGTTTGCTGCTCCTCCCATTTGGTATCATCTGCAAATTTAATTAGTAGTCCCTCCACCTCCTCTTCCAGATCATTTATAATAATATTGAGAAGTACTAACCCTGTGGCACCACACTGGACACCCCCTTCCAATCAAGAAGAAGAGGAAGAGATGGTTCTTATATGCCGCTTTTCTCTACCAGTAGTCTAAAAGCGGCTTACAATCACCTTCCCATTCCTCTCCCCACAACAGACACAACCAAAGAGAGAAACAAGTTTCGTCTGTCAAAGCCTGTTGAGGACAAATCCATGCTGACTTCCCCATATCACCAAGTTGTCCTTCAGATGCTTGCAGACTGACCCTATAAAATCTGCTCCTGTATCTTCCTAGGGACAGCAGTCAGACTGATTTACCGATAGTTTCCTGGGTCATCCTTCATTTTTTTAGGACTGTGAGGGGTCTTTAAAATGATGTACAAAGGTTCTCTGAAAAGGTTCTGAAACTCTCATGTGCATACCATCTGGCTGAGGTGGTTTGTACTCATCCAGTGCTGCCAGATGCCTCTTAACAACTTCTCTATCTATGTCATCCAGCAGCCTGGATGCCCAGCCTTGCTGATTACCATCTCTAGTTTTGTCTGTTCTCTTCTTCTGGGGTGGGGAGAAAGTACTTAGGTATTGAGCCTTTCTGAATTCTCTGTCCTCTGTCAGAATTCCTCCATTTTCTCCCAACAGTGGGCCAGTCCCTTGCATTTGCTCTTCACATATTGCTGAGTAGAATAATAAGATCCAGATCTCTATTTACCTACCATTAGGGATTGTCCTATCTGAATATATGCTTTATAGAGACATAATCCATTCTGCATATCTTACTGATATGCAAAAACTACTTTTTGCTTGTTTTTGTGACATTTCATTGATAATAATCAGAAAGTTCATTGCAATTTTTCATGTTAAATGCATTTAAATACATGTTAAATACATTTTCAGTATTAATCTGTTGTTATTCAATGAAGACTGAAGTTCAACATGACATTTCCATTCAAATAAAAAATGATGTCACAAATATTGTTTCTGAATTGAATGGATCAGCTTTTTGACAGTTGAAGTCACCTTGTATTTAAAAAGGTAATATTTTTGTAAGGGGTAAATGCTTGAAACAAAGACTTACTCAGTTTACTGCATTCCACGTAAGTTTGTCCTGGGCATATGATACGACTAAAGGCATAATGCTGCCTTCAAGGGTACAACATAGGTAAGACTCTACTGATGTGGTTGTTTTATACTATCACATATGCACATGCACAAAAATAAGATACAGCTTTTAAAAAATGTACTGCATCATAACTTATTGTTTGGTATAATATGAAATGATACTAATGAAAGAATTCAGAAATTACATTTTCCTTCTCACAACACATGCACAGGATTGTGCCAGATTTAAATCAGAACAATCAACCTTAGCAGGGTGCAGGACTTTAGAACATTTTCTTGTGTTCTTTAGTTTGATTTTTTTCTCCCAGATGGGACTTTTTATGCCACACAGTGGATCTTGAACCATTATAAATGTGCAATTCCCATGTGAAGTTTAAAAGAAAGAGAGAAGTCAGTAGAAATGTTGTTGACATTTGTTTACAAACATGTCAAGATAGTTTGCAATCCCCATTTCCACTACAGCAAACATCTCAACTGAAAAACAAAACTACCCCACTTTGTTTATTGTGCTATTATTCTAAATACAAACTTGTTGTAGATAAATACTCCCAATCCCCTGTTCATGCACAAGGTACAGGATTGGACCAAGTGATCTGTTATTTGAAGATACTGATCTTGCCCAATTTCCTTTCTTCCTACCAGCCATTTTTGACCCATGGAAAAGTGGATTCCTGGGGATGCTGGAACTACATGCAGATTGGGATGATGGAGTGAGAATGGGGAAGGTGGTGAAATCACCCTCCCTGTCTCTTCTGCAACTACAAGAGATAGAAGGGAGATATTTCTCTCCCTTCCTCATTGCAACTTTACAACCAACTTGGCTGCTATTCTGTGTAGGTGTTATGACTGGAAAGTAAACTTTCCTAGGGTCAGAAATGGCACCGGGGGGGGGGGAGGGAGGATGGTATAAGCAAGGAAGAGCCATGATCCTTGGGCAGTCCTAGCTAATCTAGTTATATTGATCAGTCTAAAAACCATAGTTTTAGCCACCCATAGTGGCTAGGTCATTTGAAGGGACAACTCTGAGTACGTATGTTGGGTATTATTATTTTTAACAAAGTGGAGATGAATAGCATGACAACTTTCATTAGAGAGATTAAATGGAAGTACATTAGGTGTGGCGGGTGGAGAAGAGACAGAAATAATGCCACTAGCATGCAGACTGCAGGAGATTGCAAAAACCAAAAGGAAATGTAGGGGAATGACATGTTTGTTAGATGGAGAGAAACCTACAAAACAGAAGGCGATGTCCTAGCAGCCCTGAGAAAGAATAGTAGAAAACACACACAGTCACACTCATGCCCTCTACCATGCACCTTCCCCATGCAGCCCCACCAAGTACAGTTTAGGAAAAAGGATGCTGGGTTCTATGCAACATCAGTGTGCTGGCAACAGCTGACCTTCACAATCAAAAATAATAGAGCGACTATGAATCCTCATCAAAGCTGGGCAAGCAGCAACAGCATGGCATGCAGTCAAAGTAAATCCCCTAATGGAACTTACTATAATTACTAAAAAAAAATAAGCACGCTCTCTACACTACATTGACTCGGACAACTTAACTATAAAACAAATTAAAAGCAACTATGGACATTCCATAATTTCCGGCCTTTTAGAGAAAAATGTGGAGTTTGCCACAGCTGGTAGGATGGTGAACCAGCTAGCCTGACACTATTTGGTGAGCGAAGGAAAACCAGGTAGGAGCTGGTGTTTGTTCATATCCCTTTTTATTATTGGCAGCATAAAAAACCATGTGGAGAAGCAGAATAAGGCATCATGTAGAATATTAGGAATCGGTACTTTGTGTGTGTATGAGTGTGTGTGTAAGGAATTACCAGGCTTGGTAACAGTTCCCTATGTTCCATCTTTTAAGGAGAATCAGCCACCAGAGTATTCAGTTCATTTAAAGGAAGTCTGTTCTGAACACCCAGCAAAGTCTGTCCTTTTTCAGTAAATTCCTTGATCTTCCCTCACTGCAATGCTGATTCCTTTGTTTTCTTCTTCCTCATACCCTTTAAGCATTTCTCCTCCACTCTACCTCCCATTTGACCCAGCAAATACAGTAGGTGAAAAGGCAGCACAGAACTGTGATTTAGTAGAAGAAGATTTTGTATGGGGATATCTCGTAGGCAGGTCTTTGCTTACCTGGCAAGATGCCTAATGTTCTAGCCAGGGAAAAATGCCCCTGATCCCAAAACTGCCTCCCAGACACTGACAGACCTGTGGGGAAGTGCCCAGTTTCCTTTTTCCTGTTCACTCCACTACTGTGCTCCATGCTGCTTCCTTTCTTGTCTTGCCATAATTTCTTTTTTCAACTTCACCAGTACCATCTGCCCTTTTAGTGTTGTTGCTGGATCACACTGAGTCTTGATGTTCATGCCCTTTGCAATCCCCAACAATATTTTTCTTGCCCAAGAGCCTCAAATGGTCAGCATATGGCTAGTGTTATACCTTGAGAGGGTGGGGCATCCATTGGGCTCTGCTGGCTACTCCAGGCCCCAAGGGCTGTGTTCCTCAGTCAACTGCCTCCCCATTCAGTATAACAACTTCTTTTGGAAACTGAGCAGCTAGAAAAACAGCACTTTCTGAGGAAGTGTGCATGCACACGAAAGCTTACGCCTTGAATAAATCTCTGTTGGTCTTAAAGGTGCCATTGGACTCAAAAATTATATCGTGTGAGGGCCATCTTAAAAGAACACCCAGTATATTATAATTTATTTTTATGGCAGATTCATGAGAATCATATTCAAAGGGGATAATATGAGAAAAGACTAGCAAGAATTAAATTAATTATCTTATAATTTATCCCTACATATCTTTAAATACATAATTGCCTGAGAATTTTGTAATGAACATGGGAATGTTTACCTCCACTCCTCCAATGACATTTAAAAATTATATTACTCCTATAGAAAACTGAGTATCATTGAGGGAAACCTTCTACAATGAATGTTCAAATATTCTATTATGAATGTCTATTCTTAGCTCCATTGTATTTTACTAAAAATAGGACTCAGTGTTAGCACTCTCTTATTCATGCTAACACTCCTGCAGCCTAGACTCTACAAATAAATATTCTACAGAATTTGTTAAACTGTTTATATGGGAACCAAACAGTCACAACAACATTCACATTATGTGGTGAGTTTTGCTAGTGAGTTTGACAGAGGAAACATCTAAAATGATTTTAAAGGCCTCACTTGTGAAATGGCTATAAAATCCTAACACAATGGAATTGCTGAAAGCATAAATAAAACATTTTGAATGGTGGGTACAGATTATGGCAAATTTCAACTACGTAAGAAAACAAATCAAGGGCCATCTATCTGGTAAAAAAGCACAAATCCCAGAACTACTTCTAGCTATTTCTTACTGCCATTTGTAACTCCTGTGATCTGAGGATGTATGGTAAGATCAGAGAAATCAAGAGAAGTAATATCTTCTGTCACATGTCCTAAAATCAAGGTGATCCAGGCTTTCTAAGGCTAACCACCATAGGCTAAGTATATATTACTGCAATATGATCTGTTCTACTTAATATTTCTGGTAAGGGCTTGGAATAGGAGCTGGCCTTATGGCTTAAGTGCTACTCAGTGCTTAACACCCACTCAGGGTAGCAGTCCTGCCCCTGAATGCCTCCTTCTCCAACCGGCTTGCCTGTCTGTCCAGCAGCCAGCCAATTGCCTTCCATCCCCCACCCCCTCCTCCTTCCACTTCCCTTAGGGGCTGCAGATCCCTGCCGCATGAGAGCTGCCCCTGCCGGTGAGTTCCCTGCCTGGGGGCCTCCACCCTGCTGCCTTTCCAAGGCCAGGGGGGAGGGAAAGGCCATCTGCAGAGTTCTCCCCCCCCCCAAAAAAAATCTAGTGCCTGTTGTATTCCTGAATGGAATGGGCTTTGCGCCTAGTAAATGTACATATTGGAAGGATACACATGATTTCCACTTGACCAGAGCAGGATGTGAGCCCAACTGGAGAGTATTCAGCTATTTATTTTATGCAACTTGTATCGAATTCTGTGCTGCCCTAATAGTTATGCTGTTAGGTTTGAGGGAGGGATAGAAGGTGAAAAAAGGCTGACAGGAGAAAAACTAGATTGGGGCCTAGCAACGAAAGAGGCAAGAGTCTTGGAAATAAAATAGCAAATTACTGACAGCAGGCATCTGGAGTTTCTTTTTAGCATGATCTCAAAAGGGTGCAAACAATGTTCACCATATTCAATCTCTATACATTACAGCAGAAAAATATGGTTGTTAACCTCCAGGTGGAGCCTGGAGTTCTCCCAGCCAGACCACTAACATCAGTAATCGCCAGATCACTAATATCAATGGAGAAAATGGCAGCTTCAGAGCCTTTTTAGCTTTATAGCATAAAGTCACCACCAAGTTCACTCCCCTGTCCAAATTGCTGCTTAACATGTACAGGTTTTGTTTGGTGACCCTATCCTGTCTAATGATCAGATGTGAGCTGAAGGTTCTCTCTCAGTTCCAGCAGGTCCTGTGAGTTCTAGGACTTTCCGCCCGACCACCCTACAAAGCCCAGCAAATACTTCACTGGCTCCCACAGGTGACAGTTCTAGGTCTGCTCCCAAGGGTACAAAGAAACGGATACTGGTAATTGGGGATTCCCTGCTGAGAGCCATAGAGGCTGAAGTGTGCAGACCAGACTATTATTCTATGATTCTAGGTAGGGTGCCCAGTTAGAATAATTGAGGAGAGCCATTTGCCTACTCTAAAATGATCTGAGAGAGGGAGATGCTATGAAACTCAGGCACCCCAAAGGAAGCTGGAGTATGGTAATTTGGCACTCAGAACACATCCCATCAAAATCTGAACGCATCTCTAGATTTTATTGATCTTACAAGTAGATATGCAGATACCATATGTATAAGACACATAAATTCAAGATGATTTTTCAGTCATACCTGTATACAAACAGGTGCTGTTTTTCATTTTTTGAAATCACTTTAGTTTTTATTAGAATGTAACAATCTGATTTGAAATCATATGGCATATGAGAAAAAAAAATCTAGATTAGGGTCCCTCCCCCCGAAAAATATAACTTGCTACACGACAAGATGATAGAGTATGACAGAAATGATATTCATGTGGGTAGAGTCAATGCATCATGTTGTCATAAATCTGCCTCTTTCATTTCTCACTCCTACAGACATAAAATAGCAACATTGAGTGTGCTGTAAGAGCATGAAATAATGGTGGCTCTGGCATTCCATCTGCAAAACAGAAGATTATTTGCAATGCCAAAGGGTTTCCTTAAAAGCAGTTAGTACCATTATGTTTAATAGATACAGAAATGGGAGGAGGAAATGTGAACAGGAAATTGGCAAAGCTTATTAAGATACAAAAGAGTTTGAAGTCTGCATTTACTGTAATCTGTTTGCAGTTCCTTAAAAGAAAATTGTGTGCTACAAAAAGCTTTATATTAATTTAAACCATCCATATTTTTTTGAATTTATGGCTTGACTTTCTGCTCAAAGAGCGGGAGGACTAGAAGAAGAATATCTAACAAACGTTCTATAAATTCTGCAGCATTCTAGAAACATTAAAACAAAATTCAAATAGAGTAGCATCTTAATGAACAACACAATTTTCTAATGTACCAGCTTTTATGGGTCAAAGCTTGCATCCCATACAAATAGACTGCAGTTCCATCAGTACTCATATCCTGACTAGCTTTTATAAGGTGGCTGCTGGTGAACAGTACCAACTAGTTAGGCCTAGTTGAGTCATGCAAGTCAGCTGGCATTGAGACATTCGGTGGTTGTTTCGAGGACTAATGTTACCAAACTCCAGGCAGAATCTGTCCCCCTGTAGATAATGGCAGCACCCTCTAATCTGGAGAACCAGGTTTGATTCTTCAGTCTTCTACTTGCAGCCAGCTGGGTGACCTTGGGCTAGTCATAGTCATGTCAGAGCTCTCTCAGCCCCACCTACCTCACAGGGAGTCTGTTGTGGTGAGAAGAAGGGAGGGTGATTGCGAGCCACTTTAAGAATCTTTTGGGTAGTGAAAAGCGGGATATAAAAAAATCCGTCTTCTTTCTGACATGGATATAACAGCTAATGGAACTTCATTATATTTTTATCTGAAGGAGTTAGCTTTGATTCACAGTAGCTTATAGCCTGCTGGAGGCTGGCACCATTCTCTCTTATAGGGAGATAACTACATATTCACTGAGATTAGTGGAGAGAATGACACATACACTGAGAGGCATCTGCTATGGGGGCTTGTAAAATCCTTGGGGCAGTCTTTAGAATAGAAGGAATATGTTCTATTGGTGCCATTATCTTTATAAGCAGCTTCTCCAAATCCTCCAATAGATTTTCCATTGAAAGTAATGGTCTTGAAGCACTGTAACCTGAAAGACTACGCTGATTTGAATTCTGTTCTGTATAAACATAAACAATTTCTAGGAGAAAAAAAAATCCTGAGCCTCAGATATGAATCTATATATATATTGTTTTCTTGGAATATAAATGGCATTTTTTGGAGAAATTTGTATGCTGTCTCCCCCAAAGCCCAAGGTAGGTAACAATTTTAAAAAAATTAACATAAATGATAAAAATATCATGGAATATCAATATAAAACAAAACAAGCATTTTCAAGTCACAGTAAGAAACATGGCTACATTATGCAGGCAATTCTTTATAACAAGGAAGAAATTTATTAAAAGAGCTCAAAAGCTGTCATCTGGTTAACATTTTTTCTTACTTGAACAAAGTTACTGTTACTACAGTATTCTCATTTGTCTCTTATTTGCTCTTCAGTAATTCTTCAAAATCAATTTTTGGTATAAAATATGTATTATTGACAATGATAATTAAATATCAAAAATAAGACAAACAATGAATATACGCTGAAAGGAAAGCTTATAATTGCAAATTGTTATGAATTAATCCATATTGTAGTTCAATATGCATTGTTTTCCTCCTTTATGATATGCAAATATTCCTCTTTCTTCCATTTTGTTTAATATGGTCTTGTTTGTCCATTTTTGCTGCTGGCATTCCACATTCATTTGTTTTATGTATAGCATTTTAAAACAACTATACACCATTTATCCGGCAAGCTCCAAAGCTCCTCCCAAAGAGGGTGCCCCTATCCCTCCATTATATCCTACGGAGAGTCCATCCCATAGGATATAATGTAGGGATGGGGGCACCCTCTTTGGGAGCCCCTAGACGTGGACCCCCTGGACCAATCATTCTGAAATTTGGAGCAGAGTCGGGGAAGAGCCTCCTGGAGCTACCCTGAAAGTTTGGAGGCTCTACCTCAACCCCCAGCCTCCCAGGCTATCACAATATTGCTCTATTTTCCAAAACTACTGGGTGTCACCAATAAACAAGGGCCAAAACTCCAGATGACAAATAGTACATTTCAATATTAACTGCCGAAAAGTTGCTATTCTCCCAGGTCTGTTGAAGAACTCATTTTTTTTATTCTGGGGTGTGGATTTTTTTGGGGGGGCATCTCAGATTAATTTCTTCAGTATTTGCTGAGTTTTATTCAATATTACACGTTTAAGGAGTAAGGGTAGCATCATGTCAACCAAACGAAACCTATGCAAGTTTTTCATCTTAATGAGGACAATACATCCTAATAAAGATAAGTTATATTTAGGTAAATATTTAAAATCATTGTTCCATTTCTCTGATGACTGGTCATAAGTTTTGCTCCATCATTCCATCTCAATGACTGGAAATTATGCCTAAATATCTTCACAATTTTCCCTGTTCAGTTTGTTCACAGTTGCAGCCTCCAGGTGATATCTGGAGAACCCCCAGAATGAAAGCTCCTTCCCAGACTGCAGAGGTCAGTTCTCCTAAAAGAAAGGGCTGCTTGGATCAGGAAATCTCTGTTTCCATGTCCCAGGGAGGATCAGTTCCTCTGGAATAAAGGGCTGCTTGGGACAGGGATTGGGCTGTGTTACACTCCCCTCTACACATGTGTATGCACCCATCATAGATCAAGATTAGGCTGTCTGCAGTGGTTGAAAAAGAGCAAGTGCCCATGAGCACCTTAAAGATTAACCACATTTGTGGCGCATTCAATCTCCTCAGTTACATGCACACGGAAGCTTAGACCCAGAATCAAACTTGGTTGGTGCTGGGCTCAAACTCTCTTCCGAAGCCTTCCTTTTTAGAATCGCTTCCATTCTTCCTGCCTGGTGATACCTACAGTCCCTGGCCAGTAGCCACAGGACAAGGTGCACTGCTGGTACAATGGGCTGCCAGCAATACTTAACACTGCGGGCTCACAGTCCACTGATGGCATTTGGCTGGTGTGGTGGCCTTGGAGGAGACGATGCGTGCATCCTCTTTTTTCGTCAATGCTGAACTCAGCTGGTGCATCCCCTCCCCACCCTATGGTGCCATCTACAGATGTGGGCCAAGTTTCACCTGTTGAACATCAGCTTGTCTTGCATTAAAGGTCCGCAGGCAGGGTGGAGGAAAGTGGAAGGAGACGATCGAGGGCATGCATTTGCAAATTTTGGGCATGGGCCTCATTCCTAGTTGGTGCTGTCACACTTACTGCTAAGGAATAACGACTGTTTTTAAATCGATTAATGCTCAGTTGCAATTGTTTTTTTGGGGGGGCTGTATTGGTGTTTGTAGAATTCATTCTGGGGTTGTGTAAATGAAGTTTATTGTACATCAGTTAAATGTAGTGTATTGTTGTACACTACAGATTAGGCCTGGAGGATCATTGTCCATGGGGTCGCGATGGGTCGGACACAACTTCGCACCTAACAACAACAACAACAACAACAACAGATTAACATGCAAATATTCCTATCCTGTCAATCTGAAGTCCTGTAAATGGTGTTTCTTGGGGCAGTGAACACTTGTGTTTATCAGATACTACAAGAAAGGGCAGAAACTGTTTTGGTGGAAAAGTGTCCGAAGCTCTCATAGGTTAGGGTATGTATGTAAGTCCACCCACCATTTTCATTTTCGCTAAAAGGAAACATATATGGCCCTGATCCAGCTGCAGTAAGCTAGTGGGCTAATGAATACAGAGGTTTGGTCTGAATTCACCTGCAATTCTCTTCCACTCCCGCCCATGGAACTGCTGATGACATGATTGGGCGTGTATATGCATGTACAGGTTGTCTTAAATAAGTTATCTCAGTCAGAAAATTTTCAAGGTTCCCGACTATAAAATGGGAGGGAGGCCAGGGCAACTGACTGGTAGTGGGGCATGCTCTGAGGCCAGCTCATCTTCCTCACAGCAAACTTCTGAAACCAGCAGGATGTTGGAAGCAGAGAGCTGACCCCTTATTATGCTTTTCCTGGCAATGGGCTGCTTTCTAATTGCGGCTAAACTACCAGGGCAGGTCATTTCTGGCTGACTGCCTATCAAGTCTTGGGTGAGTAGTCAGTTTGGACATTAAAGTTTACTGACTGATGATTACTGATGAAAAACTGATGATGTTTTTCATGCTGTAAACTGCTTTGTGTCTTTTTAGAATTAATTCATTAATAGTATAACCAGGTATAACAGTGTTTTATCAAGCCAAAATTAACATCTTATACTTGTGGGTGTTGTATTTTGGGTGCTGTCAAAGCTTCATCTAGAACAGGGGTAGTCAAACTGCGGCCCTCCAGATGTCCGTGGACTACAATTCCCAGGAGCCCCTGCCAGCATTCACTGGCAGGGACTCCTGGGAATTGTAGTCCACGGACATCTGGAGGGCCGCAGTTTGACTACCCCTGATCTAGAACTTTGAGCTGTATACAATTTAAAAGCCTATATTTGGGAATTACAGCTAAGGAAACAGCCAGAACAGACATCATAAATGCTTCATTGCAGATTGTAATAAAAATTAAAGGTTTCTGGTGTTTTTTTTTAAAGGGCAGACGTTGTAAGATAATCCATAACCTTTACAAAATGATGTCACTTGTCAAAATAGCAAAACCTACTTCCAATCAGTTTCAAACTCCTATCTGGACAAAAGGTATTCAGCCGGAGAAATATCCCCTTCGGAAAAAAATATTAAAAAGCAACTGTTCTTTAGTAGAGGAGCTGAAATTCAAAGGAACAATGCACTAGGATTTCTCAGCTGACAAAATGAATGATAGTCCTCAGACTGTAACACTGCCACCTCTATTATAGCAGAGGGCAAAGCTACTTCAGCTCCAGCTTAAATGGCTGGAGAAATGGAGTTCCCTATTTCTTCTGTAACTTCTTATATATATACAGGAGTTTGTCTGTTTTGTAATAGAATCTACATGCAGATCTTTAAAAAAATCTGCATAAAGTTAATATATCTAGATTACTAGTACAACACCCATTTTGTACTAGTACACTGTTATAAGCAAGATAATTGCAAAAACAAATCACAATTACTTTTTTGATAGAAGAGAGAGAGACCAATGTGATCCTTAAAGATACTGGAAGCTAATTAGGGTCAGCCTTGATCTGCCACTGTTTTAAAATATGTAAATGGGAGGAGGTATCCATCCTAAACTGCATTCACCTTTTGAATTGTCTAAAGTAGCGATCCCCAACCTGTGGGCTGCGGACCACATGTGGTCCGTCGACTAATTGGAGGTGGGTCCCGAAGGACGCCTTCTCCCCCCCCCCGGCCCTTTACAACACACTTTGGGTGTCATTGTCTCCCATCACTCCCAGATGGGACTATCTCGTTGCAGAGAAACAAGCTCAGGGTTCCCATTGATTTGTCATTGTCATGAGTCAAAATTTCCATGATAAAATGTTCCTTATGTTCATTGTTGTGGCGTGTCTGGATCTTATTTTGAAGGTATGTTTAAACATTACCATAGCGATCAGAGAGCATTAGGGCAGTGGTTGAGAGTAGAGGAGTAAACTACCCCCCCCCCGACCCGGCCTCAGTAAAATTGTCAAGCGTTGAGTGGTCCCCGGTGATAAAAAGGTTGGGGACCACTGAAAGCATTCACAGTCAGAGTCAACTGGCTGTTGTGAATGTTCCAGGCTGTGCAGCCATTGCCTGGTAATTTTAGTTCCTGACATTTTGCCAGTAACTGTAGTTGGCATCTTCAGAGGTAAGGCATGGCAAGAAAGGAACCTCTCCATGTCAAAGAGTGGAATGTATGAAAGGTTCTTGGGCATTTCATTTACTTCTTTTTGCGGGGAGGGATATGTAATGCATCAAATTCCTATCTTATATGGGCGTCAGCAAACAACAAAAGGTGGAAAACAAACACAACTCAAAAAAATCCAATTTTGTCAAGAGGGTCAAGCTACAATAAATAAAATAACAAATTAAACATTTATGATATAGTATGTACATATATAACATGAAAAAGATTAGGTGTCTGAATATCAGACTGTAAAATTTACAAGCAGTCCTACTGGATGAATATGCCCTATGAACAACATGAAATCAGATGCATTTCAGCCTCTACAGTCTTCCTCAGTGGTAAAAACATATATTAAATATACAAAACACAGATTCATGGGAAAGTCAGCTTGGTGTAGTGGTTAGGAGTCCAGACTTTTAATCTGGCAAGCTCAGTTTGATTCCTCACTCCTCCACATGCAGGCAGCTGGATGACTTTGGGTTCGCCACAGCACTGATAAAGCTGTTCTGACCGAGCAGTGATATCAAAGCTCTCTCAGCCTCACCTACCTCACAAGGTGTCTGATGTAGGGAGAGGAAAGGGAAGGCAATTATAAGCTGCTTTCAGACTCTTCCTTCTGGTAGAGAAAAGCGGCATATAAGAACCAACTCTTCTTCATGTATATTTCACAACTAGCAAGAAAGTCCATTGCAAGCAGGAATGCAATGGGCGCTAGGACCCAGGAGATATCGGGAGGTGCAGATCTCTCTCTCTGTCTCTCTCTCTCCGTCTGGCTGCTGCGTGTCTCGGGGTGCCTCACAGCAGGAGGCACAGAAGGTGGCACAGCAGGTAATCAGGGCTCATTCTTAGAAGGGAAGGAGGGCTGGTGTGCCATTTGTGGCAGCTTTCTCTGTCTGTCTCTCTCTCTCTGTCCATCGCAGCAGGGGCAGCTCTCCCTATGTCTCTGTCACCAGCTTAGGGCAGCTCTCTGTGTGTTTCTCTCTGCCTCCCTCGCAGCAGGAGCAATAGGAGGCAAAGAGGGCTTCTGTTCGGTCTGGCAGGGCTCTGTGTCTGTCTCTCTGTCGCGTCTGAGAGGAACGTGGCTAGCGTAAAGGGAGGGAGGGTGGGAGCTGTAGGGGCAGAGCCAATCAGGGTGTAGGGTACACTATAGAAATAGTGACCTAGCTAATGCCATATGGCCAATCCTACCACAAGGAGAAAGGTGAGGAATATAACTGACATGTGAGAGTATGCCAAAATATGTGGTTCAGTAAGTCTGAGGGCCCTTGACAGCGAAAGGCTTTAAAGTCAATAACTAGCATTTTAACTTGGACCCACAAGCAGGTAAGTAACTAGTGCATTTGATGCATCATGGGGGCATGGGTTGCCAGTTCCTCCCTGCTCAACCGCAGGGGATTGGGGGGGGGGGTAGGATTGACTGATCCAGATTGGGAAACTCCTGGAGATTTGGAGGTGTAGCCCAGGGAAGACAGGGACCTTGGTGGTATACAACAGCATAGAATCTACCCTCCAAAGCATCCATTTACTCTGGAGGATCCTCAGGTTCCGCCTGAATGCTAGCACTCCTACCTGGGGCTCTGTGTTCCAACTGGCTGACACCAGTCAGGAATCTAGCTTCCCCATTCAGTCTCAATAGAAGCTTCCAAAATGTCTTCTAAAGCAGTGTAACAGGCAACATGGAGTAAAAGAATATACCTCAACTATGCATTATTTATATGAGCCTCTTGTGGCACCGAGTGGTAAGGCAGCAGACATACTATCTGAAGCTGTCTGTCCATGAAGTTGGGAGTTCAATCCCAGCAGCCGGCTCAAGGTTGACTCAGCCTTCCATCCTTCTGAGGTTGGTAAAATGAGTACCCAGCTTGCTGCTGGGGGGTAAACAGTAATGACTGGGGAAGGCACTGGCAAACCACCCCATATTGAGTCTGCCATGAAAACGCTAGAGGGCATCACCCCAAGGGTCAGGGATGACCCGGTGCTTTCACAGGGGATACCTTTACCTTTACCTTTTATGCCTTATTTATATAGCATGGTATGTAGCAGCAAAAAGACTTTTGTGGCCAATAAAGATGAATATACATCAGTGATGCCTTTCAGATTTCAGAATTTTTTAATTTTGTTGGGTGTCTGTAAAACGAAGAGCTTAATTAGTTCAATTCATGTACTCTTCTTCCTGTGGTATACAAAATTGTATTTGTCTTGTCATCAGGAAAGCCCTTGAGAAAAAAAATGTCAGAAATGCACTTCATTTAAAAAAATTAAAAACCACCTCAGACGATCTTACTGCAGCTTTCAAGAGGGGTGGGACTCCTCACCTTGGGATGCACAGCACACATTTTCTCATTAGCTATTCCACATTAGTAAGAAAAGTCCTAAATTCAATTACTCTTCTTGGCAGGCCAATTTGTTTTTAACAACGACACTCTTTATGAGACACCTTGTACTGCAGTCATGGGGCTTTATTCATTTGAATCATATGGCTAAATGTAATTATGACTGTCAATTCCTCTGTACCTTCAATAACATGGAAAATGCCTTGCATTGCAAAGAAGATTCCATTAATGGGATTGTTTCTCCCTTAATTGGCCAGGCATGGATATGGGAGGGCGTTCTTGCACTTTGTTGGTTATTTCCTGTTCAGCCACCTCCCTTCTATAATACTAGTCACTCAAACGATAGATTGACGAGGGAAGGGATTTCTTGCTAAACTAATAATAATAGAAGAGTTGTGGTCTTGTTTGTATTCAATGTAATTAAATATTTTTCAACCTGATGCATCTGTTTCCGGTTAATGATATTGTGGTAACTTCTGAATTAATCATATGAATAAACAGTAAGACAATAATGGTTCAAGGTCAAAAGAATATAATGTTCTGAAACAGCAGCAAAAGCTGGAAGTACACATATGCTTGTTTAAGGGTGATTCCTTGTTGGCTCAAATGGACTTCCACAGAGAGCTGAGTTGTGGGGTAACAGGATCACATTTTCAGCATACCAAAATAAGGAATAGTTTTGGATCCAACAACTTGAGATACTCGGGTTGCTGCTTCTTCATGTGATATGCAAGATAACTAGCCAAAGATCACATCATGTGAATGCTTTGCATAAACTTTGGCCGTTCTCATTGTGAGAAATTATAGATACCAAAGTTTATGTTAACACAGTTTGTCGATATGTGATGTACTAAAGTTTACTGAAACACAATTATCTTCAGGAAGGTTTTGGGACAAACTGACTTTCAAATTTCTTTCAACAAACAGGTATTCATCAGTAGTGGTTTTACATTGTACCTCTGGAGTGATAATTTTATTTATTGGATTTTTTAAAATCAGATTCCTAAGAAACCCACCTGGCAGCTATCTTCAAAACTACATTATCAACAAAACAAGCAGATGTTTTTCTCTCAGCCTGCTGGCTATCAACATCCTATGTCATCTGCCTCCCAGATATTAAAGAATACCAGATACCAAGGAACCTTCAAGAAAAAATTGACTATTCAAACATACTAGGATATTGCATGATTTTTTTTTAAGCAACAGTGGTATATTGTGCATTCTGTATTCAAGTTCTATTTAGGGAAGGTGGGGAAGCAATTCTCTTCCTTCCTCCTCAAAAGAAATGTTTAAGAACATGACTGTTTTTAGAAAAAAAACATATATAGAGAGAAATAAAATTACAAAAATGCTGATTTTGAATATCTGAAAGCAAGCCTTTGAGCCATTGTTGTGTCTGTCTCATGTTTGTTTCCCGTATTTATAGGCCGCCACTTCTGGCTAACAACATATAAAACAATTCTCTAACCCTACCCAATCCTTCCACGCCAGTCAGCCCACCTTGCCTCTACCTAGAAGAAGAAGAGTTGGTTCTTATATGCCGCTTTTCCCTACCCGAAGGAGGCTCAAAGCGGCTTACAGTTGCCTTCCCATTCCTCTCCCCACAACAGACACCCTTTGGGGTGGGTGAGGCTGAGAGAGTGCTGATATCACTGCTCGGTCAGAACAGTTTTATCAGTGCCGTGGCGAGCCCAAGGTCACCCAGCTGGTTGCATGTGGGGGAGCGCAGAATCGAACCCCGCATGCCAGATTAGAAATCCACACTCCTAACCACTACACCAAACTTGCTCAAACCTAGACTGCTGATATTGCTCTAGTGCAATGGTTTGGCCACATGCTGAGATGTCAGAGGAGAGGCAAATCTCTGAATCTCTATCTGCCCACCCTCAACCAAGTGCCAAATACTTAGGCTATATTTTGTGCTGGGAATAAAATAAGTCAACTTAGTGTTGTGGTTTTTTCAAAATAGCTTGGAGATTGTTGTTGTTGTTGTATGTAATCACAGATTGTTCACAGCCCCAAGTATAAAGTAATTTTTTGTACTGACCTCAAGGGTCATTGGGTGTTGAGGTATCGACCTCAATGATCAATAGACTTCATGGATCATGGTGAAACCAACATTTCTCTTTCTTTTAGTTAATAAAATGGAACACGTTTAATCTGTTCTACAAACATTTGTGTAAAGCTGATTTATGGGATTTAAATGGGCTACCTATTACCCAGATTCTAATTACAAAAATACAGCAGTCTCTGCAGGCTTTCTTTAAAATTCACCGTCTTGTGTAGGGATGAGCAGATTTCCCCAGTTCCATCTTTTATCATGTTATTCATTCATTGGAATAAATCCTTTGCACTGTTTCCCTCCAATCCTCATGAGAGAAGACCTGCAGCATCTCTGCTACTATTTTCTTCCAGTAACTTTTGAAACATGTACCAAATAATGGTATTCTAAGTCAACATATTTTATCTCCCTTTTCTTACTGCTGCTGCCAAGTGCAACACTGTTTCCCATAAGAAAGTCTTAGGGAATTATAAGCACAAATTCACAGGTGGATACATAACGAAGTTGGCAGTCACCACTGAATAAAATGGCTCTTACCTCTGAGGACATCAGCTAAGGATTGCTTCCTAAATCTTATTAGGCAATAACTTCCAATAATATTTGTCCTGCAAATTTAACATTTTTCTTTTTTTAAATAATAGGAAATGAACAGTGCAATTCTACAAAGGGAGCGAGGAACAAAAGAGCTGATTAACTGTTATGCTGGCATATTTTGGAGACATGCAGGCATAAATCAGAGGTACACTGGTGCAGTGACCCAACCCAATTCCACCACTCTTAGTACTTAGTGCTGCCACCCAAGGCAAAGAATAAAGTCCTTACTGTGTGGCTAACATGTCTCAGTTCATGGGTAATATGATAACCATTTTCAAATACTTGAAGGGCTGCAATATTAAGAAGATAGTTCAGAGTTGTTTTCTGCTGCCCCAGAGGGTCGGACCAGAACCAATGAGTTGAAATTAATTCAAAAGAATTTTCAGCTAAAAAGCCAGAAGAAGTTCCTGACAGCAGTTCCTCAGTGGAACAGGCTTCCACAGGAGTTCTCCTTCTTTGGACGTTTTTAAGCTGAGGCTAGATAGTCATCTGACAGGAAGGCTGATTTTATGAACTTAGGCAGATTGTGAGTGGGAGGGCAGGAAGGGGTGTGCCAGTGTTTTTCTCTTCTGGCCCTTCCTTGCATACCCAGGGAATTGCTAATCACCACCATCGGATGGTAGGTGAATTCCCTCCAACCAGGCTGGTTTGCGGAGATTTTTGGTGGAGGGATCACTTGGGTATGAAATTGGCATCGCTGTGGTTGGGCAGTTAGTTGTGAGTATCTGCGTTGTGCAGGGGGGTGGACTAGATGAGCCTGGAGGTCCTTTCCAACTCTATGATTCAGTTGTTACCATTGGCAAGAGCGCTCACTGTTGGATTGGCACAGCACAACATGACCCTGCATTGAACTGCCATTGATATAACACATAATAAGGAGCCATATTTGGGCCAACTGACTGCCCCTGAATTATGCTTTGCTTCATGGAAAGTGGGCGTCATGTATACATCTTCGACTGAGATAAAGACATCCATCCTTCCTGACAATCTTTCTTCTCCCAACCATTGTTTTGCTGAGTTGTGGATGACAGACTTCTTTCACACAGTCTCATCCTGAATGTTAATCCTTTCTTTACGCCCAAACGTCTTAATCTTCCAAACATTAAGCTAACCTGCCAGAGTTTAGGTACCAGCACATTTCCAGAATCATCCAAAAACTTCCAGTTAATCTCATCACTCTGATAGGGGCAATCACATATTTTGTCTAAAGCCCATCCAGCCTATGTGCCTTCTCTCCATGTACATAGTAGGGAGAATAGTATAAGAGCCTTTTGCTTGGGGTCCTCCAAATTGCCTCTCTAGTGAAAAGCTTTTTTGGTATGGATGCCCCCAGATGCCCAACTCAAATGCAGGTTCATTTGCATTGCTCTACTTCCTTTCCAGTGCACTCCATACCCAGACTTCGTAAATATGAATCTTGATGACCCTTTCCCCCCAAATCTAGTAATTTCCATCTCTTTGTAACTCCCTGGAGTAAGTGTGGCAGCATAACTGCATACCTGTTAGTCCAGTTTATTTCTTGGCCTGTGTGTTATTCCCAATATAACTGAATTTCTCTATTTTAGTATCTGTTGTCTGTCTCAGATTCCTAAAAGGGAAGAGTTACCTTGTATAACATTGGTAAAAGATCTTGCTCATTACCTCTCTCATATCTTGCTCATTGCCTCTCTCATTCCCCAAATTAAGAGCATTTCAGGTAACACATTTCATAATCTTAAACTACCTCTTCTCCAGAGACTTGACCCAAAGGAGCGACTGTGCAGTGACAGGTAAGCAAGGGATGGGAACCCATACCTGCTTCCCTGTTCCCTTAGCATAAGTGTGGGTGCTACCTTGGTTATTATCATATGGGAGAATTACACACAATAAGCATATTATAATATAAAATATGTAGCCAAGTAGATACGACAGTTATATAGACAGACTGGGCAATCCCCTTAAATACTAATACATAAATTTTCAATCCACTCAATTGCAGGTGGGGAGACTATAAAGAGCTCTATCACATATCCCTGGAAAGCACATTCCTATGACAGATGGAAAATTGTTTGGCAGAATGGATTTAGAATGGGATGCAATTCTCACTTGCCTCCTTGTGATGCACCCTAGATAATGTTACAGAGCTAGAAGTTTTGGCTGCCAGACAATCGTGGGCTTTCCCGGCTGCACTACACTTACGGAAACAATCAAACAAACTGTCCTTCTCAGGACTATTTGACAAGAGGTATGGAAGACGGCATCCTTGGTGATGCCATCTCTCACAATCCAGCTCAGTGAGACTGTATGAGACCAGTAGGAGCCTGGCACCATAGTTCTGTCTTGCAATGTGGAAAGATTTTAGGAGAAGGCTTTGTAGTTTCTGGCCTTGCTCCTTCCCACCCCTTGGCTGTGATGTATGCAGACTTGGGTCCTGCCACCCCATGATTGGTTCCCTCTGCCCTGCCCATTACAACCCTGCCATCCAAATTTACAAGCCATAGGAGATACGACGGCATGGCTGTTAGTGATTTTGGTGTGTCTGCAGTCTGTATGGCCCTACTTCTCAGTATTTTTCCTGCTTCTTTGTACCTATCAGAACCCTTTAGAGAGGGGGGAGAGAATAACAGAGCCTGACGAATGGGGCATGGGTGGGCCTTAGGCTTGCACTGGAAGCATAAATGCATCTATTATTTTGAGAACAAAGGGTTACTACCTTTTGGCAAAAGGAAATTTCGTAAACAACTGTACCAGTTGAATATATATATAATCAATAGGTGTTTATATAGGCATATGTTCTTTGGCTTGATCTGGGTGTTTTTTCCCCCTCCTCATTGGGACAGGGTATATGGTTTCCCCACTGCTGGTGTAGCTGCCAATATAGCACAGCAGTAACAGGGCCCAACATGGCAGGTTTCCTTGCCCCATCCTTCAGCAGTAGCCCTCTCCCCCATCTCTGGACCACTGGGACTTTTTGTCCTTTAAAGGTGTATAACTGGCAACTAAATTATTTTTTGAATGTGTTAGGATGACGGAAGTGTTTTAGGATTTCCCCTACTCAGTGTAATCCTGCATATGGAATAGCTCTTCTGTTCTCCCAGTGTGGACGCACAGAAAAAGGGAACATTTCCCACAGTAATTCTTCTGTACTGCACAGAGCATAATAACTTAGAAAAGGGAAGAGTTTTGGAAATATGCTTTTAAAATCCCTATTTTTGCTTAAGAATATTGTTCTTTCATTTCTAGGAGGAAAGACAGTCCTTTTTATTGTATCAAATAATCGGGGGGCGAGCCAGGGCTTCCCCCCGCCCGGAAAGCGCACCCACTACCCCGAGGTTGCCACCACTTCCCCGCGGCCCAGCAAGCAGCTCCGCCACCTTGCTGAGCCACCGGACCGCTTGCCGGCCCCCCGGGACTCGCCCGCTCCGTGGACGACCCGCGGGGGTCTCAGGGGGCCCTTTCAAAACCCTTTCTAACAAACGGGCTTTGCAGCTAGTTCATTCATAATTTTATGTCTATGCCCCCTCATGTGGCCTCAAGCATTTTGAGCCCAGAACTTGCACTATTACATAATTCAACTGTAATATGGAAGGCTACTAAAGTTTTCTTTAAGCCAGTTAATGGTCTTTCATCTGAAAAGGTGACAGCATGTTCTATAATTAGCCTGCAACAAAAGCCATTCCTTTTATCTTAGGTTCATTGTATGTCTAACCAGCCACATGCACTGTCTGGTAGGTTAAGTGAATTTCATTCTCTTTTCCCATTCTCCAACTGAGACTTGGTGATTACTCTGTTACTTTGCCATTCAGTTGCCTTGTTATTGTGCTGATGCATGTATTCTGTTGCAACTCATTTCAGGTAACCAAGTTTCAGTTTTGCTAGCATTTGCTCTTGCAGAAATATTACCAAGCTGCCCTAGAATATAGATATTTGTATCCTATGGGGGGGGGGTGTCTGTAGGTGTATAAATAGAATCACAGGAATTTCAAGTACATTGAGTTTCTTTCAACACAAGAATTAAGCACAAGATAGTAAGTTGAATGGAAATCATTGCAAAAAAAGAGCATTTATTTGGCTACATTCTGGCTTTTATTTAGAAGATATTAAGTTCATATTTGCATTATGACCTTGGCTGAGCAATTAAATGACTAAGTCATAATTATTGTGAAAAAGTAATTTGAACATACACATTGCCTTGAATTTCCCCCTCTTTGGTTTGCATCTCCAGTTTAGATATTATTTATTTTATTTTTGGACTTATATCCCACCACTCTTGAAAGACTTGCAGAGACTTACAATTGCTTTGCAGGTGTGCAGATGTGTAGTTTGCATAAAAAGACACCACCCAAGATATTTTGGAATAATAAGGCCACAGCTTTTATTACCCTCCTAGCAAAGGAGAGTTGTTGTGGCATGAGGAAGAATCCAGCAATGAAGTGGTCAACAGACCATGAATACCCCAAAACCTCAGATGGCACCCTGGAGAACCATCCTAGGCATCAGCCTAAAGGTGGGACTCCTTGCCATCTGAAGACCCACCCCGGGAAGGTGGTTTAATGAGGATCCAATGGGCATAAGCCTCTGTCTGTCTCCCCAAACCACCAGGCAATGCAAGCCTGCCTAGCCAGCTGGGTTGGCATTCCACTCGCATACGCGCCGGTCTCTTAATGAGACCCTCAAAGACGGAGGGAAACTGATGCACAGACCAGTTTCCCCCCAAAGGATTCTCCTCATGCCAACCCACCACTGTGACAATAAACATCAGGAAAAAACCTAACAATAAAGTCTAACACTGAACACAACATGTAGGAACAGAATAAAAGAAAGGGAGGGAGGGTGGGAAGCTTCCTACTGCTGCTTCAGAGAGGAAAGAGGCTGAGCACACAGGCTCAGCCCCTTTTAAGGGTGTTGGACACGCCCATTCCTCCCCTGCCCTTCAGAGGTGCAGTGTGTCTCACAGAGCCACAGAACAAAGGCTCTTCAGGGTGGCGCATCAGAAAGACGTGTCTTTGCTTTTTAAGCTGCCGGGATCGCTTCTCCGCGGCAGCAATAGGAGCCTCCAGTAAGTCGAGGCTTCTTATTATAAAATCTCATAGACCAATAAAACCCCTATAATCCCCCTGACAAACCCCACAAGATTGGCAGCCAAATACCCCCTACCTCCTGAGGAGACCGACCTAGGGGTGAGGTACATAGATGTAAATGCCTGAGGTGGGGCCACATTCATCTTGGCCCTGGCCTCAACCCAGGACCTGGCGGAAGAGCTCCATTTTGCAGGCCTTGTGGAACTGTGATAGCTCTATCAGGGCCTCCAGCTCTCCTGGGAGCTCATTCCACCAGGTCAGGGCCAGAACCAAAAAAGCCCTAGCCGAGGCCAGGCATACTTCCTTAGGGCCAGGGAGCTCCAACAGATTAGTACCCACAGAGCAAAGAACAAACATCTTTGCAAAAAAAATGTTTTTATATATATCATTGAATTAGATATTTTTGAACAGCAGTTTGTTTCAAAGCTGTCAATACAGTAAAAATGTAATGGGTGAGTTTGGAATACTAATATAGAATAGCATAGTATAATCAATTATTAATATATCCACTAATAAATCACACACAAAGCCAAAGGGCTTTCTTGGCAGCTACAGTCTGCTTCTGCATAGAAATCAACAAAAATTAGCCACAGGAAATAAATAGTCCAGCTTTGAAAAACATTGATATTTATTGTGATCTAATCAATGAACTGCAACGTGGAATGATATAGTACAACTTGATCCAGAGCTTCCAGGTCTCCCCAGGCCATCCCAGTGAGGGATGGGAGAGGTGCCAAATCCAGGCTGGGAAACCCCTGGAGATTTGGTGATTGAGCCAGCAGACCACCCATGCTTAATCGCCTTGAAAACCCAATGGGGTCACCATAAGTCAGCTGCAATTTGCTAGCACTTTGCGCACACACACATACACACTCTCACACTGACTCATTGAATTGAGATGGAATGCCAAAATATCCTTTAGTACTCCATGAATTAATCTTAAAGATGCTTGATCTTTCTTCCTCCCTCCTTTTAGTTAGGTTCTGGGTTGCAACATTTAATCCAAACTGGGAATTCAGCACTTGTCCTACAAATCAGGATTTCAAACCACATTTTGATTTTGGTTTGGAATCAAAGTTTATAAGGAGTAGCTAACTATGGCGTGTTGTAAGCGAGCTAGTATGTGGTGAAGCAGTACGATGAAAAGGAGTCCTGCGAACAAACCTGAAGGTCTTTCCAGAATTGTTCATGTGGAACTAAATCACAATACATCTGAACCAAGCTAGTGCCTCATGATATAACAGGTGTGGAGATTCTAACTACCTATCAAGAAGAGACATTTCATAGTGTTATGGAGTGGTTAAAGTATCAGACAAGGATCTGGGAGGTCCATGTTTGAATCCCTATCCTGCAGTAGAAGCTTTCTAGGTGACCTTAAACCATTCACATGCTCCCAGTGGAACCTGCCTCACAGTGTTGTTGTAAGGGTAAAACACAGGAGAAGAAAGCGATGTGCGTTTCTTAGGGTCCCCACTGAAGATAAAGAAGGGGTATACATGAAGAAATACATAAATTGTCAACTGTAAAAAGTCAACTGGAATAGCTGGGGCATATTTGCAGTGTACCCACCACAACTACTTTGCTATTTATTTTAATAAATAAATGTAGGTGAAAGATGGTGTATGGTGTAATTACTTTACTGAAATTAACGGCAGATCCCATGCACATATGTGAGTAACACATATGGATTACAGCATGCTCCTTTGGAGCATAACATTCTTTTCATATGGTTTATGTATCCAGGTACCCTACCTATATGAAGCTCCAAGTATGCCAGATCATAACTTTGGAAACCTGGATAACGTTTTTCCAGTTAGTTAAAATTAGAAATCATTAACTGACAGGTAAGATATTAAATGTCAGTGTTTAAATGTTCCCTAGTTCTTAATAGAGAATTAAAAATAAATCGAGTCCTAAACTAGATTGTGCCTACCTTTCATCTGTTAAGATACTATTATAAGGAGACCACCCTCTGTTTTTCTCTGTCAGCTGGTCTATAGCTTTCAGAGTTAACAAATTTGCCTTATTCCCAGCATTTTTTTTTACACTGAATGTGCCAATCCATAAGGGAGTTGGTTAATAAAATGCCATGTTAATTTCAAACTCAACAATGGAGGCCAGGAATATAATTATGTTTTAGAAGTTTTTTAAATGATTGTGTTGAATCCAAGAATCATTTTTCTTAGTAAAAAAAAAAAAAGGAAGATAGTCCATTATTAACACTCAGGAGGCTATGCAGGTGATTGTGGGAACTGTATATACAAAGCTATGTGGATATGCATAAAAGGAAACATTCTAGTATGAAAAGGAAACAAAACTCAGGATGGGACTATAAAGACAGAAGAAGCTTTGATCCACAACCGATTTACCAAAACAGGAAAGAGAAGGGTTAGCCCTCACCCTAGAGGGTTGTTAAATGCATGTGGTTTTTGTGTATATAAAATGAATTGATGCCAATCAGACTGATGGTGAGCACATTACATTCAGTGATACTACTGATGATAGTAGCACATTGCATTCAGAAGTATTGTAAGGCAGGATTTCTTTCCAATGAGTCTCAAGGATACCACAGGGATGAATATCACATAGGCCCCTGCAGTATATAAGTATATCTATTTCTACAGGCCCTCTCACTATTGTCAGTGACAAGGACAGAGCCAGTTTAAAGATTCATGGGTCCCATAGTGTGAGAGCCAGTTTGAGGCTTTGGGGGGCCCTAGCAGAGTGGTAAGGCAGCAGACATGCAGTCTGAAAGCTTTGCCCATGAGGCTGGGAGTTCAATCCCAGCAGCCGGCTCAAGGTTGACTCAGCCTTCCATCCTTCCGAGGTCGGTAAAATGAGTACCCAGTTTGCTGGGGGGTAAACGGTAATAACTGGGGAAGGCACTGGCAAGGCCACCCTGTATTGAGTCTGCCATGAAAACGCTAGAGGGCGTCACCCCAAGGGTCAGACATGACCCAGTGCTTGCACAGGGAATACCTTTACCTTTAGCTTTACTAGAACACAACTGCAATGGGAACAGCTAGACCCCTACAGTGGAAAGTGATGTCACTCTGAATGCCCTTAAAGAGCCCCGCCATCACCCAAGCTCACTTAAAAAAAAATCCCTGGTAAAGAGTATGTTGGAGGGAGGAAAGAGACTCACCTGCTGCTGCCTCCTTTGCAATCTCATGCATGAGGTTAAAGGCAATGGAGACGATATGAATACAGGGCACGGATGAAGGGCAAAGGGCAGTGGCAAAACAGCAGCAGGTGAGAAAGGGACTGGGCTCTGATAGAGGAGGACAAAGCAGGCTTGTTTTCCTCTCTGCTGCAGTGCAGAAAGTAAGTGCATACAGGAACACTCTTGATTCCCACTGAGTCACTTGACTCCAGCTCTGTAGGGCTGTGCCTGCCTAATACTACCACTTTCCTTCCTGTCCTGACACTTTGATGATGCAATCCTAACATCTGCGCAACATTTAAAAAAATGACAGAAAAGGGGAGAGAGGCTACAGCCATGATCCACGAGGGGAAGACACCATGCAGGGCCCTGTACTACATGGATACTGGTCCTGGACAAGGACTTTACTAGCGAGCAGTGTAGAGATGCTAGTTCCAAAGCGGTCTCTGGATATTTTCAAAGCTTTTGAACTGATTGTCATGCCTTCTTATCCATGTGATATTTTGATTTAAACAAAAACATAGGCTTAGAAAGTATAGATCTGTCTAGGGTTGCACTGAAAGTAAAGGATCCTGTGGGGTACCATATGGCTGTCCTCAATGTTTCAGCTGCTTTCTCTATGCAACACAATAATGAGCATTTTGTTAAAATATGTCCCTACAAACTTTATTCAGATATGTTATACCCTTATTGCATTTAGGAGGGTAGTTCTGTTGATCTGCAGAAACAAAACAAAGTTTGAGCTCATTTAACACCAACAAAGTTTAATTCTGGGTATAAGTTTTCATATGCATGTGTAACCACTAGAGGGAGGTAAAGAGTTGGGGTATTCCTTATAAGGAAGAAAAGGCACAATTTCCCCAGAAGGATTGGCGGCCTGAAGCTGCACGTAGAAGCCCTTTCCCCTCAGAAGCACACTTTTGTATAAAAACTATATTAACATTTTACATAATGAATTCTGCTGCCAATTGTATCCTGACACCTTCCACATGGGGAATGCAATGATACCAGAAACTTTTGTGAAGAACAGAAGATCTCCCAACACATCACAGCTGCACGCTGGTGCATCTTCAAGGGACTGGCTAGACAGAAGTCGAAAAAAAGACTGAAGCCCTGGTCTGCCCAAAAACAACAGGCCTGAATGGTTCACTCTTGGCTGCTGTTTAATTATTGTTCAAAATATGATATCTGTTGAAGTTGGGATATAGCTATTTCCATAAATGCAAGTTTCACAAGGCAGGATCACACTGTCATAGATGTGAATTCTCCCTTACTCAATAAGAATTATTTCAGATAATGTTTAAACTGAATAGCTTATGCCCAGAATTAAACTCCGTTGGTCTTAAAGGTACCATTGGACTCAAATTTTGTTTTATTCATGCATTCTATATTGCTTTTGTTTTTGATAACATTATTTCTGGAGAAACCTATAACTAACTTGATAATTCAAACTGTTTTAACTGTCATTGCCTTATTTTTAAGCACATTGTATGCTAATGGTACTAGAGTTATATTAACATCTCTACATAGTGCTAAGTGTCTCAGCATATACATGTTAACATTTTTAAAACTTAAAAAAATGAATGGATAATAAAGCATCACAATCAGTCTATAAGCGTTGAAAATAACCAGCCCGATGGTGTAAATTAGTGACCTAAGTGAAGCATAGAAAAAATAATAAGGTATAGGTCACACAATGACAACTCTTAGCATTAAAATGTATCATTGTGCTATTCTCAGTAGAGCATGCTCCCAAAGTGCTGTCTCATTAGAGATGGATGTCAGTGGTCATTCAGAAGCAAGATTTTGTCATATTATAGCTGACTCACTGAACAGGAACTTATGTTGCTGAAGGAAAGTCTGTTTCATTTCCTCTGTTCTAAAAGGGTCCTGTCCAATGACAGGTGCAACCAACATATTGTAACCCAGATATGGGCCTAGATCCCAAGAACTGTGTGATCAGATCTACGCACTTGAGGTAGGTTTGGAGCCATGCATCTTGCACAGCCATCCTGCATGGAGCAAACCTGAAAATTAGGAGGTTTAAATTATATGTCAAATTATATGTCATAGCATATATGCTATGGGGCAGAAAAGAGTAAAAAACCTGACTCAGCATGACTAAAAGAGTGTCTTGGATCCAGGTCTCCTATCTTATTTGGAAAGAGCTCTGACAGCTGTTTGGTCAACCACTTGCCCCATGGACCAGTGCCTCTCTTGGCTGGTGAAGACCAGTGATGAGAAGGAGCAGGCCCCTCTCTGGGACATTATTAACATATTCCTGACCTCAGGAACTTTCCAACAGAAGCTGAAGGAGACAGTGGTAAGACTGCTTTTTTTTTGGGGGGGGGGGGAAACATGGTCATGGAGTAGGGATGGTTCTGGTCACCCTTACAGATGACCTTCACAGAAAACTAGAGGTGGGTTGGTGCTGATGATTTTTTTTTAGATCTTACAGCAATGTTTAACATTGTAGACCATGGGCTACTCACCTAACACCTAGCCAACTTGAGGACTGGAGGCACAATCTTGAAATGGCTGTTGTCCTTTCTCCAAGATTGACGAGAGATAGTAAAGGAATGTGCCTCCTAGTGGTATGCCCTAACCTGTGGGGTTTCATAAGGAATGATTCTCAATTCTGTGCCCCCCTCATCCAGTTAATCCAGAGTTTCAAGCTAGGGTATCATAAATATGCTGATGATACTCCGCTTTGTCTATTAATGGATAGTCATCTATCAACATTCCCAACTGTATTGACCAGCTGCCTGGAGATGGTGATGGACTGGTCCAAGTGGAGTCAGCTGAAGCTGAATCCAGCTAAGACAGAGGTCCTGTGGCTGGGTTGGCATGCCCCAGATGAGGCACTACAACTCCCTGCCCTTGACAGGGTCCAGTTAACAAATTCAGCCACCGTTAGAAGCGATCATACACTCCTCACTATCGATGAGTTCCAGGTCATGAATGATCCTGCCAGGCTTTCAACCATCTTCGCCAAGCATGGTAGCTAGTGACTTACCTGTTGGTGCCTGACCTGGCCAATGTGATCCATGCAATTATCACCTCCAAATTAGACTACTGCCATTTGCTCTACATAGGGCTACCCTTGTATCTGATCTGGAAATTTCAACTGCTCCAAAATGCAGTGGCCCAGTGCCTTACTAGAACCATGTGGAAAAAGCACATTTAACCAGTGTTCTCCCGGACTGAGGACTGAATCAGGTACAAGGTGCTGGTACATACTTTAAGGCCCTGAATGATCTTGGACCTTCATATTAGCAAGACTGCTTCTTCCCCTGTGCACCTCAAGAGAACTTACACTCAAGCACAGAAAATCTGCTCAAGATCCCTGGCCCCAGATAAGTGAAATAGAAGGGCCTATAAAATGGAGCTCTTCCGCCAGGTCTTTGGTTGAGGTCAGGGCTAGGAACAACAAGGCCCTTCCTCATGCTATGTGGTGACATCTACCATACCCCAGGGATGGATGGCTGTGGGAAAGGGGGACAAGAGGTTATGCTGACAATCTTGGTTCAGGTTGCTTTTAATGTCCTGTTGGCATTGTTATGGGACTAGATGGAGTTTTATATTATAACTGGACACGAGTCTCTAGAGAGTGGCAGGCTAAAAATCCAACCAACCAACCAACAAATAAGGGAAAGGAAGAGTCATCTTAACCAGAGCCAGGGCTTTCTCTGCCCTAGCACTATCCTAGTGGAATGCTCTTCCAAGTGAGATCAGGGCCCTGCAACACGTAAAACAATTCTGCAGGGCCTGTATGACAGAGCTGTTCCATCAGGCCTGTGGTTAGGCCCCTTAGAACACCAACAATTTGCAGCTGTGCCTTCACCATTCGGCCATGAGTTGCTGATGTGGATGGGCAAGGCCGGCTGGAAGGCTGTGCGTGTGGTTGGAGGATTGCGCATGAGGCACTCGGAGCAGTTCCGTTTGTCCTGCACATGGGCAGAGCCACCTCTATAGAAGCAGCTCGGGCATTTAACTGGCCTCTTGCCTCCGACCGGCCCAGCAGGAGGCTGCTTATACCCACCCACCCTGGTTTTAAGGTTTAGGTTAGAATTTATATTTAAATTGGTCATATAGATGTTTGGTAGATTTACTGTTATTTGTTGAAATTTTCTTGTTAGGCTTGTAACAACATACGTTGCATGTTATTCGATATTGCTTGTAAGTCTTCATTATGTATCTTGTTTTACTTCTTGTTTGTTTGCAGAAAATTTGTCACAGCTGGCTGTTTAGGCCCGGGGAGAGTCTTTTGGAGCAGTCTATGTCTGCGAACCGGACTCAACTAATGGAGGGGAGCCTCCGTAAAAGGTTGAGGTGATACTGAGCCATTGTACCTCCCTGGCTGGGGAGGGGAGCTCACATCACCAGGCAGCTGGGGGATCCAATCAGAGGCTCAATTTGCAATGGATGTTTCCCAACAGCTGTTGGAAACCCAATTTGCAATGGCTGTTTTCCCCGTGTTTATCCCAGCGGCTCTCGGGGTGTCGAGCACTTGGCAACCATGGGCTTGTCGCAGGGATCTGGTTTCCTCATAGTCGGCTGACTTTGAGATAGCCCAGAGTCTGCCCAGGCTGCGCCGCCGCTCCAGCTGGAAAATAAAGCTGCGGCCAATTCATCACCAAAATCTATTGCTTGTGTGTGCGTCTTCCTTGCTGGCCCTCTTTGCCTTTCTGCTAGGCAACAACTGCCCTCCCTATATACATACATAAATATGTACATTATACCATATAGTTAATTCCATCTCAGCGCTTTGTTCCTCCTCCCTTCTACCAGAGAGAAGGTGAGAACCTCCTGGGTTTTAATGTAAATTGTTTTGAATAATTAATATTTAAAGTTTTAACCAAACTGTAATGGACATGTTGTAAGCTACTCTGATCCCCAGGGGAAGGGCAGCATAGAAATTTGAGAAATAAGTAAAAAAACAAAACACAAATTGTTCAAACAAAGGTTCTGTAAATAGCTGTACCATATTCCCCCAGGCTCTAGGAAGCTGTTTGATAGGTAAGAACCCTTTCTCTTTGGGTGATATATTTTATTTCTTTAACCTTACAAAGGAAAAAGATAGATGAGAGTGAAGTGTGCATAAATTCTTCACACTCCATGAAAGAAACATCATTAGTGTTCTAAAGCAGTATAAGTTAGACAGTTAAACTTTGGGTCTGTCATGTTTAGGCAAAGCATGTATCTCTAAACTAGTCATCTCTGACCTGTTTTAGTGTATTTGTGCAACAAGGTAGCAGTTTAAAATTCTTTGCATACAGGCACATCTAGGGTATGTTTTTTTCTGAAGGAAAGAGAATGGTATATAAGTAAAAATGCTTATTCATAAATCCTGTAGGGTACAGTGGGTGCACTTCCATCCCATATCCAAATCTTCCTAGTTGGAATTTATCTAATGCAAAGTATATATCTGTATTCTAATAGTAAAGGAATAGTAAATAGTAGAGGAATAGGAAGGCAACTGTAAGCCGCTTTGAGCCTCCTTCAGGTAGGGAAAAGCGGCATATAAGAACCAATTCTTCTTCTTCTTCTTCTAAAGTTGAGAAAACCTGAGGATTCTTAAATCTAGAAATACAGAAATCCCTGAAAAATGTCCCAAGTTTGCAGAAAAAGGTGAATTCTAAAAAAGAAAACAACTCCCAATTAAAAAAAATAAGAAAAACACCAAAATCATAAAAAGAGTACATGTGGCTTTAAGGTACAGATTCTTTCAGTGGTTGTTGTTAAGCAGCCAGAGCATTCCAAGCTTGGTTTCTGTGAGTGGTCCTTTCCAGTATTCTTTTGTATGTATGTAGGACATATTGGAGCCAAGCCTGACAGCAATCACTGGGTGATTTAATACCATCTAACTTGCATGATTCACCTATGCCCGGTTGCTTGCTTCTGTTCAACAGCAGCCACCCTATGAAAGCCAATGTATGATAGTGGTTGGAGCTTTAGAGTTGGGTCTGTGAAACCAAGGTTTGATTTCCCATCTTGCTGTAGAAGCTCACTGAATGATTTGGGGCCCATGATTTGTCCAGGCTGGTTTTTGACATGGTCGCGGGGCACTAGGCCACATTGCAAATTTGCGCTGGATTCTTGAAAAACACATGAATATCAAAAGGCCATCTATCTATGCTTTATTGAGTATTCTAAAGCGTTTGACGGTGTTGATCACAAGAAGCTATGGGATGCCTTACATGAATTGGGAGCGCTGTCCCACTTTATCCACCTCGTTAGTTAATTGTGCACCAATCAAGAGGCCACAGTACGAACAATATATGGAGACACTGATTGGTTCAAGGTCAGCCAAGAGTGAGAAAAGGGTGTATCTTATCACCCTTTCTTTTTAACCTTTATGCAGAGGCAATTATGTGGAACCTTAATCTGGATGAATCTACGATCGGAGTCAAAACTGGAAGTCGTAACATCAATAATCTCTGCTATGCAGATGATACAACACTCCTTGCGGAATCGGAGCATGATCTGAAGACCCTGATAAAGAGACTAAAAGAAGAAAGTGAAAAGATGAGACTTAGGTATGTATATATATATATATAAAGATTATGACAACTACAGGCAGTAGCACCAAAGTCACGATTGACAATGAGAACATTGAATGTATTGATGATTTCATCTTTCTTGGCTCTATGATCAATCAAAGTGGTGGATGCAGCCGTGAAATCAAATGGCAAATAACACTGGGCCGGAACGCCATGTTTAGCATAATCCGAATATGGAAAAGTAAAGATATCAGCCTTAATACAAAATGCCAGCTAGTCAATGCCGTTGTCCTACTCCATAACAACCTATGGATGTGCAAGCTGGACCCTAAAGAAAGAAGACATGAGGAAAATAGATGCTTTTGAATTATGGTGTTGGAGATGAATGCTGCGAATACCATGGTCAAAGTTACCAACAAGACAGTTTTCCTGAGGAGCAAACCAACTATGTCATTAGAAGGCAAGATTTTATGGCTAAAGCTCACTTACTTTGGACACATCATGCGATCAAACTCATTAGAAAAATCATTAATGCTCGGCATGGTCAGCGGCAAAAGGAAACACGGTTGCCAAAGGATCTGCTGGCTCGACACAATAAAAGCCAACATAGGGATGACCATGAACCAACTAAAAGAAGTGGCCATTGACAGAGACACGTGGCGGAAACTTTCCTATAGAATCGCCGAAGGTCGGACATGAATGAACATCATCATCATCATATACTTTAAGCCTAATCTACCTTGTAGGGTTGTTGTGATGATGAAAATGAGAGGATGATAATATAAATTGCTTTGGTTCCTATTGTGGAAAAAATGCAGAATAAATGAGGTAAATAAATAATAAATATTGCTGAAAAATTGAGGCAGATAAACAGTTGGTAAATGGCTGAGAAGGAAAGAATGGGATAGGGAAAGGGAAGAAGATACGGGGTTGCCAGGAGGCGACATAGAGGAAACTGTGTAGGGAAGGAGATATAGAGGAAAGTAAGATGCTCTTCCACAAGCCTTTGAGAGTTTTCTACCATGCTAGTGGACTTGGACCATGAGCTGGCACTACACAACTGGGCCATAGTTTCTTAGGTAGAGACTGCAGAGAGGGGAAGGAGGGAAAACTGAAGACACGGGGGCAAATTTGCTGTTGGGTGGAAAGGAAAGAAGAAGCAGGAAAAGGGACCCTATGGAAGATTACAGGGAAAGGAAAGAGGAAATAGTGGGAGAAGGAGAAATGAACTTGCTTTCTGCAAGTCCTTGTGGGTTCCTGCTTGTATATTCAGAATTCACACCTCTTACATTGTATACTTCATAGAGACATGTCATACAGATGTGGTTCGCTTAAACATTTTGGTGATGCTCATTTGCAGTTTGAAAAATACCCTTCCCGTTTGTACCAAAGGCGTTTAAACAACTTGACATCTGCTTATACTGCTCGAAGGCAAGGTTAATGGAATCTCTGCAGGAGTTTGAATGTTAATATGATTTTTACGATCATCATTGTATTAATATTCTTATTTTAAACTTCTACATAACAGATTAATTAAACATTGTGCACCAGTGACTTTCTGCTCTTGCTGTTGTGATAAAAGATTGCCTAATGAATTTTCTTGTAGGCATCTTTTTAATTATTGTAAGTGCTTTCTCTCCATAGAACAATACATAGGAAGAAATATTTTGGATTCTTTAGCTGTATAATTTAGAACACACAGTGATTCTCATTTAACACTAAAGGTGGCTCATGCTGTTTTCCTTCTTCCAACAACATGCTGCTTCCATCAGACCATGGCAGATACAAGTGCATATTCCTGATTTGTGAATGATTCTGCATTTACTCATATTGCATGCTTACACCAATATACTTTTTACATAATAACGCAAAAGGTAAGGTGGCTGATATACAGCAAACCCTTTCTATTAGAAATCAAAACACATAAGACTTTGGTGGTTTCCGTGAGTTTGTAGTTTCCCTGTGGGGTTTCCACGTGACATGTTTACTGATAGTGGCTGACCCCCCCCCCTCCCACCACATCTGACCCACTCAGTCTTCTTCAATTCTTATAATGCTACTAGAAGGAAAGCCCAGTGCATCCGGGAATGCACCGGGTGCTAAATAGGGGCTTCGGTGGGCACAAGGAGGCTTCTCTCTGAACCCAGAGAGGGCAGGGGACTCAAGGAGCTGGGAAGTGTCTCTCCTCATTGTGAGAGGTGCTGCCCGGCTCCCTGGCCCCGGTACCACACCTGCAGTTCACAGAGAGGCTTATCTCTGAGCCCCGCAGTGGCGCTGAACATTCAAAAAGCTCCTGGGGAACAGGACTCGCTCTGGAGCCTTTCGAATGTTCAGCACATCATGATAAGTACCAGTCACTCTTCATATATATAGATATCAATATGTGTATCAGGTCTTCTGAACTCTCAGTTTTCATAGGTGGGGAGTGCCTAGACATTACTGAGACATAAAAAGGAGACATATACCACTGATATAAAAGGGGCTAGTGAGTTCTTTTAAAATGAAAGCTGTGAATTTAGGGAACCTAATACACGGGTTGTTTTATTGTTATGACTATACTGAGTTGGGATTAAAAATAATGATAACCCCACCCCCTGAGTCTCACTGATGAAAGTGGAACCACCACAGCAGGACAGAGGCAGTGGAAGAGGTGCTCTGTAACTGAGAGTGTGTGGAGGGGGAGACCTTCTCACCCATGCAGCAGCTATCTAGCCTTTGTTGTGATGTTTCCCCAATCCTAGCAACAAAGCATGAATGCACTACAGTGCTCTGGGGGGGGGGGGAGAAGGGGGAAATCTGCTTCCCAACAGCTTCAAACGTAGGGCAAATAAGCTGAGTTGAAAAATCCACATAAAATGACACACTTCTATTTTATTCCCCCGGAGAAGATAGGCCCTTCCTTTATCAAGGGTTTACAATAATTTTCCACAGCAGTTTTTATATCACTCTAGATTACTGGTATTTTGAATGATAGGATAACATTTATGACCATACTTGGCTGAGTTTCTGGGATTTCCCACTCCTGAAGCTCTAACTAAACTCTTGCTCATTTGGCCTTTCAAAAACGCCATGAATGCGATTTTACTCCAGCAGACATTTAATATATTTAAATATATATATTTATTTATTAAAGGCTTTGTATTCCAAAGATTCTATTGCTGGCTTTTTGATTATCATCCACAAACTCTTGATAAATAACACGAATACAATGATTTCCCCCCCCCCCCCGCTCTGCAGGTACTAATTTGTTGGTGATTCCCAGCCCCCGGGAAGTTTGCCTGGCCTCAACCAGGGCTAGGGCCTTTTCGGTCCTGGCCCTCACCTGGTGGAATGAGTTCCCAGGAGAGCTGAAGGAAGAGCTTTTATGGCTCCATGGGGCCTATAAAATGGAGTACTTCCATGAGGTCTTTGGTTGATACTGGGGTGTGGAAGATAGAAGGGCCCCTCCTCAGATTAGAATGATAGTAGGCACCCCTGGAAATCTATGCCCTGAGGCGTTGAGAAAGTGGAGGAAGACTAGGGAGGGAAGAGGAGGGTTGATATAGGATGAGTACTTGAGGTTTTTTTTGCTGCCAGAGCTTGTTATCTATGTTTAAAATTAATGTTTTAATTGATTTGGAGTTTTATTTTGTAGCCCGCCATGAGCTGTTTTACAAGAGCAATGGGTAAGAAATCTAATAAATAGTAATAGTAATAGTAATAGTAATAGTAATAGTAAAAGTAATAGTAATAGTAATAGTAATAGTAATAGTAATAGTAAGAGCCTCTTGTGGTGCAGGGTGGTAAGGCAGCAGAAATGCTGTCTGAAGCTGCCAGCCCATGAGGCTGGGAGTTCAATCCCAGCAGCTGGCTCAAGGTTGACTCAGCCTTCCATCCTCCCAAGGTCGGTAAAATGAGTACCCAGCTTGCTGGGGGGTAAACGGTAATGACTGGGGAAGGCACTGGCAAACCACCCCGTATTGAGTCTGCCATGAAAACGCTAGAGGGCATCACCCCAAGGGTCAGGGATGACCCGGTGCTTGCACAGGGGATACCTTTACCTTTACCTTTACCTTTACCTTTACCTTTACCTTTACCTTTACCTTTACCTTTAATAGTAATAGTAATAGTAATAGTAATAGTAATAGTAATAGTAATAGTAATAGTAATAGTAATAGTAATAGTAATAGTAATAGTAATAGTAATAGTAATAGTAATAGCTCTCTCAGATAGCTATGTTATCTGAAAATATCTGCAACTACTTCAAGAAAGAGATGCTTATATAAATTTACAAATCTTTGCTAATGAATAATTTGTAACGAATGGTAATGTAACGTGAAAATAAAGTTTACAATAGTTTGGAAAAAATTATGTTGTAGTTCTTAGAAATATGCAAGAATGCAAGAAAGCATAACTTAAATTGTGACTGACTACATCAGCGTCACATATTCAACATGCATCTCTTGTTCACGAAAACCAATTAACACCTAGATGTCTGAATATGACCAGTGAGATTGTTTTTTTGTGAGACAGATTGAAATAAGCAAATAAAATAAAATTCAAATGAGGTCTTATATTAAAATTTAAATTATTCAGTAAGTGAATTCTTCTGAAACAAATATGCTCCATGAGGATTCTTTTCCCTCCACTCTTTTGAAGGAATATGGGACATAAAGATTATATGGAACAGATGGAACAAATCACCTGTTTCCTGCTACAGAATGGACATTTTATAATGTTATATTTGGTATTTAAGGATGGAAAATGAATGAAAAGAAGAAGATGCCATGATGGTTAGAAAAGGGAGTCAAAACCACAGTAAAGTTGTATATTCCTTGATTATTGAAGTTTGCAGCCGTAAAATAAACGTAGGTTTTCATTAACCTTTATAAAACCCTGGTGTCTGCTTTATCCTTTGTTGCCATTCTGCTGATGGTGCGCCTCCATCTGACTTCCTGTTTATTAAGAATTGAGTACTGAGTGATCAAACAACCAGTTTACGTTGATCTGCAACTTAATGTTAATTACAAAGTGGTGGCCGTGGTAAAATATAACCAGTGGCACCTTCACCGAATACTGAAATAAATGTTGCTAGTCTTTAAGATACCTTTTGTTTTACTCAGTTGACTGTTAACCAGTTGACGCTGCCATTATTTTAACTATGATATAATTACCAGTGGGTGTTTTTTTGTGTTTATTTAATTCATTTATATCCTTATTCCCCCCCCCCCCAATCTGGACCTAAAGTTTCCTCTCCTCCGTTTTATGATCATTAAAGACACTGAGGAGTCTTGTTGCTACACCTGTAGGAATCTTACTTTTGGGGCTCAAAATATTGTCTTCCATACAACAAATACTGCTTTAATATTTTTAAATACCTGCATGTGATCCCTATAGTTCTGCATTTGATGCTAAAAATGTATAATGTGGCTCAAGTTTGGAAAGGAGTTTTCGTGGGCTGTTTCTGCTGACAAATAATGATGCAGGAGAGAAGCTTGAAGACCTCTCTTCCCTCTTAGCATTGCTCTTCAGCCAAAAAGAGCAATGGAGTACTCGTTAAGTAATCTGCACCATTCTTTAATGTTACAGTGAGGCAGGACAGGCATCCATGTGTCATGTGCAAGGTCTACGTTAGACTTTAATCTCATCTTAGTCTAATAGCAATAGATGATATCCCACTACATCTCAGAATCTGGCTCGGACAAACATATCTTAAGCATGGGTCTGACTACTCAGTAGTCCTGAGTCAGTACCCCATATCACCCTGACAACATCATCAAGAGCACCATGGAGTTCTGTGAGTCCCAGCAATCATACCAGTTCACAAGATGCTGTGGTATGCAATAAACATGGTGATAGCAAATAGGAAACAGGAGAGAAGATTTTTCCTGCTTCTTTTTCTTATTTTCCTTTGTCCTGTTTAGGCATGTGTGATAAAAATTTCCAGGATATTTGTCCACTCTAGAAAATGCAGTTGGAGGATGCCAGACATTTGTAGAGAACAAAAAAAAAAAAAAAGGAGGAAAGTAGAGACATTTATTTGTGGACAGTATTTCTTCTTAGAGTCAAAGTGGATTATAGAGTATGGAAAGAGGAAAAATACAGTTATACACTATAGGATATCACATGACTAATGTAATATAAAATATAAAAGTGTTGGTTGGCTAGCCCACAAAACGGCACTGCACACCATTTTTAAACAGGGAAATAAGTAAGGAGGAATGCAATGACAATCCTGCTTGGGAGCTGCCTAAACCACAAACCGAACCACAAACCCAACTGAACTGGGAGGCTTGTTCATGAACTGAAGCAGTTTATGGTTCATGGTCCTGCAAATCCTTAAATCTGCAACACTAGCGAAAAAGACCTGTGCGTTAACATTGTTGCGGTTTCTTCAAAGTCCCTCCTCCTGAGCCTGTCCTCCAAACTTCCGGCGAAGCGATCGCCATTTTTTTTTCTCCGAGCGAGCGGGGATAAACGCACCAGCGAGCCTCTTTCTGTTTAGAGGCTTCCCTGGCTTCAGTCCTTCACCTTTAGTCACTAAGCACAAACCACATAAAAGCCCGTTTGCTGAAATAAAGTCCCTTTATTTTTTACACATTAATTCAGCCGAAAATCGGGCCCGTGAGAGGGGGGGGGGATTTTTTTTTTATCACTCGAGGCAGCGTGGCAACGATCATACGATCAAACGACAGCTCACATTAGGCAGCTGGATGGGTCTCTCCGTTGCAACGAATCTACACAGATTCGTTACAATGGGTCTGGTTTTTTTAAAAAAAACCTTTCTTAAAGGGAAAGGGGCTGTTTGGGAGCATGCTAACGGCTGCCCATTGGCTGCTTGACGGCCAGGGGCGGGACGAGCTTGGCAATAGCGCTTCCTTTTCTGCCGAGACCGGAAGCTGTGGGAAACGCTACAAAACGCAACTGGATTCCACTACAAAGGCAGGTATGCATAACGACGAATTCCACTATTTTAAATGGCGATTTTTCATTCAGTGACCAATTTGCAACAAAGATCCCGGTGCGTAAAGCCCCTAATACTTTATGCTCCATCCATAATATGTCACAGACTGCTTTAAAAGTTTGTAGAAATACATGATGTAGATCTGTCATGAATTCTGATTCACGAATGACGAACAGAGCAAAATTCACACTAATTTTACTTCATGGTTCAGTTCATGCCAATCCTTACTGCTGAAGGTCATATTCCAAGCTAAATAACTGGCAGTATTTCTACATTAGTGCAGTGTACCATTGGTTAGCATTCTCTGAGTGAGATTAAAGGGTTCATTAAAGAGTGACATTAGTTAATCCTGGACTAATTATTCTCTTTATATCTAACCTATGTTGCTAACTTTCTGTTGTGGTAAAATGGGCTTGGGCCATATATGCTGCCCTGAGCTCCTTGGACAGGAGGGGAAAATGTAATTTATGTAATCTTTTAAGTCTCAGTATGATCCCAGTACAAGGGTTATAAGATTTTTTTTTCTGGGAGTAAACTCCTTTTAATGAAAGGATTCTGAACACCTGCTTACGATTGATCTGTATACAAATCATGACCAAATTGGTTCCAGACCATAAAGAAATACAAGAATCTTCATTCTAGCATGAACCTTTGTGAATCAGGGCTCACTTTTTTAGATGCTTTGGGAGGAAATAGGATTTTTAAACGTTTAAGTCTGTTTTTTCTGAGACTTTCTTTATTCCAGTATAGCCAGTGACGACATCTCTGTATGTGACATTGTATTCAGTCTTTTTCTGTCTCCACCCTTTTATTAGAAATATCTCCAAAATGATTTTCATTGAATCAGTGTCCGGAGAAGTGAGTTCTGCCTGATGGAAATACTGGAATAAATGTGGTTCGCCTTTACAATGCCAGTGAGTATCTCTTTTATGGTGCCACAATAAACTAACACAGCTACCATCTGCAGTTCACATGTACAAAAAAACAAAACAAAAACAAAACAAAACAAAAACTTATTGTAAAGACTTAAAACAACCACAATAATAACCTTTTAGTGGTATAATATACAGGGAAAGAAAGAAGAGATGTGCAATTCTACTAATGTCCTTTTTGTGTAATGAAAGCAAGGCTTTTCTATTACAGCATGATCCACAGGGGCCTTTTTAGATAATGCCCACAGCCAGTCTGAATATCCTAAAACAGCAGCAATAGTATATATATGAACAGGGGAAAGGGAGGTTAAACACCCTACCCAAGTCCTAGGCCGCATTCACCTTCATGGGTCTAAACTCCTGTGTCACATGGCAGGAAGCATTAATAGAAGCAGAAACACTTCTGCCCACTCCTTTTCTCATGCATTAAATAATGCCTGACAGGAGCCAGTTTTTGATAACTTCTAGAAACATGGTTAAAACATTGTGAGTTTTCTGGGTTTTGGGTGTCCAGAAATAAACTGAGAGGATGGGGAGGGGGGACCAAACCAGAGTGACTGTTGTATTATTTTTAGCATTGTTGCCAGCAGAGTCTGCCAGAATGTGACAGGCTTACAATGTTAATGAATAATGCCACAAATGTCTTTCAGTCAAAAGTTTGGCTCCTTACATAATAGAGATGGGAAACAGGTTTGTCTATTGTACCTACTATGCTTAATTAAGATAATAATCATAACAATAAATCCAGTTAGTTAGTTTTATTACGGTCATAGACCTGCACAAGATGATACAAAAACATCCATACAGACCCTGCATAAGGGTAATGTTTTCTGCAAGATTTAAGAGTTCAGATCAAAAAGGGGCATACAGGATAATAGATGAAGTCATCCTCTCTTAGCTTACTAAGAATTTGTTGCTAATATGCCAAAACTGCATTAACATAGAACTATTCACCATGGCCCATCTTTGAATATGGGTCAAGACGAAGAAGATTACAAAGAAAGACTTTATTCACTTTAGATTTCGTACTTCAAGTTAGGGAGATTTCAAAGTTTAAAAAGAGGCAGTAGTACTCAAAAAACCTTCTCTGGACCCACAACAGCCATCTAGCTACCGCCCCATCTCGCACTTAGTGTTTCTGGGGAAGATGCTTGAAAAAGCTGTCACGGTCCAGCTATCAGCATACTTGGAAGAAGCTTCGGTCCTAGACCCATCCCAGTCAGGTATCTGGCATGGCCATGGGGTAGAGACAGTGCTAGTCACCCTGATGGACAACCTTTGTCATCAGTTGGACTGGGGTGGGATGGCGCTGTTTATATTACTAGATCTTTCAGCAGCATTCGACACAGTCGACCATGAGCTTTTAGCACACTGCCTCGCCAATGCCGGGATCAGAGTGACTGCTCTTCAATGGCTGATCTCCTTTCTCCAGAATCGCAGACAGAGGGTAGCATTAGGAGAGAACTCATCAAGTCATCACCAACTGGCTTGTGGAGTCCCTCAGGGGGCAGTTCTCTCTTTGATACTATTCAACATCTTTATGCGCCCTCTTGCTCAACTTATGTGGATGTTTGGGCTGGGAGTGGTATGGGTGGTTCAGAAAGGGCATCCCACATGGATTTTCCCCCGGCGGTCATTGTTCAGTATGCACTCTGGCATACAAGAGAAACACATTCCAGAATCAGGCTGGTGATAAAACTTGCCACATAAGACAATTTATAAATTGTTCAATTTATAAACTGTCATTGGGAGCACATATGTCCGTTAATTTTAACATTTTCAAATTTCTATGTTGTTCCTAATAGAGTTGAATCTAGACAAATGATGACCTGATGAACTTAGATTGTTATTTCTGTAAGACCCTTGTATCTGGTAAACATCTTCATTATTTTGTGTACTAGTCCATGACCCATTTTCTACATCAAAATCATAATATGTCATAGTCCCTCTTTATACCACATTGGTCTGATCGCACCTGGAGTAATGTGTGCAGTTCTGGAGGCCTTGCTTCAAAAAAGGATGTAGACAAAATTGAGTGGGTTCAGAGGACAATGAGGATGATGATCCGGGGACTGGGTATCAAGCTCTATGAAGAAAGGCTGAAGGATCTGGAAATGTTCAGCTTGGAGAAGAGGAGGTTGAGAGGGGACATGATTGCTCTCTTTAAGTATTTGAAAGGCTGTCACTTAGAAGAAGGCAGGGAGCAGTTCCTGTTGGCAGCAGAGAGTAGGACCTGCAGTAATGGCCTTAAACTATGACACAGGCTAGACACTAGGGAGGAAAAATCACAGTCAGAGTAATTCTGCAGTGGAATCAGCTGCCTAAAGAGGTGGTGAGCTCCCCATCACTGGTAGTCTTCAAGCAGTGTCTGGACATATACTTATCAAGGACAAGGATAATTTAGGCTGATCCTACATTATACAGTGGGTTGGACCAGATGGCCTGTATGGACCCTTCCAATTCTATGATTCTACTTATATATGTGGTCCCATTTCATTGAATTCCCTCCAGGCCAGGCTGAATTCTGGAGACTTTTGGTGGGGGGATCCCTTGGGCATGAAATTGGGGTCACTGTGGATAGGCAGGTGGTTGTGAGTTCCTGCATTATTCAGGGGGTTGGACTGGATGAGTACCTTGGACTGGATAGAGTTGGTACCTTCCAACTCTATGATTCTATGATTGTCTGATGAAATATAATACACAAAAGCCTACGCATTCAGTAACACTAAGTTTCTCTGAAAGGTGACATTGGACTCAAACTTTGTCCTGCTACTTCAGACTAACATGGCTATATACTAGAATCTGACTTAGACAGTAAGTCATCTTCTAATCCTAAGACTGATCATACATTTCATTTTAAATGTATGAGGAATCCTTGAGGAATTTTCTAGTTCAAAAGGCATCTGCTGGACAGTTCCAGTTCTGCATATTCCAAAGGTAGCCAATGGGAACTGACAGAATGTTGGGGAAATCTGGCAGCTGAAGACCCTCAAGAGTTAGAGAAAGGGGGAAGAACCGTAAAGGAAGCAACCTGAGATAACAAATAGTGACCGATTGTGTCAGTTTGGTGTAGTGGTTAGGAGTGCAGACTTCTAATCTTGCAAGCCAGGTTTGATTCTACGCTCCCCCACATGCAACCAGCTGGGTGAACTTGGTCTCACCTCAGCACTGATAAAGCTGTTCTGACTGAGCAGTAATATCAGGGCTCTTTCAGCCTTATCCACCTCACAGGGTGTCTGTTGTGGGGAGAGGAAAGGGAAGGCGATTGTAAGCTGCTTTGAGACTCCTTTGGGTAAAGAAAAGTGGCATATATGAACTAACTCTTCTTCTTTTGATCTGGGATCTTAAGTTCAAATATTAGGAACAATGTATTACTGACATTGTAAATAAAATTAACTTCTTTTTATTCACTGTTTTAACTCTGACTGACTGTCTAGCACTTCAGGGAAAATACCTCACACACACAACACAACAGCCTTGATGGTCATGGCCAGGGAATTTAATTAACTACACGGAGGCAGCCAATAAGGTGAAAAAGTATCAGTTCCCTAACTTCAACAGTCCTGCCTAGTAACTGGGTAAGGGATGGATAAAGGAAACTAGGCTGTTCTATCTGGGAAGGAGAAGAGAAGGGACTCAGTGCTTGAGAAAGTGTTGGGTGTTTCTGCCTATTAAAGTCACACAAGACCAGGAGCTAATTGTTACCTACAGTTGCCAGATCTCTCACCCCAGTCACCAGTAAGCAGTACAGAATAGGGTTGCCTCCTCCAAGTTGGAAAATGCCTGGAAATTTGGGGAAGGAACATCGATATGTGCCCTCTGGCCCAGGTGGGCTGGAGTTACGGGCTGGAGTGTCACAAATATGTGGATGACACCCAGCTCTATCTCCTGATAGATGGCCGGCAAGATTTCCCTGCAGAAACATTTGCCAGTTGTTTGGAAGCAGTGGCTGGATGGCCACCTTTTTGCAATCTGTACCCCCCTAGGCCAACATCACCAGGGATCATTAATTGGGACATAATAACTACAGGTAAATGAATCGAGGCTCTGCTGGGGAGATTAGAGGATTGATTGTTGCTGCCATTAACTGTATTGATTGTACTGTTTTGTAAAGGATTTATATATTTTTAATGTAAATTGCCATGAGCTGGCTGGGCCAAGAGAGGTTGTATAGAAATTAAATAAACAAACAAATAAATAAAAAGGTCAGGAACCTTAGTGGGGTACAATGCCATAGAGTCCACCCTCCAAAGTAACCATTTTCTCCTAAGTAACTGATCTCTGTAGTTTGGAGACAAAGTGTTGTTCTGGGGGAACCTTAGGTCCCATCCTGGAGGGTGGAATTCCTATGTGACCACTTGACCTACCTGAAACCCCAAAATTGTGTGACAGAGGTTGTGAAGGGTCTTTGACTGAGCGAAGGAGGTGTCACAGGTGATTACTGCTTTTAACTAGTGCAAACAAAGACAGACTAGTGAGACAAAATTCCAGGCACCTTGTCCACCTGGGGACCCATGGAATTGAGGAATTCCTATCATGTTTGGGTGTGTATATTTTGTTTAAGTTGGCTTTAGGTAGTAAAAGGAAAGGAAGACCAAGGAATCTTTACCTGGATAGTTGTCAGCAGACTTGCTTCTCACATTGTCAGTACTTAAGGAATTGAATTCCATTCAAAGGTGTGAGGAACAATCAATTCCTAACTATTTGTCATACATGTCCATAGTTTGAGATAAGCACTCGGACAACAATGACAGTTCTGTCTGCCAAAGCTCCCAACAACGGGATTACGTAAAAACATTCGAAATCTTATGAATCAGTATTCATTTCAGTAGATTCAGTTTACTAACAAACATTATTGAAAATGCCCTTTTCTAAGATTATGACTGCGCTTACTGAGCTCTCAAATCTCCATTTGTGTTCATGTTAAGTTTGTTTGCTTATACAACTTATTGATTGTGTGCCAGGAATTCATGTTTATTTGAAGAGGTTAAAAAAAAAACTGATGGGATAAATCGTACTATCTATCACCTTTTTAGAATCACAGAAGCATAGAGCTGGAAGGGGCTATACAGGCCATCACGTCCGACCCCTTGCTCAATGCAGGATCACCCTTCATTAAAGAAGTTCAATGCAGCAGTTTTCCTTTTGCTATTTTATTCTCAAAGTAAGCTTGCAAGGAAGGTTAGGCTGTGAGAGAGCAATTATTATAATTTGAAATTATTAGAGATAAAACTCACTGGTACAAATCTATAAGATGTCCATTTGAGTGGTTCAATACCTATGATTGTTAACACTAAGATACTTATCAGTATCTTTAGTATATGAGTTCTACAATATTTTTGACTAATGCATATCATGTTTATTGTAGCCTGCCCTTCCCTACAGGCTCAAGATTGGTAACAACAAAATCAAACATTCAATCAATAAATCATGAACAATAAAACATTCATTATACAATTAATTAGATTTTAGACTCTATAGTTAAAAACCTTATGAGGGGTGGGGGTTGGTCGGCATTGGGTGGATATCTTCAGGTGGTTTCTAGTTAGGGAGCTAGAACTTTGATGGCATTGATTGCCTTGCCTCAACCATAGGCCTGGAGGAACAGCTCTGGCTTACCTCCGGAATTATTTAAAATACTGGAGGACCCTGATCTCATGAGGCAGAGCATTCCATCAGATTGGGGGCGTGGCTGAAAAAGCCCTGGCCATACTTGAGGCCAGTTTTACTTGTTTGGGGTGGGGACACTGAGCAAATTTTGCTCCTACAATCTTAACACTCTCAGGGATGTGCAGTGTAAGAGGTGCTTCTGTATATGCAGGGGTCCCAGACCATTTAGGGATTTGAATATCAGGATAAAACCCTGACCTGATTCAATCTCCAATCTGGAGCCAGTATAGTCAGGAGAACACTGGTGTAATATGTGCTCTCCATTGGGTCCTTGTAAGTGGCCAAACTGCTAGAACATTTGGAGGTTTTGCAGCAGTTTCAAGGAGAGGCCTGTTTAGAGCAAGTTACAAAAGTCTAATCTGGAGGTGACCACTGGATGAATCACAGTGGCTAGTTTTGAGAGGTAGGGTGCAAGTAGTCGTGGCTGATAAAGGTGCCTAGTGGGCAACATTTGTGAACTGGGCCTCCATAGCCAGACTCACACCCAGTACTTGACAGTGGTCAGAGGTGTTAAATGGACCCTGTCAAGCTGAGTGTTTCACTACCTCCCTCAAACCTAGCACCTTGGCCCAACCAGAGGTCGATTTAACATCAGCCAACTCTATTTGGTCTAGTCAACTATGGTCTCCAGCCAGTTGGCCAAAGAATCAGGGGATATGGACAAATGACCACCCATCAACAGGAACAGCAGGGTGTCAGCAGAATATTGGTAACAGCCCAGCCCAAAACCCTGAACCAGCTGGGTGAGGGGGTGCATATATAGCTCCAGGTTCTGTGAGGACCCAGTCATCTCCACACAAATACTGAAGTCCCCAAGAACGAATAGTCTAAGAAATGGCAAGGCACACCTGGCCACCAGCTCCAAGTAACTTGGCAGGACATCTGCTGATGCCTTAGGCACTAAACAGATGGCCAACTTCTCCACTGCATCTGACACTAGGCCATGCATTCAGTTCTTGGGATAATTGGGATGGGGAGCCCCCCCCAAAAAAAAATTCTCAGACCAGTATAACAACTCCTCCTGACCTATGGAACTGGGATGTGGTCCAGTATGAAAAGGAAGATGAGGAATAGCCAAATCTGGCACGACAAAGGGAAATCCCAGGAGAACTTCTTATAACAAAACAAATACTTTTCTGAGCCTGTAATGTACTTCTCAACTTCCCAATCAGAGCAATACATAGAGCATGGTTCACAGGCCACAATAAACCACTTCTAAGGAGGAGACCTCTGTTAGTTTAGGTTTGCTTACTTTCTGGGATGGCAAGAACCTGTACTATATGTATATATGTCAAAAATTAAAATTCTATAATGCTGATAAAGTGTTGTCAAAACACTTCTTGATATTTATGTGTGTGTGTGTATAAAGTACCATAACGTTTCAGCTGACCTATGGTGATTCCACAGCATTTTCAAGCAAGAGATGTTCAGAGGAGGTTTGCAATTACCTTCCTCTGTTTAATTTCCCTGGAATTCCTTGGTGGTCTCCAGTCCAAATACTAACCAGGGCTGACCTTGTTTATCCTCCATGATCTAGCAAGATCTGGGCCATGCAGATCACAGCCAGGATTTGTAGGAAGTATGTATTAGGTATGCGATACTTGTCTGAGGAAACAGGAAGTGCAAAGGTTTTTTTTAATAATACTTGGCAGGGACCAGGAGGAAGAGACTATACACAATCTGCATTAAAATATCCCATATAATCCAGATGGAGAAGAACTTCTATACTTATGTTCATATGTACAAACAAATATTTTTGGTGTAAATTTAGAACCATCAAGCTAATCAAAGAAGACCTCCAGAAACTTACAGAGGCAGAAATGCTGAAGCATACCATTGTAAAAAAACAAACAAACAAACAAACAAACAAACAAAACAGCAGTAGTTATTCTAAACCCTAATTCAGATGCTTGACCCGGAGGAAGGGATAATGCTACATGGCATGAACTAACAAACATTGTTTAAAATGGAGTAATATATTAATCTCTTTAGGAATCATAGAGGAATCAGTTTGCAGTGTCTGTGGGGAAAAATGCTTCTAAAGACAAGTCAGTTTTTAACCTTAAAATATAAATGTTAATGGAAGCAGGACAAGGCGATGGAGTAGAGAAAAACAAATGATTTTTAATGTTCAATTAACCTTTCCTCAGAACCAGAGGAAATGAGACAATAAACAATAAAGCGATCAGTCTGTAAATTCATAGAGATAAATGAGATGATTTGAGGCAAATTATGTCCAACAACCCACTTGACTTTTTCTTAACATTGTTACTAGCTTAGAAGATAATCAGATTTAGTTGACATGGTATCCCTCCACTTCATAACATACCATGGAATCCTAGGTATAAATTCTCATGTTGAAACTGGAAAAATGTAGAAAGGTACCAGCTTAAATTGGTTTGAATGGACTGGTTTCCATCCCTCCAACTTTAGGACCATTTCTGCACAGAGGGCTAAAATGCGAGTGGCCTCCAGGTTGCAAACACCCTTCCAGCATTTTCCCTCTGCCGTGTCATGGCTTTTTGCCTCCCGACAGGGCTGCAATGGAAAGCAAAATGAATTTCTCCCCCCTGCTCCTTGGCTTGTCAATTACAGCAAGCCCCCAATCACAGCACAGCAGTTCTCTCATGAACTGAAACATTCTTCCCCCCAAGTCCTGAAATTAATATATTTTTTAAAGGTACTTCCCCATTGCTATGCGGTAATGCAATGACACCCCCTTCAAGGATCGCTGCCTTGTTGTGGCAAGGGGGCTTGCGTAGTTCAGTGAAGCTATGAGCTATGCCGTGCAGGGCCACCCAAGACGGACAGGTCATAGCTGAGAGCTCTGACAAAAGGTGATCCACTGGAGAAGGCAATGGCAAACCACTCCAGTATCTTTGCCATGAAAACTCTATGGACAGTTCCAATAGGCATAACGATATGACGCTGGAAGATGAGCCCCTCAGGTCGGAAGGTGTCCAATATGCTACTGGGGATGAGCAGACGGCTAGTACGAGTAGCGCCAGAATGAATGAAGCGGCTGGGCCAAAGCCGAAAGGACGCTCAGTTGTGGAAGTAACTGGTGGCGAAAAGACAGTCCGATGCTGTAAAGATTTTTATTCCATAGGAACCTGGAACGTCAGATCCACGAATCAAGGCAAGCTGGACGTGGTTAAACAAGAAATGAGAAGACTGAACATCGACATTTTAGGAATCAGTGAACTAAAATGGACAGGAATGGGTGAATTTAATTCAGATGACCATCAGGTATACTACTGTGGACAAGAATCTCGCAGAAGAAATGGAGTAGCATTCATAATCAATAAGAGAGTAGGAAAAGCAGTCTTGGGATACAATCCCCAAAATGACAGAATGATCTCAGTTCGAATCCAAGGCAAACCATTCAACATCACAGTGATCCAGGTCTACGCCCCAACCACTGCTGCTGAAGAGGATGAAGTTGATCAGTTCTATGAAGCCCTACAACACCTTCTAGAAGCAACGCCCAAAAATGATGTGCTTATCATCATGGGGGATTGGAATGCTAAAGTAGGAAGCCAAAAGATAACCGGGATAACAGGCAAGTTTGGCCTTGGAGTACAAAATGAAGCAGGGCACAGGCTGGTAGAATTTTGTCAAGAGAATACAATGGTCATAGCAAACACTCTTTTCCAGCAACCCAAGAGACGACTCTACACATGGACATCACCAGACGGTCAACACAGAAATCAGATTGACTATGTGCTCTGCAGCCAAAGATGGAAAAGTTCTATCCAGTCAATAAAAACAAGACCAGGAGCTGATTGTGGTTCAGATCATGAGCTTCTTGTTGCAAAATTTAGGCTTAAATTGAAGAAAGTAGGGAAAAGCACTAGGCCACTCAGGTATGAACTAAATCATATCCCTGACGAATACACAGTGGAGGTGACAAATAGATTTAAGGAATTAGATCTGATAGACAGAGTGCCTGAAGAACTATGGACGGAGGTTCGCAACATTGTACAAGAGGTAGCAACTAAAACCATCCCAAAGAAAAAGAAATGCAAGAAATCAAAATGGCTGTCTGAGGAAGCTTTACAAATAGCTAAGGAGAGAAGGGAAGTGAAAGGCAAGGGAGAAAGAGAAAGATACACCCAATTGAATGCAGAATTCCAGAGAAAAGCTAGAAGAGATAAGAATGCCTTCTTAAATGAACAGTGCAAACAAATAGAAGAAAACAATAGAATGGGGAGGACCAGAGATCTTTTCAAGAAAATTGGAGATATGAAGAGAACGTTTCATGCAAAGATGGGTATGATAAGGGACCAAAATGGTAGGGACCTCACAGAAGCAGAAGAGATCAAACAAAGGTGGCAAAATTATACAGAAGAACTATACAAGAGCGAGCTTAACATCCCTGATGACCACAATGGGGTAGTTACTGACCTGGAGCCAGACATCCTGGAATGTGAAGTCAAATGGGCCTTAGGAAGTCTGAGCAACAATAAAGCTAGTGGTAGTGACAGCATCCCCCTTCAAGGATCGCTGCCTTGTTGTGGCAAGGGGGCTTGCGTAGTTCAGTGAAGCTATGAGCTATACCGTGCAGGGCCACCCAAGACGGACAGGTCATAGCTGAGAGCTCTGACAAAAGGTGATCCACTGGAGAAGGAAATGGCAAACCACTCCAGTATCTTTGCCATGAAAACTCTATGGACAGTTCCAATAGGCATAACGATATGACGCCGGAAGATGAGCCCCTCAGGTCGGAAGGTGTCCAATATGCTACTGGGGATGAGCAGACGGCTAGTACGAGTAGTGCCAGAATGAATGAAGCGACTGGGCCAAAGCCGAAAGGACGCTCAGTTGTGGAAGTAACTGGTGGCGAAAAGACAGTCCGATGCTGTAAAGATTTTTATTCCATAGGAACCTGGAACGTCAGATCCATGAATCAAGGTAAGCTGGACGTGGTCAAACAAGAAATGTCAAGACTGAACATCGACATTTTAGGAATCAGTGAACTAAAATGGACAGGAATGGGTGAATTTAATTCAGATGACCATCAGGTATACTACTGTGGACAAGAATCTCGCAGAAGAAATGGAGTAGCCTTCATAATCAATAAGAGAGTAGGAAAAGCAGTCTTGGGATACAATCCCCAAAATGACAGAATGATCTCAGTTCGAATCCAAGGCAAACCATTCAACATCACAGTGATCCAGGTCTATGCCCCAACCACTGCTGCTGAAGAGGATGAAGTTGATCAGTTCTATGAAGCCCTACAACACCTTCTAGAAGCAACGCCAAAAAATGATGTGCTTATCATCATGGGGGATTGGAATGCTAAAGTAGGAAGCCAAAAGATAACCGGGATAACAGGCAAGTTTGGCCTTGGAGTACAAAATGAAGCAGGGCACAGGCTGGTAGAATTTTGTCAAGAGAATACAATGGTCATAGCAAACACTCTTTTCCAACAACCCAAGAGACGACTCTACACATGGACATCACCAGACGGTCAACACAGAAATCAGATTGACTATGTGCTCTGCAGCCAAAGATGGAAAAGTTCTATCCAGTCAATAAAAACAAGACCAGGAGCTGATTGTGGTTCAGATCATGAGCTTCTTGTTGCAAAATTTAGGCTTAAATTGAAGAAAATAGGGAAAAGCACTAGGCCACTCAGGTATGAACTAAATCATATCACCGACGAATACACAGTAGAGGTGACAAATAGATTTAAGGAATTAGATCTGATAGACAGAGTGCCTGAAGAACTATGGACTGAGGTTCGCAACATTGTACAAAAGGTAGCAACTAAAACCATCCCAAAGAAAAAGAAATGCAAGAAATCAAAATGGCTGTCTGAGGAAGCTTTACAAATAGCTAAGGAGAGAAGGGAAGTGAAAGGCAAGGGAGAAAGAGAAAGATACACCCAATTGAATGCAGAATTTCAGAGAAAAGCTAGAAGAGATAAGAATGCCTTCTTAAATGAACAGTGCAAACAAATAGAAGAAAACAATAGAATGGGGAGGACCAGAGATCTTTTCAAGAAAATTGGAGATATGAAGAGAACGTTTCATGCAAAATTGGATATGATAAGGGACCAAAATGGTAGGGACCTCACAGAAGCAGAAGAGATTAAACAAAGGTGGCAAAATTATACAGAACAACTATACAAGAGCGAGCTTAACATCCCTGATGACCACAGTGGGGTAGTTACTGACCTGGAGCCAGACATCCTAGAATGTGAAGTCAAATGGGCCTTAGGAAGTCTGAGCAACAATAAAGCTAGTGGTGGTGACAGCATTCCAGTTGAACTATTCAAAATCTTAAAAGACGATGCAGTAAAAGTGCTACACTCAATATGCCAGCAAATTTGGAAAACTCAACAATGGCCACAGGATTGGAAAAGGTCAGTTTACATTCCAATCCCAAAAAAGGGCAATGCCAAAGAATGTTCAAACTACCGCACCATTGCACTAATTTCTCATGCTAGCAAAGTTATGCTCAAAATCCTACAAGCTAGGCTCCAGCAATATGTGGACCGAGAACTTCCAGAAGTACAGGCAGGATTTCGAAGAGGCAGAGGAACTAGAGATCAAATTGCCAACATACGCTGGATCATGGAGAAAGCTAGGGAGTACCAGAAGAATGTCTACTTCTGCTTCATTGACTATGCTAAAGCCTTTGATTGTGTGGAGCACAACAAATTGTGGCAAGTTCTTAAAGAGATGGGAATACCAGAGCATCTTATTTGTCTCTTGAGAAATTTATATGCAGGTCAAGAAGCAACAGTGAGAACTGAACATGGAATCACTGACTGGTTCAAAATTGAGAAAGGAGTTCGGCAAGGCTGTATACTGTCGCCTTGCCTATTTAACTTGTATGCAGAGCACATCATGAGAAATGCGGGATTAGAGGAGTCACAAATTGGGATCAAGATTGCAGGGAGAAATATCAACAACCTCAGATATGCAGATGATACCACTCTAATGGCAGAAAGTGAAGAAGAACTAAAGAGCCTGTTGATGCGGGTGAAGGAGGAGAGTGCAAAAGTTGGCTTGAAACTCAACATCAAGAAAACAAAGATCATGGCATCCGGCCCTCTCAATTCATGGCAAATAGATGGGGAAGAAATGGAGATAGTGACAGATTTTATTTTCCTGGGCTCCAAGATCACTGCAGATGGGGACTGCAGCAAAGAAATTAAAAGACGCTTGCTCCTGGGGAGGAAAGCTATGGCAAGTCTAGACAGCATCCTAAAAAGCAGAGACATCACCCTGCCAACAAAAGTGCGTTTAGTCAAGGCTATGGTATTCCCAGTTGCAATGTATGGCTGCGAAAGTTGGACCATAAGGAAGGCCGAGCGTCAAAGAATTGAGGCTTTTGAACTCTGGTGCTGGAGAAGACTCTTGCGAGTCCCTTGGACTGCAAGGCGAACAAACCGGTCAGTCCTAGAGGAGATCAACCCTGACTGCTCTTTAGAAGGCCAGATCCTGAAGATGAAACTCAAATACTTTGGCCACCTCATGAGAAGGAAGGACTCCCTGGAGAAGAGCCTAATGCTGGGAGCGATCGAGGGCAAAAGAAGAAGGGGACGACAGAGAATGAGGTGGCTGGATGGAGTCACTGAAGCAGTAGGTGCAAACTTAAATGGACTCCGGGGAATGGTGGAGGACAGGAAGGCCTGGAGGATCATTGTCCATGGGGTCGCGATGAGTCGGACACGACTTCGCACATAACAACAACAACAACAAAGTGACAGCATTCCAGTTGAACTATTCAAAATCTTAAAGGACGATGCAGTAAAAGTGCTACACTCAATATGCCAGCAAATTTGGAAAACTCAACAATGGCCACAGGATTGGAAAAGGTCAGTTTACATTCCAATCCCAAAGAAGGGCAATGCCAAAGAATGTTCAAACTACCGCACCATCGCACTAATTTCTCATGCTAGCAAAGTTATGCTCAAAATCCTACAAGCTAGGCTCCAGCAATATGTGGACCGAGAACTTCCAGAAGTACAGGCAGGATTTCGAAGAGGCAGAGGAACTAGAGATCAAATTGCCAACATACGCTGGATCATGGAGAAAGCTAGGGAGTACCAGAAGAACGTCTACTTCTGCTTCATTGACTATGCTAAAGCCTTTGATTGTGTGGAGCACAACAAATTGTGGCAAGTTCTTAAAGAGATGGGAATACCAGAGCATCTTATTTGTCTCTTGAGAAATTTATATGCAGGTCAAGAAGCAACAGTGAGAACTGAACATGGAATCACTGACTGGTTCAAAATTGAGAAAGGAGTTCGGCAAGGCTGTATACTGTCGCCTTGCCTATTTAACTTGTATGCAGAGCACATCATGAGAAATGCTGGATTAGAGGAGTCACAAATTGGGATCAAGATTGCAGGGAGAAATATCAACAACCTCAGATATGCAGATGATACCACTCTAATGGCAGAAAGTGAAGAGGAACTAAAGAGCCTGTTGATGCGGGTGAAGGAGGAGAGTGCAAAAGTTGGCTTGAAACTCAACATCAAGAAAACAAAGATCATGGCATCCGGCCCTCTCAATTCCTGGCAAATAGAAGGGGAAGAAATGGAGATAGTGACAGATTTTATTTTCCTGGGCTCCAAGATCACTGCAGATGGGGACTGCAGCAAAGAAATTAAAAGACGCTTGCTCCTGGGGAGGAAAGCTATGGCAAATCTAGACAGCATCCTAAAAAGCAGAGACATCACCCTGCCAACAAAAGTGCGTTTAGTCAAGGCTATGGTCTTCCCAGTTGCAATGTATGGCTGCGAAAGTTAGACCATAAGGAAGGCCGAGCGTCAAAGAATTGAGGCTTTTGAACTCTGGTGCTGGAGAAGACTCTTGCGAGTCCCTTGGACTGCAAGGCGAACAAACCAGTCAGTCCTAGAGGAGATCAGCCCTGACTGCTCTTTAGAAGGCCAGATCCTGAAGATGAAACTCAAATATTTTGGCCACCTCATGAGAAGGAAGGACTCCCTGGAGAAGAGCCTAATGCTGGGAGAGATCGAGGGCAAAAGAAGAAGGGGACGACAGAGAATGAGGTGGATGGATGGAGTCACTGAAGCAGTAGGTGCAAACTTAAATGGACTCCGGGGAATGGTAGAGGACAGGAAGGCCTGGAGGATCATTGTCCATGGGGTCGCGATGGGTCGGACACGACTTCGCACATAACAACAATAACAATGCAATGACAAATATATATATTTAATACAAAAAGAAAACCTCTGTGTTGCTATGGAGAAACGCCAGAATGATACAGCATCCCCCCCCCCCATTTAGGATTCACATTCCTTTGGCCTTTATTTATGTCTGGGTGGATTTCTGAGACACTGAACATGGTAACTGGAGCCCCAAAAGTCATTTTTTGCAAATGGTTGGCTTAAAAACAAAGCACTCAGGCCCCTGTATGATTGGGAGAAGGCTGCTCGATTCCTCCCCTCTTTCCCAGCTCATTTCCCTCCTCCAGAAAACACATATGGGACTGTTTTTGCCTGCCTGAGTTGTGAGAAAGCTAAACATGGTAACTGAAGCACAAAAAAACATTTTTTGTAAACAGCTAGCTAAAAACAATGTGCTCAGAACCCTGTATGATTTGGAGATAGTTGCTCAATCACCCACCCCCCTCATTTCCAGCTCATTCCCGACCTCCAGAAAACAGAAAGGGGACTGTGTTTTGCCTGCCTGACCCCAAAAAGTCCGTGGACACTTTGCAGAAAATTTTATTTTACCTTTGACAGTGTAGCTTTGTGGTTGCGCTGCAATGTGGACCGCACAGTTAAAAAAATTACCCAGAGCAGGAAATGGAGAGGGGAGGGTGGGTGTAAGGGTGGGACAATGCTGCAGAGAGTATTGTGCCTTTCCCCCTTCATATGGGCTTGCTTCTGGTTGCTCACTAGATGCTCACTGATGGGATGCAAGATAAAAGATGGCAAATCCACTTTTTGTGATTTTCCTCATCCTGGGCAAAACGTGAGCCAGCTTCTGGCCTGCCTTGGGATGCAGGCAACATCATGTGCAGGGGGCTCTAAAGACTGCCAGCAACTGTCTAGGGGCAGATTCCTCATGCGGAAATGGTCTACATGTAGCATACCAAACCAAAAACAGTCAAACAGCTATATGCTAAGGCCTTCTATCATCCATCAACAAACACAAGGACTTTGCCATGCACAAAGTGTCTTGGAGGTTCAAAAAACATATCTGCAAAGGGTTTATTGTTTAACCAGAGAAGTTTGGGGGTGTTCCATTGAACAATGTTGTCCTGATTTCTGTGTACAATGCTTCCATCTTTCATCACACAATCATGGGCTTTGGCAAGATTTCCACATTCTATATGAGCCATTTGTTATTTGGAGTTTTGCCCTATTGTGAGGCAGCTATGGACCAACTTTTGCTTTTCCACCTGGCAGGTATGCTTGTACAATGGGAGGGTATATAGGAAGAAATCCAAGTTATCTTCTGATAGGCAGTTTACCTGCTTCGCAAAAGTGGGGAGAGAAACAGTCTATATCACACTCTCTCCATGAGCCACAGGTCTAATGTAATCCAGCCAGTGGGTGCTTTTGCTCATCTGGCCTCTTTTTTAGACAAGATGTTCAACCACAAAGAGTAGCTACATGCCCCTTAGCTAGCACACCAGCCTGGAGGTCCGGTTACTAACAAATTGGAGGAGAGAAGAGTGATGACAGCCCAGTTTAAATTTCATCACTACACAAATGCACAGGCTCACAGGTGAATACTTTTGCCTTGCCAGCACCACACTTGAAGCAGACCACAACAGCACACCAGCAAGGGAGAGCGGCAAATGTCCTTTGTTTGCTTGCACTGGAAAGTGGGCATTAACAGGAGACCCAGAGAGGCAGAAGCAAGACACTAATCCACAATACAGGGAAAAGTGGCAGGGTAGCCGAAGCAAGCCTATCCCTCTCTTTCAACTAAAGGTAGGGCTGATAAGATAAGACATGACAGATCTGTGTTGAAGAAATGTTTTCCTTCTTTCCGACGTGAGGATCAAATTTCTCAACTTTAATCTCACCATTCTACGTGGAAGCTGGCAAATCTTTATTTAAAAGCATCAAAGCAAGCGACTGAACAATTTAGTTCACTTCTGCAGTACATTCTGCTGGGTTTTGTGTATGTGTGTTTTGGTAAAGAAAAAACAAGATTTATGTTCTTAGGAAGGAAGGCAACTCATATGAAAGGCTGTCATATCTCTTTAGAAAAAGAAGAAAAATATCCCTACATTGAATAACTTCCTACCCAGAAATATCCCTACCCAGAAACTTTCCCATTGAAACATGTGGAAATGAACATCTTCACTAATATGTTTAGCTTCAGTTCCAGTAGTAAACTTTAGGTTTTAAAAGGATAAACAAAAACTCTCTGGATTCCAGCTACCTTCTTTGTGCACCCATAAAATTTGTCACAGTAAGATCTAAATAGCAAGATCAATGTTTAGACACCAAGGATAGAACTATGAATACAACCATGTCTGTTTTGCAATACCAATCCAGGAGCTATTTGTAAATCAGTGGTTGGAACTACTGTTGTTTATTTTCTACTGGGCACCGACCATAATAAACGTATGTTTGTCAGTGGCTGGAAAAGGGATACTTTTTGGTCCTAAACTCAATTTTCTTCACATTTTTGGGGGGTAAGGGTGGAGTGTGTATGTACTGTTTCCCAACAACTGGGTGCTAAAACTGGAAAAGGACAACCTTCAAAGATAGGTAGATGGGACTGTGTTTGGAGAGAAAAATAAGTGAAAGCACAAAGGGAAGCAATCACCCTTCTATCAGTTCTTCCTTTCATATGACTTCTAGCTATGCCATAGACACACAGCGCACAAGCACTCTATCCCTACCCCCCCCCCCCATCTGATTTCGGTCTGTCCTAGGTGAAGTCTGCACAGAGCTTTTATTCCAATCCCAGGTTGATTCAGTCCCTGCCATCTTCACTGAATGCGATTTCCATTTTGATTTTGTCCGATTTAAATTTTCCCTCAAACAAGCATGATTGATCCGGAGTGACCCTACCTTTATCCTGCAATATCTTAGAGTGCTTTTAACCCTCAATATTTGAAGAATTGGATTGAGAAAGCATGAGGAACTCCTGCTGCTTTGAATTTGCTGAAGAGGTCCATGGTAAAGAAGCCCTGATTGGCCAGGGTTGACTCCATGGTAGAAAAGCCCTGATTGGCCAAGGCCCCTTTTCTTAAAGGGGAAGCCCTAATTTTCTCTCAACAGAAGCCCTAATTGTAAAGATTTGCATCATGGTTCCCCCCCCCCCCGCTGCTGTCTCCAATCCTCTCCCCCCTCCCGTTCAAGAAAAGAAAAAAAGAGAGACTCCTGCTGCGCTTGGCTCCCCCTTCCCCTTCTGAGCCTCCCTACAAACGTGCAGAACACTTTTCTGTTTCAATGGAGGGGGGAGGAAGACCCGAGTTCAAATCGATCTGGATTCAGCAGGATCCACACCGGAATAAACAAAGTAAGTGCAGATTCAGCCCTAAACAAACAGCTGCAATATCAAATGCTTTCAGATTTTTTTAAAAAATGAAGAAAGATAGCCTATGCTTAAATGCCATTGTTTCCACAAACATCTTGAAAAATTATTCTCTTGGAGCTAAACAAATCTTATTTTAAGTCTGACACAAAGCATATGGTAGCACAGCTTATGGGTCTTGTCTCATGACACAAGAGGAATATCTCTCAGCATTGAAAATTAAGTCAACAATAGCAGCAAGCACAAAGCCCCGAAGTCTTAAATCTAAGGATGTGTTAAGCCTTTCGAAAGCAGAAGGTGTCATCACCCCTTCCTTGTGATTTTGATCTTGTGAAGATTTATTCAGATTGGTTCCAGGAAGAAATCACTTCATCTCCCTTAGCAGGACCTCAAATAGAGTGCATGTAGTAAAGCAGGAAAAAAAATCCCAGTAACTAAAACCTATACTATGTTAAAAATAATAATGCTTTCCACGAGTGTGTCCCAGATCTTGCAAGACTGACATTTTTATTTGTTCTCTTCCTGAGGAAGTTATTCAATGAAAAGAATAAAAGACCATGTGATTGAACTGCTGAAGCAAATGGAAATACAAGAATAGGACTATGTTCTAAAAATAAATGTTCAGTGTATACAGTACAGTTTTAAACCAGGCAGATTTTAAAAATAGATATTATTCTGAATCTGTTCTGTGAAGAGTAGGTGAATTCTTTTTTTGGTTTTCATGAACCCTGCTGTAGGTAGATTGCTGGGCTAGAAACTGCCTTTGCACAATATTTGATTTGACTAGCCCCACAACAGAATTAAATGGCTTAAGCATAGATGAATGTTAGTCTCTACCAAGTCCCATTCTGCACTAGAATGGGGCTTGATCACTGCAGTGTTTGTGACAATTTCATTCCTTTATCCTGTCCAATATTTTGTATTATGCTGAATTTAACACCTGCTAATCCCTGACGCCAAATCTTGGATGGTAAGGAGGGTCAGCCCTGGTTAGCAGTTGGGTGGGAGACTACCAAGGAAGTCTAGAGCTGCTATGCAGAAGTAGGCAGTGACAAACCACCTCTGAATATCTCTTGCCTTGAAAACCCTATGGAGTTGCCATAAATCAGCTACAACTTGATGGCTATCTATGTATCTATACACACGCAAACATGGAATTATACAAGAATTAAAGGACTGAAGGGAAAATTCTGTATAGAGATGGAATCCCATTATAGAAGAGTTATCTATTTTTACCCCGTGCTGCTTCCTGATTCTCACATTTCAGAGCTTCTACTCTTCTGCACATAATGCGTAACTAATTGTTGATGGATTGGACCTTAATATGAAATAAAGCATTAACATGAATCACAGCCTCTTCTAGATTCCGGGGCCCTCTTAGGCCTACCAATGGGCATGAGTTCCAGCAAATGGCCCCTTTCCTTCATTCTAAATAAATGCCAGAAACTCCTGTAGACATAGTTTACACAAATAAAGAAATTCTTCACAATGTATTTAATGTTTTGTACACAAGATCTGCTTACACTGATTTCTTAGTTTTGGACTGCAGGCTTGGGTGAATATGCTATGCTTCCTCTTTAGTAGGGTATATCAATTGACCTCCACCTTCTCAGCCAAGTTTCAAGATAGTTTCTTATATTAAAAAATCCAAACAGAATGGCCCATTGTTTTGTAGATAAATTGGTATATAAGTATTATACTAGCGTTTTCCCCCAAAATACATTTTGTGAAACACACTGGGTTTTAAAAAAAAATTAATAGATGGTTTAATAGATGGTTGGATCTTCCTGTACCTGGGTTTACATTAAGGGAGTGGTTATTCCATTGCAATGCTGCAAAACCATATGACCGATTATGCATGGCAGCGGCTGCTGGAGTCTAGTGGCAGGGTAGTATGCCCTGCTACTTCTGAGAATGCACAGGGGAAGGAATACCATGGTACATACGGACTGCCCCAATGTTATGCGTGTGCATGCAAAATGCCAGGGCTGGAAGAGCCCGCTGTATGGCGGAGGCAGCAGCAGGGGAGAGCGGGGGGCATGGGGCCCCACTGCACAATGGCAGGAGACTGGCATGCTGCTATCTCACTGTTGTGGGGGTGGGGAAATGCCCCGTTCAGCTCTGTGGCTCTGCACCTCTGCGTTTGGTGTCCCTGCAGGGACACCGTAGGTTAGAGCGGATGTGCATGGGGCTGCCCTGGCCTAGCCTCTGATAACGACCTTGGCACCTCAGAGAATATGTTCCCTTACAGTGCGCCATCTGAAGGCCTGAATCGAGTGAGGTTTGGGAGGGATGGTGTCGGTGCCATGCACAATCGGGGATTTGCCCCACTGCCCTGCCGCTGCCAGCTTGGACTTCCTGCCCCATGCATAATTGGTCTATCAGAGACAATTCCCCCCTTGTATCTCTTAATTTAAAAACACATTATTGTCTCTTATTTGAGAAACTTTACTTTCCCTACCCTCAGAATGGGCTTTATGCCTACATGCTTTCAAATCTATACATGTACATTTTCTATATTTGTGGTATTGAGTTTGTGGAGAATCTGCTCCTGAGGATTATATCCTCATTGGGCTATTATTTGCAGAACCTAGGACTAAATTTCTGGACAGAAAGCTTTCAGATAATAACAACCTCACAGTTATTGATAAAATGCTTAAGGCTTTGCCTGATATGGAGTCTTTAATTACTTATGATGTATCATGCTTTGCTTTGGCTGCAAAAATCATATGGCCCAAATTTATTGAGAGTAAACAACATACTAATTAAACTCAATCTATAATGGGCTCTTATAAGTCTCCTTTTCTTCCTTTTAACAATATTTATTTGTATAAAATTGTGTGTGTGTGTGTGTGTGTGTGTGAGTGAGTGATAGTTGTAATCATAAATGTTTGGACTGGGAAATTATAATGGTCCATGACCACATGCAATAAGTTTTGATGGACTGATTGAATAGGGATTAACAGTGCAATACAAAACAGAATTACATCTCTATAGAACCAGTGAAGTCAATGGATTAGAGTCTGATTAAGATTGCAGTGTAAATCCTGTATAGTTCAGGTGTTTTCAAACAAATAGCTTGCAATCAAAAATTCTTTGTTATAAACCCGCAGCTATTTAAAAATATATCGTTGGGGAACTATGAGACAGCAGAGATCTTTTTTAGTTATATACTTTTTAATACTTTGTGTTTGTTTATTCTACTCAATTGATCTCTTGAAAGATTTAACTCTTTAGTCTGAAATATTCCCATTAATGAAGCATTATGTTTACTAAGGACTGGTGTGTCGGGTGTATATGTGGAACATCAACATAGACAGGAATTCTGATTCATCATTATTTGTTTTAGCACATTTTGTGATTCTGTTCATTTGTGCTGAGGCTGGTAGAAAGAACATTTCTTACACACTACATGCTGGAAAGGTCAAGAAAAATAAGGACAAGAAGGTAACAGTACCTGGATAGTAACTTCTGCAATAAAATGCTGTTCAACTGGGATGTGAAAAAAAAATTGACAGGATAGGTGGGAAAGGTAGGAAGGGCAGTTGGCAATCTTCAGGAGCATTTCCCCCCTCGCTTGCTGTGTGATACACATGTTAGGATGAAGAAGGGGGGAGTAGCTAGAGAAAATTTGGAGTCAACAAGAAATTCTGATACTAATGCTGAACCCCAATTCTCGCAAGACTTAAAGGTAAAGGTAAAGGTATCCACTATGCAAGCACTGGGTCATGTCTGACCCTTGGGTTGACGCCCTCTAGCGTTTTCATGGCAGACTCAATACGGGGTGGTTTGCCAGTGCCTTCCCCAGTCATTACCGTTTACCCCCCAGCAAGCTGGGTACTCATTTTACCGACCTCGGAAGGATGGAAGGCTGAGTCAACCTTGACCCGGCTGCTGGGATCCAACTCCCAGCCTCATGGGCAGACAGCTTCAAACAGCATTTCTGCTGCCTTACCACCCTGCGCCACAAGAGGCTCACAAGACTTAAGGAAGGCTTATTAAAAAAATTAAATGTTTAAGCAGTACTGGAGCTTAGACAAGATGAAAGCAGGAAACCCTTCTAGTTAAGGTGGATACCTTAATTAGAAACATTAAGAAAGAAGCATTAAGCATTAAGAAGAAACATTAAGAAGAAGCATTAAGAATCAACCCTTACAATTTCAAAAGGTAACCCCTATCTGAAAAGTAAAGTAAAGTAAAGATAAGTAAAGAAAAGAAAGAAAGAAAGAAAGAAAGAAAGAAAGAAAGAAAGAAAGAAAGAAAGAAAGAAAGAAAGAAAGAAAGACCCTGAGACCTGGAGGGGAAAAAGAAGAAATATGTTTAGTGCAGGAGCAGGATGTGAATACGATATGAATTAAAGGGATATCAGCTCCAGTGATAATCCGAATCAAGCTGTTCATGCAGAAATGGCCCAAGTAGAGATGAGATGGTTTTTAGAGGCTGTTTACAGATAAGATTGACTTGTCTCCTATGCCACTTACTATTTTGAAAAAGATCAGTAACCATCTACCTTTATACATGTGCATGACTTCACAGAATAGGTTTTGTCCATGAAATGTTGAACTAACTTGTGGCAATTTATGCCAAGAGATTAGTTTTAGTGGTAGTGCAGAACTAGCATCTGGTACAGATTCCACACAGCAGCAGCCACACTGGGCCACTGCTGCAGGGTGCACCAGGTCCACCCTGGATTACTGCCTCTACATGGACTGTTTATGCACTGCAAACTTCCCTGCTCCAGCTTCCATGCAGGAACACAAATCGGGGGCAGATGAGGTGCACCGGGCCAAATGCTTCCCTATTTGGGTGCAGGAAGAGGTGGGGTAACCTGCCACAACTAAAACTCCAGCCTGCAGCCCAGCATGAAACCTCCAGTGCATAAACGGGCATAGAGGTACCCAGGGAGGGTCCACACAGGCCTGTGGCTGGATAGGCTCCATTGGCCCCCATGGCAGATCAGGGAACATGGATATTTCCACAGTCCTTTGCTGTGGGGCAATAGAGGGCCTAAAAAACACCAGAAGTGGGACAGGATTTGACTCACTGCCATATGGGTGCTCTGGCCTTTTTCACCCATGTGGTATTGAAGTGGTATTGAAGACCCAAGGTCAAATTCCCATTCTGCTGTGGAAGCTCACTGTATGCCCTACTTGTATCAGTGGCTCATTCTAAATCTAACCTGCCTCGCAGGGTGACTGTAGTAAGAATAAAATGGAGGAGGGAGGAATTATGCTGTAAATTGTTTTGGGTCCCCATTGGGGAGAAGAAGGGAATAAATGTATAAAATAAATTTATGGGAGCTTACGTCAGGTGAGACTGCAACATACAAGCAGGAAATCTCAGCAGATCTTTTCCAGGCATCTAATTATCTGTGCATGACTCAGCAGCATCTGTGGTAGCATAGAATCACTATGAACCTCACAATTTTGTAAGGTCATATATCATTTAGTTTACACCAGATTATCTGGCAACCCAACAGTCTTCCAGACAGTTCTGGAGACTACATTCCACCCCCTAGACTTTTTAAAAAAGAAGAACTCATACACCACCAACCGCTTTGATAACTAAGTGCTATATACTGAAGTTGCCATCTGCTATCCTTTTTTCATCCCTTTTGACATTGTTCACACCATCTATTATAAATAGAAGTGTAAATCTATGAGAATTTTTAAAAAGTTAATCTCATGATTTTCAGCAGGAGCCTAGACTTGGAACACAGAAGGCATTCTCTTTCAATAGACAAGGGAGACCTGGGTACTGTCTGCCTTCCCAGTTTAATTTTGATTCTTAAAATCAAAATCTTCTCTTTAATCCACATCCTGTTTGCATCTGTCCCTGCACTCTGTACCTATTTCCTGTCTTGGATTTTCTCCTCCAAACTACAGAGTTTAACTCTGCATGCTAATAAAAGCAATCAGATTACTGAGATTCCCCCCCCCCCCATTCTTTTTTGAGCTGTTGATTGATTTCTGATGATTGGTTGTTGGGTGGCAGGAGCAGCACCTTTGACTTCCTGTCCTCCATTTCAGCTCTGGCTTCTTTGTGTATAAACCTTTGTGCTGTGGAAGTATTTTTCTGCTTTTCCTGACCCTTTCAGTAATACAATACGCCCTCATATCAGAAGGAGTTAAACAAGAACATGTGGTTGGCTTCAGATGCTGTCCCATCTCCCAAGCTGCTGTAGTGTTTCAGGAGAGGGGGAAGAAACCCTTGCAAGAAGTCAGCAGTCACTGTGAATGCAGCCCACAGGCAATGAACTTAGTAAAACACTCGCCTTGAAACCATACCTTTCTGAGTTCAAGGCTGGCTGTGGATCTTCTTTTCTTCCCATGCAGGAGTTTTAAGTGAAAAAGTAAAAAAATTCAAAAGTTAAAAATGGTGCATTTTTTAAATAGGAGCTGTTCAGAAGCAAAATAAATAAATAAATAAATTTAAACTCCTGCATAGGAAACACTTTATTTAAAAGAAACTATGTAAAGCGATGAGGGAAACACTTTTCAAATGTTTTTAATGATGAGCCACCATAGGCCTCTTATGCATGGCAGCAGCTACTGCGCACTGCCGCCATCCTGCCCCGCCGTTCCCAGTGTATGCACAGGGGTGGGGAATGCCGGGCTGCCCCGGCGTAGTGCGCGTGTGCTGAACACTGGGGCCAGAAGGTAAGCCGGCGTGGTGGGGGGGAGGTTTGGACAGCCCAGGGAGGTAGTGGGGGGCCCAGGCCCCCTCCGCAAGCCCAGGTAGGTGCAGGGGGTCGCCCCTGCCAGCTGTGGGGCTCCACGGAGCTCACAGGGGCGCACGGTATCCCTGCAATGACACCATAGGGTTGGGGCTGGGCAGGCCAATAGGCCTGGTGCTGGCAATTATGCACAGCACAGGCCCGCCGCAGCCCCGGATTACCTAGGAAGCTATGGAAGATCCCGCGTTTGGGGGGGGAGCCAATGCATCTGCATCTGGAAGAGAGTGCTGTGGGCCCATATTTCCTTGAAGAAGTGGAGAAAGCTCATTTTTGGATATGCCAGGGAATAAGTAGTGTGACTGCAGAGTCATTCCTGAGCAATGTAAATGGGAGTAAAAACAATGTGGTAACCAGATGGCAGATTTTAGGGTTGGGCATGAACCTAAAAATTCTGGTTTAGTTTGGGGCAGCCCCTGTACCAAGCCAGAATTTCCCCAAACTGAATTGTCTATCCAACCTTATGATGTCTCCAAGTTAGGGGAGGATTGGAACAAGAAAAGAAATGTCTTTTTAGTTTTTTAGAATAATTTGGAAGCTCCCTAATCCTTTTTTTTCTATTGATCAGCCTAGTAATGTGTTTTGTCTATGTTGTTTTCGAGTTGTCCCACCCTAGTCCCTTATAACATAAGAAGATAACTGAACAAGCATGACTGAACAAGCCCCCTTCCACTGGCATATAATTTTAACATCATACAGAGCTTCTAAAATCCTTTCCATTCCCATATAATCATTGCTAGATTATATTCTGTTGACTGAACTGTGAAGAAAGTTCAACATCACATCTAGCCACATAAGCTTCTTATGTACATGTACCACATAAGCTACTTATGTACACTACAGATGGAAGGTACCCTCTTGGCTCGACTTTTGGCTTTGGCTTGGCACACAGCACACACAGAACCTTATTATTGCAGCACATATGTCCATCTCAAAGAACGAAGGGGCTAGAAGCATGTGACTCTGAAATGGACTGGCCATCAGCACTTTATTTTTCCCCTAGTTTTTGCTGTTGCATTTATTTAATCAATATTCACTCTATGTATCTACATTGTTGCCTCACTTTTGTGTAACGTATTTTGATGGTAGGACACTAAGTCCAACGGTTATGCTGTTCAAATTCCTCTTCTCACATTTTATTACAGCTAAGTCAACAAGCTATACAGTTTCATGCAGCCTGGCAACTTACTCAAGAGATCACTTCAAAGTGGCTCCAAACATAAGAAGTAGGATTCAACTTCACCTTTGCTGGAAGGCCACCTTTTCTATGTATCCATCCTTTATCACTCTCTTGGGTTGTCATTTAACTCAGATTTAACTATATATCTAGGGAGCAACAAAGTACCTTGTGCACATGCAAGACCTTTCTCGCAACTACAGAAAATAATAAAAAAAAGGTTTTTTGAAGTCACAACCTTTCTTCAAAGCCTCTTACAGATAATACTAGTTGGAGTAGGAACAGTATAAATGAATATATCATTTATATTGCTAAAGTTCAAGGACTATGACAGATAAAATAAAGTTTCCTTCTGAAGAAATGTTGCTGTTCTAAACCAGTAGTTAAAGGAATGATCTTACTGCCCATGTACAACCACAAAGAGAATTAAAAATGTGTGCTATGGCAGCTGAAACCCAAATGGCAAGAAGTACGTTGTGTTTTTTTAAATGAGAAGAGCACCTGAGGAAAGAATAATACTTGTACAAAACAAATATTTCCAACTGAATGCAGGCATATGGTGCAGTGCTAATCAATATACTACATTAATGTTATCATTTTAAACACAAATGTGCACACACTTTAAAAGGAAGCTACACATATATCAAAATGGGAAGCAAGTTCACTCAGAACTAAACCTTATTGAGCTCATTAGGATTTACTCCTTTGTAAATGTGTTCAGAATTACAGTTTTGCTGAATAAAATTTAATTTCAATTATGAGAGGGGGGAAAATCTGATATAAAGAATACCTTTCTGTTATGGAGAATTAAGCTGTTAGAATGAATCTGATCATACTTTATGGGTTTTGATGGTTCATATGCAAAATTATACTTTTTAGTATGTTGAAACATTTTCTGATTCGCCTCTTTTACCACAGAATTTTTGCTGAATCCTACAGCAGTATAACGGAAGTTCTGGGTTTACTCCACAACTGATGTAATGTTGTTGATGTCATGTTCTCCCCATCAGTCCTTTACTGGGCACCATCCATGGGCTCACAGGACTAGCCATAGAGTAGTGGATCTCAACCTTCCTAAGGTTTATGGTTGAGGCTGAGGTCTGCGAGTTAGAGAGTTGCCCCCCCGGGGGGGTCTGAAGTATACATCATCTCCCCAATTCTCTATCGCCTTGGCAGGTGGGAGTAGATTATGATTGGCTGCCACCATGTTATGATTTTTAATGTCTTTTAATGGGGTTTTAATTGGGATTTTTAAGACAACTGTTACCTGCCACGAGCATACCCAGGGAGTGGTGGGAAATAAATCAAATAATAATAATAATAATAATAATAATAATAATAATAATAATAATAATAATAATAATAATAATAATAATAATGCGACCCTTTAATAGAGTTCTTCATGTTGTGGTGACCCCTACACATAAAATTATGCAAGTGTTCTTTCACAGAAATTAAACTGAAACTGACCAATGGCATAAAGATCCATTGTTCATGATTGTATATAAATTGTTTCCCCCCCCCCCCCCGGGGTTTCTCAGTTCAGTTCTGCCTCTTGTCCCACCATGCCGATCTCGCTCTTTTCCTTTGCTCCAGACAGACAAATGCTCTATTTCTATCTGCCCCGCAAGGCTGTTGTCTAGATGGCACCCCCCTGGCCAAACTGTTTGCCTGCCACAACCCTTGTGAAAAGGTTGTTCGACCCCCAAAGGGGTTCCGACCCCCAGGTTAAGAACCACTGCCATAGAGGTACTAAGGAAGTGTAAATGATCTACGCAAATCCTGAACTATTTAAGGGATATGAAGATAAATATGTCTGTATCTTACCAGCAGGGAGTCAGATTTTTGCTGCAGAGATGCAGGCCCACAAGGAGGACATTTTGGTGGGCCTCCAAAGCAAGGCTACTGAGGCAGCGCAATGGTTCATGGAAGAGCAGGGGCAGCATGTACGTGGTGGCCACTTCCCTCCCCAAGGTGAAGTGGGGGTGGGAATGGAAGCACAGTTATTATAATCTGAATTAAGCAGGAACTCTACTAAACCAAGGATGCTGTAATTATTCTGGATGGATTTCTGAAGCACTGAAGTATGTGTTGTACACATGCTTTGAACATATGCACATGTCAATAACGATTAATAGCAGCTGATGAATTGCATAGGTAAAGGTAAAGGTATCCCCTGTGCAAGCACCGAGTCATGTCTGACCCTTGGGGTGACGCCCTCCAGCGTTTTCTTGGCAGACTCAATACGGGGTGGTTTGCCAGTGCCTTCCCCAGTCATTACCATTTACCCCCCAGCAAGCAAGCTGGGTACTCATTTTACCGACCTCGGAAGGATGGAAGGCTGAGTCAGCCTTGAGCCGGCTGCTGGGATTGAACTCCCAGCCTCATGGGCAAAGCTTTCAGACGGCTGCCTTACCACTCTGCGCCACAAGAGGCTCGTATGAATTGCATATACAGCACTATTTACATGTATAGCTGCCTGGCAACCAGCAGAAAACCCTTCAGATAAATAAATTAGAAATAATTAAGTTAGCTACAAATTTAGACTGTGTGTATGTGTGTGTGTGTGTATATGTATGTGTACACACACATACATACATATATACATACATACATACCAACAAAAGTCAAATCTGTGAGATTATTGTTTAACTTTCTTTTGGTAGAACTAAATAAACACGGCTACAGTATATTTTACTACAGATATTGGAATATTCAAATAAATTGTTAGTTCTAACATGCTGTTCTTATTCCAGTGTGCATTTAAAAATGGTAAAAGAAAATACCCAAGATTTCAGAGTGATTTGAACATTGTTTGCCATGGTAACCAATGGCATGGCTAGTTTTGATAGAAATGTAATATTTAATTAGGGACAATGAGTCCTCACATTAAAATACACATTATTTTGTGTTCCATCATTCTGTGCCTGGTTGGAAATTCAGAACATTTTCTTTTCTTACATAAGTTTCATTTGGAATTTTATAAGGCCCGTATAACAATCTGCTTCATTATGGAACTGTGGAAACAAAATCATACAAGGAGGCTGTAGTCCCTGGGGCGAGTAGATCTAACATCCTAAACTAGTTGATTCCATGGCAAATCCAAGATTTGGGCTGAGACACTGGCAGTTCACAATTAGTAAAATCATCAATAGTGTTAAAATACAGAGAACATTTTCATCAACTGCAGGGTCCAAAATACCAGAGAACAAGTTGTGATGCTTTAAGATGACATTTTGTTAATGAGCGCTCTTATAAGATAATCTCAATGTGTGGTTTGTACCCCATACTTCCTACTTAGAAGTTGTAGCTCTTACAAAGTGGTGTTTTTACAACCTGTACACAGCTTCATAAAACAGCCATATTTCTTCTCTTTCTTTAAGAACAATTTATATATGGATGGTCATAAAACAGGAGAAAGCATTATTTTCAGTGTTTTGATTGCAAAGATAAGCATTACCAAGAGTCTTAAATGTCATGTGGATTCTAAAACCTCTTCAAGTGTCTGTTTTAATAGATTATATCTTCTACCGATACAAGTGTTTGAACTGGCATATTACATTTGTTGATACATTGGCTTTCCCTGACAGCTAATTCCTATGTGCATTTGATTACATTCGCGCAAGATTCTCTATTTCAAATGCAATTTGTGGGCAGGTATAGATCATGATGCACATAAATATATAGTAAGCCAGACAAGTCAACACTCTTTAGTTTCTGCAGTATTTAAAAGTTTTTTTTCTCCTCTTATGTGACAATTCATCATTGAAGTATGTTATTTTGCTTTATATAACATTTATTATTTAAATAGCTTTTGCTCATCCTTTCCTAAAGGTTAAAGAAATGAATATTATTTTAAAACAGAACCAATAATATGTAAAGGGACAGAAAATATCAATAACATTAAACTCAATTCATGATACAGACCAAACATCTCCAGCATAGATTTAGTTTTTTTTTTCTGTAATTGAACAGACAGGACTTTAGTTAATTAGACAGAATATTTATATACTCTCCTTTCTCCAAGGTGAACTGTGGAAACAAAATCAGACAAGGAGGCTGTAGTCCCAGGGGAGAGTGCACCCTCTGGCCCAGCTAGTCTGGAGTTAGGGGCTGGGATTTCACCAAAATACAGATGACATGCAGCTCTAGCCACACGGACTCTCCCCCAGAAACATTTGCCAAATGGCTGGAAGCCATAGCTGGATTGTTGGAGCAGACTCACGTGAAACTCAACCCCTCCAAGATGGAGGTCATGTGGCTGGTGAGGATGTGTGTGGGGGGTTAGATCAGGAAGTGTGCCTTCCCAGCTGGACCAGGAAGATCTTTCCCAAGGCCAGGAATTTGGGGGTGACCTTTGATGCATCTATGGAGGTGCAAGTCACCAGAGTAGCCCAGCAGGTATTTTTCCACCTACGCCAAATGGGGCTACTAGCACCCTATCTGTCCTTGAAGCACCCAGCCACGGTGATCCATGCAATGGCTTGATATCTGTGACTTGCTCTATGTGGACCTTCTGTTGTCCTTGACCCAGAAATCACAGCTGGTTCAGAATGCAACTGCTAGGGTCCTCACAGAAACATCTTGGATGGCCCATATCCAGCCTGTCCTGATGCAGATACATTGGCTGCCAGTTGTGTACAGAATCAAGTTAAAGGTTCTAGTACTCACCTTCAAGGCCATCCACAGTCTGAGCCCCACATAACTGAAGGACTGCCTATTGCCTTATTCCACCTTATTCCACCCACAGAGCTCTTGGCTCTTTTGGTACAGATCTGTTAAGGTTCCCAGCCTGCAAGAAGTGTGGCTGGCCTCAACCAGAGCCAAGGCCTTTTTGATCCTGTTGGAATGAGCTCCTGGAAGAGCTTAGGGCCCTGTTGGAGCTGGTACAGTTCCACAGGATCTGCAAGATGGAGCTCTTCCACTGGGCATTTGGTTGAGGCCAGAGCACAGAAGATCTGTGCACCTCTTCCCAGCATAGCCAGTCTATCAGTCTACCCTGTATTAATATCCCCTCTGAGGAAAAGTTGGGGGTCTCATTGAGCTGATATGAAAGGGATGGTGTTTGGAGTTTCAGTTATTTCACTGCTGGGAATAGTGGATTTTAATTGGGTTTCATTGTAGGGCTTTTATTCTGTCACCCGCGATGAGGCAGCTAGGCTGGGACACAAATCCAATCCAATAAATAAATAAAATTGAAAAGAAATCACCAGTAAAGCCTTCTCTGTCCCAAATCCAGAACTGAAGCCAGATTGAAAATAACAGATAGCAATCTATTTTTGGAGTTGCTCTGCCATGACCTGGAAATAGGACTTCGGAATAATATAAAGTTTTATATATGATGGAACAGCACCTACCCCTATTCTACTGCTCTACTGAGCAAAGGCAGTAACCTTCCTCTAGATCAGAGGGACCCAACCCCTGGGCCTTGGCAGCGGGCTGTGGCTTCCTCTCCCCGTCCCCCTCACTGCGAGAAGCTCGCCAGGCCACGAGCAAATTGGCCGCCAAAGCGGCCAATTAGCTTGCGGCCCGGCAAGCTTCTTGCTGCAGGAGGGCGGGGAGAGGGAAGCATGGCCGCCGGCATGCTGGCTGCGCAAAGGCGCATGCATGACCTGCCACACATGCGCATTTGCGCCCGATTGGAGCGCAAAGACGCATGTGGCAGTTTTGCGCATGCACACATGTGGCAGTTTTGCGCATGCACGCATGCGCAGAGCCAATGCACATGCACATTTGCATTCCCACTGGGAGTGCAAATGCGCAAGCACAGCAGATCCCCGCATGCGCGCATGAGCGACAACTGCTGTGCATGTGTGCGGGCCCGCCGGGCAGAAACGCACCTGTGCAGCAGGTCCATGCATGTGCGTTTGCATGGGCCCTGGGTCGGCCTCTCCCCCCACCCCTTGGTAGCAGTCTGCAACCAGAAAAAGTTTACGGACCGCTGCTCTAGATTTAAAATTGTTTCTTCAAAGTTAAGTGGTTCTTCCATTGGGGAAAAAACCCATAAATTGGAGGAAGGCTCCTTAGTATCCTTTGAAGATTTTATCCCATCTCCCTTCCCATGTTATATTTTATCCCATCCTTTCTCACAGGCAGTGTACATGCTCCTCCCTTATCCATTTTATCCTCACAACCACCATGTGAGGTGCATTAAGTCTGAAAGAAAATTGTTTGCCTAAGGTAATTTAGCAAACTATGTAGCAAGTAGGAATAGAAATATGAATTCAGTGATGTAAGCACAACACACTGACTCCATGCATGCATATGCAAAACAACTTATGGAATAGGCAACATTCTTTTCAACACATAATTCATAGTATTGTGACCTCACCATTATCCATTTCAGCACTGTTATAAATGTTGTTAATTGTGTATCTAAAATAAGCTGTTCAAAGTGTAAGAAACAAAGAGTATATCCTTATAGCTTTTTGTTCCAGTTTAATTAGAACTTGCTATTTTAGTGATTGCACTCATTATCTGCATTTTCCTCATTAGAGTGATTGTCACAGTAGAGCCCACTGAGTCACAGATCATCATGCTTATGCACAGTGCTCTTAAGTAATGGCCTACATATCACTCTTATAAAGGATGTCTCTCCATGGAGCTACCTCTGAGATGCCAAGTATCCCTCTTATATTGTTGAAAGGTATAAGTCACCATTGTCTTGTTGTGGTACTTAAATTGATTTCTCATTAGGCACAAGAATCTAAACACTTTGTTTAAGCTTACCAGATTTAAGATGTCTATAACAGATTACATAAAGCAGTTGCCTGGCACAGATAGCCCAAGAGTTAATTCCCTAAATAAAGGTCTATTTTTTCACTTCAATTGTTATGCCATGAGCAAGGATTTTTAACAGAGGGGTGGAGATGGATTGGAAACTATTGGTGCTCAATGCCCAAAGGACAACAAGGAAGCTCCCACATACATATCCACCAGCAGAGGTTTTAGGTAGCCTAATATTAAATCTGTACACCTCCCGTGGCGCCGCGGGCGCCACGGACTAAATAAAACTGTAAGCCCTCCTGGGGCGGGCTGTGTCCGGGATGAGGAAGGGTCCGGATTGGACCCTTCCTCATGACAGACAATCGGAGGGACCAATCGGCAGGCGCGCCGGGCAGGGAGCCCCCGCCAGCCGCCCTGCGCGCCACCGGCAGGGACTCCCGTGACTGCCGAAAACGGACCTCGAAACGGGAGTCCCGGCAGGAGTCCCTGCAGGGAAAAACGGGAGTCCCGGCAGGGACTCCCATGACTGCCGAAAACGGACCGCCGAAAACGGACTGCCGAAATCCCCGCCTGGATCGAAGATGGCCACCAACGGCCCGCCGAGCAGCTGAGGATGCCCCGCCGCCGCCGCCCGCCCTCTCTAAGGTAAGCTTCCTTGCCGCGCGCTGCCCTGTCCCTCCCTATCCCCAACATTCTAGCGCCCATTGTATTTTGTTTACAATGGGCTCTTTTACTAGTATTTAAATAAGTTTCCTAAGGATTATATTATGAATGCTTTTGAATTTGTTCCTGATAAAATCCTCCCTAAAATACCCAACCTCTCAGTACCTTGTCCCTCCCCCAACTTCTTCCACCTCTGCCACTGCTTTTCTCCTTAAGTGAAAAATGGATGCTATTTGAAGTGAATTGCTTCATTAAAAAAAAATGGTAAAAGCAAATAGCAGTATTTGCTTGCTACAGAAAAGCAAAAAGGTGTGTGTTTTTTCTCTCTCCTTGTATTGGCAGTTCTGGGTAAGAAAATGGCTGAAAGAGAAAAGTGCTCACTAACTTGGAAGCAGGGGTTGAGATGCTGGAAATATTTCTAGCCTTGGCCTATTCCTGCTCTAGACAAGACAACGAGAGATGCACAGACATATATGCACACAAGTTCACCAGGGAGGAGAGGAGAAGCAGCAGCTGCTGCATCTTGGAACAGGAATCTTTCCCTCTACCCTCAGCTCCACCGTGAGGCAAAGAAGAGACGCCCTTACTATGGAAGACATAGGGGAGAGTAATTTATTAGGGGCACCTTGCTTTCTCCTCCTCGATCTCTTACTGCTCCTCTTGGAGGAGAGATGGAGAGAGGTTCCTATCTTCTTCTCCTCTTTGCCACTGCTTAGCAATCTTCTTGCTTTGGTGTAAACTAGGGTAGAGTCTGCACTTACTTTGTTTATTCCATTGTCAATCCTGTTGAATTCAGATCGCTTTGAACTCGGATCTTCCTCTCCCCCCCCTCCCCATTGAAACAGGAAAATCTTCTGCACATGGTTAGGGCAGCTCAGAAGGGAGGGGAGCCAAGCCTCTTTCTTTTCTTGAAGGGTGGGGGGAGAAGATCGAAAAAGGCAGAGGAGGGAGGAAAAATGCAGGACAGAAGTTGAGAGAAATTAGGGGCTTTTCCTTTAAGGCAAATTCGTCACATGACCACCTGTGGCCAATCACGGGCCCTCTACCACAGAGGAGAGCCCTGATTCAAAACAGCCTTTAAATATTGAGCATTAAAAGCACTCTAAGATATCACACAATAAAGGTAGGGTCACTCCGGATCAATCCTTCTTGCTGCAGAAGGAAATTTTAAATCACCCCAAATCCAAACGGAAATCGCATTCTGTGTAGAGGGCAGAGACTGAATCAATCTGGGTTGGAATAAAAGCTCCATGCAGTTTACACCTAGGGCAGCAGTACCTCTTCGTTTCAGACACCCTCACTTTCATTTGCCTGCCCTGTTTCCTGGGTGTGTGTGGGAAAATGCCATATAAATAAAGTACCTAATCCAATAATATTTACTGGTACTGAATAGCTATTCCAGGAAACATATGGCCATCAGATGATTAAACAAGGAAGAACTATAGCCTTCTTGCTTTCTCTGTTTCTGATGCTTATTTCCATTCATGAGTGGAGCAGTTGGATAACAGGAATAAATCATAAGATACCAGGAATAACTCATTAATTCATAATGCCTCTTAATGAACTTATTTTATAGTTTTGTCTCTGTCTAAACAGTGTTCTTTCCAAGTTTGCATCTGTGTTTCACTTAGCCAGATAACTCTTGTTTCAGCTGTGTGGGTAACTTCCTACAATGGAGGTTTTCTTTAAACTGGTCACTGAATCTAAATTCTTCACTGATCTCCATCTGACCATCCAAACATGGAACATAGCATTTCCCCATGTTTTTTCCATTCCTGTAGCTCCTTCCTACATATAGATAAGAATACTGCAATGCAATATTTGTGGCTGTCCAAATTGTTTGGAAACTTCAATAGGTGCAGAATGTTGCAGCCAGAAGGTGACCAGATTTCAACATTGGTAAAGCGGGACACCATTGATCAGGTGGGTTCTTGATTTAAAAATTGGTCTATAGAGCAACAAAAAGTTTCATAGAACACATAGAATGCAAAAAAATAGTATTATAATATATTTTTTTAAATTTCAACATAAATACAATTTGCCAGGTGCCCCCAGATGTCCTTCCAAAAGTGGAACAATCTGGTCACCTTAATGTTGACTGGAGTGGGTCATAAAGAGTATATCACTCCAGACTTGGGCCATTGGTTCCCAATGTTTCAGGCCCAAGCCTAGACTCTGGTATGAACTTTAAATTCCTATATGGCCTGGAGCCTTAACCTAATGAATAAAATTAGAATCATAGAATCATAGAGTTGGAAGGGGCCATACAGGCCATCTAGTCCAACCCCCTGCTCAATGCAGGATCAGCCCAAAGCATCCTAAAGCAGTTACCAGGGTATCCTTTTTTTAGAGAACACATCCTCTTTTTTTGTTGTCTTTAGGGCTCTTTTAAAAACCGATGGTTTGAAAGGTTCGGAATATTCCTAGTTAAAAGCAATTATCACATCTTAAATAGTGGGGTATTTAAAATCAGATTTGATCACTTATTTGAAGAAGTCAATCAAGAAATGTATCTATTTTGCTTTTCCAAATATGATGACCATGCTTTTTTAAAAAAAAAATTAATTACCAATTACCCTACTTATAAATGTAGGCAACCAGTCAGAAAATCACACATACACATGGCACATGTACCTACTGACCACACATTGTAACACTTGTCTCTAGTGGTCACCCGTCTTATGATTTCAAGTATTTAAAGATAATCAAAACTCTGTATTAGAACCAGAATCAAATTGTCAGCCAGCATTGCTCTTTTAACACGGTCAAGCTAAATATTACACTAGCCAACACTTTTGCCAAAGCATTCTGAACAATATCCAAAGAGAACTCTACACAGAGCCCATCAAATAAACTGGACCTTGTCAGAGCGTGGATAAATATGGCCACTTCATGCCTACTATTTATTTAAAACACTTGGATATCACACTATCCATTCAAATTGTCCAAGCCTGTTCATACCAAAATTCATAGCACACCACAGTAAAATCTTTAAAAAGCATAAAAACAATTAAGCAGTGCAGAGGCAAAACCCGTTCAAAACAACTTAGTAGCAGCAAACAACTGTTTATTAATAAAAAAATTGAATAAAAGTCTAAAAATAAATAAATAAATACAATATTATAAAAATAGAGAAAATATTAATAGAAACAGAAAATCTACAGTGCATCAGAAGTTCAGAGGCAATATTCAGAGAAAAGAAACGAACAGAATGCCTGGGAGTGTCGCCAAGTCTTTCACGTACTGCCTATAGCTTAACAAGTTGGCACAAAGTGAATCTAGAGGGAAAGAAGATCCCCCAAAATTAATTTTTTAATAGTTCCCAGAAGCAGAATGAAAGCCAGTGTATTTATGTGACAACTGGAAAGATGTTGTTCACCTATAACAGACAACAACCTCACTGTCTCATTCAGAACAGTCTGAATTTTCTAGGCAGTCATCAAAAGCTACTTATTGAGCACTCAATACAAAATCTTCCTCCAAGTTTTACAAATAATAATCTGGCAATCAAAAGAAACACATGAATCTGCATTATTCAGAATCTGGAATTGGTATGTCAATAATATTTGGTTGGAGCATGGCCCAACCATGAAGGCTAGAGAAAAAGGGGTGGGCTTCAACTTCTGAGCATGGTCACCCCTCATGCAAGAACTGAGCTGCATGAACTCTAGAACTAGAACAAACATCCTCTACTTTGCAAAAACAAACAAACAGACAGACAAAAAACTCATTGCAAAGGTCTGTGAGTTCTGAAGGGAGAATGGAGCCACACATTGTCTAAGGGAAGTTCAGATGTTTACCAGTCTTCCTGATCTTCCGGTGGCTGCTGCTGGTATAAGAGAAGTAAAAAATTCTTTCGTTTAAATGAGGGCAGTCCATAACAAGCCCTGCCTTACACTGGACGCATCTGCTTTTTGAAAAGCTCATTGGTACCTGGAGAAGTACTGGCATGCACCATGGCATCTGTGAGCAGCACACTGGGAAACTCTATGTAGACCAACTTTTCTAAAGTTATGCAGCCCTGAGGCTGGTTAGTATGGACCAGGAACCTCCATCAAATCTATTTATGCCATCTTGGGTTCCATGGGGAAAAAAGGAATGGTGGCATATAATTTTAACACATTCTTGATAATAGAAGCAAAAGTAATGTATTTAGAGGGAGCCTCTTGTGGTGCAGAGTTGTAGGGCAGCAGACATGCAGTCTGAAAGCTCTGTCCATGAGGTTGGGAGTTCAATCCCAGCAGCCGGCTCAAGGTTAACTCAGCCTTCCATCCTTCCAAGGTCGGTAAAATGAGTACCCAGCCTGCTGGGGAGGAAACAGTAATGACTGGGGAAACCACCCCATATTGAGTCTGCCATGAAAACTCTAGAGGGTGTCACCCCAAGGGTCAGACATGACTTGGTGCTTGCACAGGGGATACCTTTATCTTTTTAAATGTATTTAGATGCATTGCTGAACAAATGCACCAAGGTTCTGTTTCTTTAAAAAAAACCAAAAACCTAGGGAGACAATTGGAATATACTTTTAGAATTTCTTCTAGCTATGCTTTCTCTTCAAACATTTCCACTGATTTTACTGCATTTGTTTTAGCAACACAATACAACTCTTCTGCATAAACAAGATATGTCATTGACTCAACAGTACTTTTTATGGTTCTTGACAATCGTGCTCCTGAATAGAACAGGGCAAGAAAAGAACAAACAGTAACTTTGATTGCTTAAGCAGGGGGGGGGGGGAGAAAAGATTTACGTCACAATGAAGAAACACTGACATTCTGGAAAAATAGCCTGTGTTGACTTTGAAAAAGAACAATGCTGCAACAATGAGCAGTCTACCTCTCTCTGAGTCTCTGTGAGCTGAAATATGAAAATGGGTGCTGTTACCACCCACCAAATATTATATCACAAGATGAAAGTTTTATGAATGCCATAAAATACATCTATATGTTACATTACCTCACTTTCAGGTTTCCTTGTTGTGGCTGTCCATCATAAACTGACAAAATATCAAAATCTTCTTCCAGAGCAAAAGTATGAAAAGATAACTGTATCCTGTTGCGCTCTCCTGTGATAATGATCCATGTGCAATTGGCATAATTTGGATAGCCATGAGGAAATCCAGGACTTTCTATTGTACCATTGGGACCCTGTACTAAACCGCCACAGTTCTGACCTGAAAAGAAAGAGGAAAACATGCTTGAATAAAGCAGCACTTTCTAGCTTTAATATTTCTTTCACATCTCTGCAAGAATAAATGCAAGCTTTAACACACAAGTAAATCTAGTATCAATAAAACCTAGAGTTCCAAAGCATATGTCAAGCTATTAATTTAACCTCATTTTCATCTACTCCGTCAAGAGGAATATAACATGACAGACATTGGTATGATCATTAACAACCTGCAGCACCTGTACCTTTAAGAAACAAATGCCCTCAGTGGCCATTGCTAGGCAAACATGCAGCATGCGAGCCTTCAAGCCTTGGTTTCTGTAGGTAAAAGGCAGGAGGAGAAAGAGAGAACAGGCAAGGCCCTTTCCAAGGCTCCCTCATATTTGAGGGAGAACACATTGGGTCCCCGCTTGGCATCAAACATAGGGCAGTTTGCTACCACACAACTGGCGTGACTTTACCGCAGCCACTCCCCAAAGCCAGTGTGGTATAGTGTTTAGAATTTCAGACTAAGATTTTGAAGACCTAGACCTAAATCTCCTCTCTACCTTGGACATGGACTGGGTGATCTTAAACCTGTCATGTAATTTTAGTCTCACATAGGATTGTTAATGTCCAGCTGGAGCCTGGATTTCTTCCAGAGTTGCAACGGATCTCCAGATGGCAGGAATTTGTGCCCTGGATAAAATGGCTGCTTTGGAGGGTGGACTCTTTGGCCTTAGGCACTACTGAAGTCCCTCCCCTCTCCAAACCCCAACCTGAAGTTGACCTATCATAACTTTCTTCACATAACTGTTGGGAGGATAACATGGAGGAGAGGAGAATGATGTCAGCTGCTTTAGGTCTTCGCTGGAGAGAAAGGCAGTATATATCTTAGTTTAAATTAATTAGATTTTTATTTTTTGTATTTCTAGATTTTTATTTACGTAATTTTACTAACGTTGTGACCCATCCTGAGCTGAGATAGGGTGTAACAACAACAGCAAAAATAATAATTTGAATGGCTGAATTTGGGGATGGATAAAAGGTAGATTGGTGGCGGGGGATGAACAAAAGGATATGGGGGCTACCAGGAGGAGAAAAATAGTGTTGGGAGAGGGATCCCCATATGTCTTTGCAGGTTCCCAAATGTGCAACTGGGTCCAGCCTGGCTGGCACCATGCAATTGAGCTGGACTTTTCTGCCTGGGAAAGGGAAGAGGCTGCAAGGGGGCAGGAAGTAAAGAAAGATGAAAACAGGGGTGGCGGGGGGGGAAGCGTAGTGGGCAAGAAGGAGAGAAGGAAGCCTATAGACGGGGAAAGGCTTTGGGGGTACTTTCAGGAGAGGAAAAGAGGAAATAGCGCGGGGGGAGGAGGAGGAGGAAGAAAATTAGATGATTCCCACAAGTCTTTGTGAATCTGATTACTGAACTGAGTATTTTTAAAAGTTTATGTGTGAAAATGTTAGCGTACCAGAAAACAAACAGAAGGAAAATGCAATGATTTTACCTGGCCAGACATTCAGAGAACAAATTGAACCCAAATTGTGACTAGAAGCTCATATGTGCATCAGTTAAGAATGAACAAAGACGTTTTTTCTACAATCATACGTACAACCACATCAATTTTTAAAATCGTTTTTATTAATGTGGAAATATTTATGGATAGTGTGGAGGGAAGGGAAGATGTAAAAAAACTATAAGCGATGGCAAACGGTGCATGATTCAATTCTAGAATTAACCATATGACTAGTTAAACAGGAATTTAGGAACAGTTGTACACCGCTTAGAGTGAACACCTAGGACAATAGAAGAAACACCCCAGTCATACATTGGGCCAATGTACTTCATTGTTCAAAGATCTCCCCAACGTGCAACTAACATCATTTTACATTCAGTAGTGTACTGTAGTCTTCACCCACTTCCAAATATTTGGGTCAGGGTACAGAACTGGTGAAGCAAAATTCAATCTATACATGCTCAGAAGCCCCATCTTTTTTTATTTACTTGTGTCAGCCCTGGCATTCTGAACACATATTCTGTCTTGGGTTGTGTTTCATAAATTTCGGAGCTGAGCTTTGGAGAGCCTTGGCACAAATTAAATCCTGAACCTCTCTCTCTCTCCCTCCCTCCTCACACTAACTACTTCTCAAGCAACAGCCAGCGGGAATAAGTAATGTGGCTTGGTGTGATCACATTAATATTGCTAATGCTGAGTACATTGTTCCTGGAATAGCTAAACCCCATGCTGGGACCTCAGTAAAGCCTTAATTACCCAACTTCAAGTTGCAGTTTAGGTACTAAAATATTTGATCGTGTCTTTATTCAAAGGGTTTATTCTGTGCCAGTGGTTAGAAAATGGAATTTAAACCAGAGGGTTTGAATCTCAGGCTAGTTTCAGAGGGTAGACAAACTGGTCTGCAGTAGAACAGCCTGATCTGGGTCCAGTTGCACCTTAGAGGCCAACAAGATTTTCAGAGAATAAGCTGTCAAAGGTCAACGCTCTGATGAGGGTATAAGTTGTCAAAAGTCAAAGCTCTGACTCTCTAAAGCTTACACCCAGAAAATCCTGCTGGATTTGAACCTAGCTGCTGACCTTAAGCTAAGCAGACACACTCAACCTCAAGAATTGAGAAAATAATCCAATCTTACACATGCAGAGTTTCATTTTATAAAGTTTAGTTTAACAACATAATTTGTAAAAAAACAAAACAAAACAAAACAAAAGCATTAACTGCAGGCATTCCTACAGAAGACACCTTAAAGATATAAGAACTGACTAACAGACAGAGGGGAAGCAGGGGTAGGGAAAATACAAACATTTAGTGGTAGAATATATTAGGCCCCCCACCCTCCACAAATTCAAAGGGATTAAACATGGGTAGCAACTTCTAGGAACACGAGGGGTGTGGCGTTAAGGGAGTGTAGACACAGGGAACTGGCATCACATAATGCCACTCTGCAGTATGAACTTGGTTGTGACACAGACGCCAGTCTCCCGACCATTTTGCTTCTGTTGCTTCACCAACTGCAGCAGGAGCCCAGGGCCCTAAAATGAGAGGCTGCCAACCTCCAAGTCAGGCCTGTAATTCTCCAGAACCTTTGGACTACAGAAAACAGGTCAACTGGAGAGAATGGCAGCCTCAGAGGGTGGACTCTATGGCATCATAACCATGGTTCAGCTCCCCAAACTTCACCCATCTCAGCCTCCACCCCCAAATCAATAGGAATTTCCCAACCCATAGCTGGCAACTCTACCTCCCTATCTATATTTACATAAGCTGTTCACTTCCTTTTGCCTCACCAACTAGAGATGCCATCCTCCAGGTGGAAACTGGGGATCCCCTACAATTCTAGCTCATCGCCATACTACAGAGATCAGTTCCCTGGAGAAAATGCTTTGGATGGCAGACTATATGACACTGTACCCCACTCAGGTCCCTATTCTCCCCAGGCTCCATTCCCAAATCTCCAGGAGTTTTCCAACCTGGATCTGGCAATCCTACCAACCCCCCCCCCCATCACCTGCTGGTGGTTAGTGAGTATCTGGCAACCCTATCGCCAACAGTTCCCTCATAGGATCACTATGAGGATATAACAGGGTAGTGCCTGCACCCCTGCCATTCTATTCTGCCCTGTGTCGCTTGGAGGAAGGGTTAGACATAAATTTTAACACATCTGTTCCACATAATATATTTCTGGTAAGGCCGTGGAGGAGGAGTGTGTCTCATGGCTTAAGTGCTGCTCAGCACTTAACATCCGGTCAGGGTGGATGTCCCGCCCCTGAGTGCCTCCTCCTCCAACCAGCTTGCCTGTCTGTCTAATGACCACAGCCAATTGCCTCCTATCCCCCACCCCTAACCACCCCCTCCTCCGTCAACTCCCCTCTGAGGCTCAGAGGCTGCAGATCCCTGCTGTGTGAGAGCTACCCCTGCCAGTGAGTTCCCTAACAGCTGCCTGCAGCTTTTCCAGGTCCTGGGGGGAGGGGGAGAGTCCGCAGAGTTCTTCCACCCCCCCCCAATCTAGCACCCGTTGTATTCCTGAATGCAACGGGCTTGGACCCTAGTTTCAAACATAACATGTTGTTCAGGCATACCATTTACCTTGTTTACTAAGAAGCACATGTCCATACACTACATAACACATTACTGAATTTTAATAGAAAGCATTGACATACAGAAACAGAAAAATAAATGAATGGCCTTTAAATTGAGCTATGTATAAAAGCTTCATTTTAAAAATCCTTCTATTTTGTGACTTTTTGTGAATTCTAATGCTTTATGTGGAATGAATTTATCCCCAGTTTGTGCAGTATATCCTGCAGAACCTTACGAAGGTATGCAACATATTAATAGGCAGTCCCTCAGCAAGCAGCAATGGTTTATCATGAATACTTTTTTTCTATCCATCTTGCTGCGCTCATTAATCCCACAAATATAGATAGACTGAAGCTTAGAATTACATTGAGACTTAAAATCAATCTGTTTTGTAATGAATAAAATATCTGCACAGTGAAAAGTTGTGGGGAACATTTTGTACACAATGCTAGGAGTCTCCCATGCAGTTTAGACACAATTATAATCCCAGCACTTGCTGTTATACCCAAAACAAAAATTATTTCAGGCTACCTTTAAACAAAATTAAAAGATCCTACAAATAGGTCTCTCAGTTGAAATCATCTACCAAAATACTGTCAAAATGCTTGTGGGAGTTGCCAGATCTTAACAGAAAGAATTTAATAAAATATGGATTTGCAGGTTAAAACTAAGGACTAATAAGCAGCCATTTTATACTAAATTTAAATCAGCAACTCTAATGAATAGACATTAAAGCTGTGGGAATTCAGCAGGCCTCCAGAAAAAGAATTTCCAAGCATATCTACCAATCATTCAAACCAAACCATTAGAATGCAGGCACTGCCACATTTCTTTCCCTAATGTAGTGCCTTTTATAATTAAGCAGTTCTTAAAAATGTATTTATATCCTGTTAAACATAGCTTGGAGCAGGGGAAGAGAAGTCGCGACTGGTAATAGGAAGGTGTCAGCAGTTACATTATATAAAGCTTGCCTTCTTTTTTTATAATAAAGAACAGAATATTACAGCAGAGCCCAGATTTGTTTTGTTTTCTGCCCATACAGTTCAAGACTGCCCTGTGGGGAATGTCAGTGACTCACTGCCAGCATACATAGTGTGTATGCAGTAGGTCCCGGTTTCAGTCCTTGACCTTTCCAGATGGAGATGATCACGTCTTGGAAAATGCTTGTTTATCAGCCTAAGTAAGTTGTGATCAGTCAAAAAATACAATATAGCTAGAAAGACCAATCTTTTTACTCACATGTTTAACTCCATTGAGATTTGCTAATAGGGTTGCCTATTTCAAGTTGGGACATTCGTGGAATTTAGTTCAGCAGTGGAATAGGCTGCCTAAGGAGGTGGTGAGCTCCCCCTCACTGGCAGTCTTCAAGCAAAGATTGGATACACACTTTTCTTGGATGCTTTAGGATGCTTAGGGATGATCCTGCGTAGAGCAGGGGGTTGGACTAGATGGCCTGTGTGGCCCCTTCCATCTCTATGATTCTGTGATTCTGGGTGGAGCCTGGGGAAGACAGGATTTGGGAGGGAACCTCAGTGCTGCATAATGCCATAGAATTCACCCTCCAAAGTAGCCATTTTCTCCAGAACGACCATTAGATAACTTACTGTGAATGGTCCTCCTCCTTGAGGTCAGGGGGACATCTCGGTGGGTGTTTTCCAACCATGTTAACAGGGAGGCAGGACTAAGATTCTATTTCCTGTTTTGTACAACAGGAGATACCCTTCTCCAGTCTGATGACAAGCCTCTCAAAAATTCAAAAACTCAAATAATCTCAAAAACTATTATTAAACAGGGTACTCCCAGAACCACACACAATTAGCCAACCAACTACTAACATGGTAACAAACCTCTCCCAATTTTGTCTTTTTTTCCCTTGTTGCACTTGACCAAGGATGCCAGGGTGGGACAAGACATTCTCCTGACCTCAAAGAGAAGGACCATTCACAGCAAGTTATCCAATGGTTGTTCTCACTTGAGATTCAGGAAGACGTCTCGATGGGACATGAAAGAGCAGTTCCAAAGTCAAAAAAGGTGGGGTATCCACTTAGCCTTCTTCAATCAAGTGCTGCAAAACACACCAGCTGAAGGCTGCCTCAGATGACCTCAGTGTGCTTAATTTATAATGCCTAATAAAGGTAGGTATATTAGAACATATGGCTGCCTTGCAAATTTGCTCTGCAGAGACCCTATTGGCTAAGGCTGCATTAGTGGCTGAACGTCTGACTGAGTGTGCTGTAATCTCTACTGGAATAGGGATCCCCTGAGATTTGTACACCTCTACGTTGCAAACTTTGAGTGTTCTGCTAATTGAGGCATTGGACATATGTTGTCCAGTATTTGGAGGTATCACACTAATGAATAACAAATCCAAAATTCTAAGATCTTGGGATCTTACTAAGAAAGCTTGAGAGCTCGTCTGACTTCAGTGTTATAACAGAGACACTCTTTAGGATGCTTGGGATTTGGACAGTAATCTGTCTAGACTATTTCCTAACTATGGTGAAAGGTAGACAACACTTTGGGTCTGAAAGTAGGATCTGTCCTGAGAATTACTCTGTCCTTCAGGAACTGACAATATTCCTTCTTAATAGACAGGGCACCCAGTTCTGATACTCTCCATGCCGGGGTGATAGCCAACAAAAACAAGCTCTTTACTCTTAAAAACTTAACATTTATCTTATCCATTGGCTCAAATGGGGCCTTTGTCAATGCTGATAACACTAGATTAAATTTCCAGGTGGGGAAACGATGAAGTACATGAGGATCCTTGTGTACAGCCTCTTCAAAACCGCACTAAATGAGGATGTCTAGTAAAATGGAAACCCTCTATGGACGACAACACAGAAGCCAGAACTGCCACTTGCCTCTTTAAGGTGGCTGCTCTGAAGCCTTGATCTCTACCCTCCTGAAGAAATTTCAGGATGTAAGTGACTGAAGTGTGAACACAGTCCACTTTTTTCCTTTTTGTCGAATGAACAAAGGCCTTCCATGAGCTGGAATAGATTTTGTTTGTAGATTGCTTATGGGAGGCTAAAATTGTAATTTTGAAACCTCTTCTGAATAACCTAATTGACGCAACTGGCCCCTCTTAATTTCCAGACCGTCAGAATCACCACTCCAGCTTGGGATAGAAGATTTGGCCTTGTTGTAATAGGTCATTGCAGATCAGCGAAGAGCCACTGACATCTAGACCAGGTTGGAGTACCATGGGCATCTTGGCCAATCTGGGGCTACTAAGATGACCTTGGCTGCCGAAGTCTCTATCCTTCTTCGACATTTTGTCATCAGGCAGTGGAGGGAAGGTATAAAGCAGTCCCTTGGGCCATGCTGCTGTGAGAGAATCCATGATCTCCGCTCTCGGATGGAAGAAAACAGGAAATAGAATCTTAGTCCTCCCTCTCTGTTAAAGTGGTAGGAAAACACCCACCAAAATGTCCTGCTGGATCTCAAGGGAGGTAAACTGCTGGCTGCGTTGGTGGTGCCAGCAGGTAGGATTTGGATTATGGGACCATGAAACAGGTGCTAGCAGTTGGGGAAGAATGTGTTTGGCAGGAACTTGGGGAGATTAATTAGGAGAGCTTTAAACTGAAGTCACAAGAGGATGTCCAACGTGGGGATTCTAATGTAGGAGAGCAAATATGAATGGCCTACTTGGGAAGGATGAGTCAAACAAACCCAAGGGTAAGAGGCTTCAGCTGCTTATATACCAATGCCCAAAGCATGGAAAATAAAAAGGAAGAGCTTGAACTCATGCAGACAGAGAGAAATTATTTAATAGGGATCACATAAACTTTGTAAAATGATTCCCATGACTGGAATGCAGTAGTGGATGGATATGAGTTGCTCAAAAGAAACAGAAGAGGTTGAAGAGGAGGTATAGTGGTGCTGTATGTGAGGAGAGGGATTGCCTGTTAAGAGCTACTAGAGAAGGAGAGTAACACTTCATTGGAAAGTGTCTGCATTAAGATAAGGGAGGGTAAAACAAAGAGTTTAGTGGTTGGCATCTGCTGCAGACCACCTAACCATGATGAAGATGTGGGGCTGCTCTCCTTAAGCCTCTTGATAGACTATCTAGGCAACAGGACCTTGTAATTATGGGTGACTTCAATTTCCCTGATATATGCTGAGAAACAAATTCGGGTAAACTTCCTGAGTCAGGCAACTTTTTGGCCTACCTGATAGACAATTTAATTTATTGAATGGAGGAAGAACCTATGAGAGGCTCATCCATACTCACCTTAATACTGACCAACAGGCAAGAGCTGGTGAATGGGTTGAGGGAGGTGGTGACCTGGGGGGGGGAGCAACCATGTCCTCCTAGAATTTCGTGTAAGATGGGGGGACAAGGAAGTTTGTAGTCAGACATGTCTGTTAAGACTTTTGTAGGACAGACTTTAATAAACTCAGAGACCTAATAAATTATAATAAACTCAGAGACATGAATAGAGGTTAGAAAGGGATCTCGGAGTCACGTCATCAGGTTTGGTCATCTCTGAGTGTACAAACATCAACCTCTAAGGAAGGTGAATCCCCAACAGATGAACGGTGGGCATGATTATATTTGCATAAACCTACATGCATCTGTTTCAATTACACTGAAAATAAGCTAATGATAAACTATAAATCAGAAGGTCATAATCATAATAAACTGGAGAAACTGCAGAATGAAAGGTAAAATATGATGATGATGATCTAAACCAGTGTTTCCCAACTTGTTGTTTACAGACCAGCACCGTTTCCACACTGGAGGCTCCACACAGGGCTACAAACTGGAGTAGGTTGCCCTGCCTCTTCTTCCTCCCACACAGGGGAGCATTTGGTCTGGTCACCTCTATCCCAGTTTTGTGCTTCTCCACGGCAGCCAGGACATTGAAACTTCCAGTGTGGAAACAGTCCAGGTTTCCAAAATTGATACTATAGCTCTTACCATTCTCTTTCTTTCCTCCTTACCTCTTTTCACATTCCCATCTTGCTCAATCCTGTGCAGTGTCTCACTGCCTCTACCTGCTGTTGGAGATGCACTGCACTGAGCCTCTCATCACTCACCTCTTCACCTCATCTGCCATTTTTGCATATCTTGTCATCCCAGTGCCCTCCTAGTGTACCTTTTCAAACTCTGGCCCACCTAGCAGAGGAGAAAAAGGAGACCGCCTTGCTTAGGGTTCATAGTAGGGGCAGTTGCATCCTTTGTGTGATGTTCATTGGTTCCTCAAAAACATTTGTTGCCAAATTCATACTTTGCCTAAAGCACCAAAAAACCTTTGCACAGTCCTGGATGGATCACCATACAAAGTAAATTGGGACTTGTGATCTAAACTACTAGGGTAAATTTGATGGAAAGTTCAACAACAATGTCAGGTTAAACATTTCCAGAAATTAATTGCAAACTTTTAACACAAACAATAATCGGCCAGTTCAAGTGATGCACTGGCTGTACTGCTAAATGGAGCAAGTGAAAGCACACCTTACTTATGGGATCATTCATCTGCTGCACTGGTATTGCCTCCAAGTGGCTGCAGGTTTTGCACATTGCATAAATTCTGATTTGGCATGTGATGGCTTTGTATGGAGCTGAAATTCTACATGAAGTTAAATTTATGTACAGAGCTAATACATCAAACAGCATAGCATGGCAACATGTGGACACTCAGTGACACTGGAGTTCTGAGTAGTAGGAAGATTAGGTATGTTAACTCCATCTGTGCCCCATCTCGTAGAAGTCCAGCATATCCTCTAAACCAGCCTTTCTCAACTTTTTTACTGTTGAGAAACCCCTGAAATATTCTTCAGGTTTCAAAAAAAACCCAAAATGGTGAGACTGTGTAGAATATGGTTGGGAAGTATAGCTGTGAACACGCCCACCCAGGCCCTTCCCCTTCCCCTTCCTATCACCTCCAGGCCTATCATTGGCCATTTTCTTTTTTTTGGGGGGGGGGCTGGTAACATGACCATATATGGTCATATCACCCAATAAATGTTTAATAAATGTGTGAGATACACACACATATACCCACACACACATTAATTCACGCCCATTCAGGAAACCCTTTCAGGGCTGTCAAGAAACCCATGGGTTTCACAAACCCCTGGCTGAGAAAGCCTGCTATAAACCATCTCAGCAGCAGTAACTAAACTCGAGCATCCACAATTAGTAAACTATTGAAGATTTTTGGAAAGTAGTCAAAGTAGTTCATTATTTCTGTCAAGAACTGAAGAGAATATTTAGGATATGGGAGACAGCAGAAAAATATTTTGAAAAGTGAAGACAAGCGTGACAAGGTTTTGACAAAAGCTGCACTTGTCAATAGCACTAAAATAGTACAGACGTTTGGCAAGGATAAGAGATGACTTAAAGGACAGAGTAAAACTATAGTGGAAACTCAGCACAGTCTGGCCTTTTCTCCTCCTGAGTTGCTTATCGGGTCAGGAAGGAGCCAAGGCTGCCAGGTGGAGCTGAAGATATAATAAGTGAAGAAGAGTGGGATGAAATCATGTACTACTACTGCAGATGAGAAACATGTCTTATCTTGAAAGAAGGCAATATGGGCTCAATAGATAATATGGGGGGAAGAGGAAAGCAGCACTGGCTGATTAGAAGATCAGTCCCTACACACTGATGGCCAATTGCTTCAGTTCAGCAGGAAAGACCTTCCTGCATAAGTATTCTTCTGTATATGTTACCAGTGTACATCTGATCTTTATATACTATCTCTTCTAAACCCGTCTGCATCCAGTTGTCTGTGAATAGTTAACCATGGCTGCAACTGACTGAAGCTCAAAGCCTTTACATTTATCCAGGAATCATAGTGTATAGGAGCCACATTAATTAAAGGTAGCCCCCTCTAAGGGAAATAATCAAAGGAAGATTAGGAACTGTCTATTTTTGATAGAAGTCACCTAACATACTATACACCAAGACAATAAATGGCAGGAGCTGAGAAAACAGTTATATTGTTGATTCATCTCAGGATTATTGTGGAACAGTAAGAAACAGCACCACAAAATGAGGACTGTAAAGGGCAGGAAGAGTGGTAAAACACCCACATAACTTTTGTTTTAGTACAGTAAATTATTATTATTATTATTATTATTATTATTATTATTATTATTATCATCATCATCATCATCATCATTATCATTATCATTATCATCATCATCATCATCATCATCATCATCATCATCATACTGTCTTGGAAGATTTACAATGCACTTTGAGATGGGATTAATATATAATTAATAATATAATTATGGACATCACATTACTGGAATATTGCTAATGAATTCTAGCATTTTCAAGGAAAGCTACTAAAATAATAAGAACAATTAAATATTATGATTATTTAACAGCGACATATTATGAAGTTACATTTACTAGATTTCACAGGTTGTAAAAAGAATACATAATTAAGTTACTGTTTGTACGCCCATTCCTTAAAACAAGAAATTGAGTCTTCTGACACTGGGTAGGCCTCTTAATAATGAAAACAGTATGTCACTTTTAAGTAGTTATACATGTTTCCACAAAATTCTTTAAATACTATTGCAAATTTAATATATTAATTTAGAAGTCAATCTCTTGATAAGATTTATTGTATCTGTCTTAACCTTCTGTTTAAGAAGTTATGTGCATTTCTGCCCTTTCATTGGTGACCCATTAAATTAAGATTGTACATCATTGTATAGCTGAGATGACTGATTCACTGATGCACCTGAAAGAGACAAGGGAAATTCACAGTTCACTGCTTTAACTTTCCGATTCAGTAGATTGGTTAAAACGGCCTTCCAAGTTCTCTAAGACCTGTTATTATATTGATCATGAAGAAGCAAAATAGGCAAGGCTGTAATTATGCTATTACTGTATTTTGGAAAATGTACATTTGGACCTATGTTCATAGATCTACATGCCCCAGTTCCAGGTATTCAATGTTTCCCTTAAGCCGTATCTCCATACTATAAAGGCAAAACTCTATTGAAGAGGAACTACAAAAGTGACTGACCTATTATGAGGTATAGGTGGTTCCAAAGAGTTCCCAGAAAGATGCTGCAAGTACCGGGGCACCATCAGGGATATAGCCAGAAAAAATTTTTTAGAGGGGAAAGTTTTTTTTTTTTAATGAGGGGGCAGTAGAGCAAAGTGGACCCATTATGTTTCTGTACAGAACTACCATGTTTATACTTCTACTCTCCTGCACGATATTGAATGTTTGTTGGTGTTCAACTCTAGTTATAAACCTGACCATTTTCTAAGAAGAAAATATACAAGTTATTGAACTCTTTCCAAATAACCCAATATGCAAGCTAGAGATATGTATTTAAAAATGCTTCATGGATTGAAATCAGAAGGAAGTGAGAATTGGTAGAAATTATCCACTCCTGCATACACAACTAAACACTTTTCTTCTATTCTTATACAGCTGAAGAAAAATATCTGACAAATGGATCAGCTAGCCACGGTGCATAAAATAATGCAAAGCATAGCTCTGTAGTGGGGCCCCTCCCCTTTGCACCCCATCCAGGCCCATCATTGGCCATGGGGGGGGCAGGTTGACATGACCATATATGGTTCTATCACCAGATATATGTGGCTGCTAGGGTCCTCTTGAGGTCCTCTTGGAGGGCCATATCCAGCCTGTGCTGAGGCAGCTGTATTGGCTACCAATTAGCTTCCAGATCAGGTTCAAGGTTTTGGTTCTTACCTTCAAGGCTATCCATGGCCTGGGTCCCACATATCTGAGGGACCACTTCTCTCATGCCCCCCTGGAGGGCTCTTTGCTCTGCAGGTTTGAACCTGCTAGTTGTCCCTGGGATCAGTGCCAGGGCCTTTTCGGTCCTGGCCCTGACCTGGTGGAATGAGTTCCCAGAAGAGCTGAGGGCCCTGACGGAGCTGACACAGTTCTGCAGGGCCTGTAAAACAGAGCTCTTCTGCTAGGCATTTGGTTGAGGCCCGGCTAAGGAAGATTGGGTCCCTCCCTATAGAAGCCCCATATGGTAGACAGATGGGAAGGGAATACCTCTCCTGAGGGCGGTGGTATGTTGCTACTACAGGGCATGGAGGAGGTAGGAGGAGGCTATTTAATTGGATTGTGCCATCATCACTGTTGTAGTTTTATCTGTTTTATGCATGTTATTGTAAGCCGCCACGAGCCGGCAGGGTCCGGGAGTGGTGGGTAATAAAAACTAATATGAATAAACAAATAAAAATAAAATAAATGTTTAATAAATTTTAAAAATATATTTTTAAATTCAGGAAACCCATTCAGGGAACCCTTCCAGGGTGATCCAGAAAATGCAGAGTTTCATGAAACCCTGATTTAGAAAGCCTGCATTAGTCTTTACTGTCGGAATACAGAGCAGAGCACTACGAGAGAAGCAGTAAGATGAGACTGTGATACCCAAGGAAAGATGCTTGCTCATGAGAAGACTGCTTGCTTCCAAAACCAGAATAGAGGCTTCTGGCAGCAAGGAAGGCATTCAGCTTGTGGGTAGCTGTCTCTAAGTTGCAGGGTCTGCTAAGGGCTAAGAAGGGAGGCAAAGGATGTGTGTTCGAGGAACGAAGTCTGGTGCCTCTGAAATCTCCCACACACAGCAACAATGAAGCTGAGAATCCCAAGCTCCAAGATCCAATCAGGAACTGAAAGCAGTCAGGAAGGGCAGGCAGTTTGTTTGCATTGTCTCCTATCAGCTACCATACTCAGCCCTGCTGGTTTCCTTCTCTTGGCAATGGGAGATTAATGGCCTCATGCTGCTGGACTCTTATGGGAGGAGGGGGCAGGGTGAAATTCAGAGTGGACCCTGCACCTTTCTCCCCCCATAAGTATGTCACTGGTCCCCATCCAATGTGCTTCTTGCCTAGATGTGTCAGTGCTAGGATGCCAGCCTCCAGGAGGGACATGGGAATCCTCCATAATTACAGCTTATCTTCAGAATGCAGAGAAAGTGGATGCTTTAGATGGTGGACTCTATAGCGTTGTACTCCACTGGGGTCCCTGTCCTCCCTAGGCTCAAACCCCAAATCTCCAGAAGTTTCCCAACCTACCTCCCCATCCCTCACCAATGGCCTATGGGGATCTAGCAAAATTATTTGATGCCCTGAGTGGGCAATTGAGCTGAGAGTAGCATATAGCCTCTCTTATTTATTGATTTTATTTAGTAAAAATATCTATGCCTTTCTCCAGGGTGCATGCTCAATGTGAATTTGTTGGAATTTCCAGTTCGGGGAAGCAGTGGAAGACACTAGCATGTGAGGAACAGTAGGCAGGTATTATTGCCAACTAGGAGCTGGTAATGTTGAGACATGCATGAGTGAAAAGGATATAATTGCTTGGCATCACTGCTTTTAACAACAGCCATGTCACTTCTCTCTCAAGTGTCTTGTCAGGGTGTAGTGACTCAGCGATGGTTATGGATAGAAGGAGAGGGTGGTTGGACACAAATCCAGCGGACACAATTTCAGATCCCTTTAAGGATTTCCAGTCTGCTGTCCAGCTGACTTGCAATGCAGTTGAAATTTCCCAGCCCACTCTTTTGCTGGTTAGCAGCCTGATGAGTGGGAGAACCAGACTAGGACCATATCCACAGTGGGAACTTTGCTGCCCTGGCTCCCATGTGGGAGCACAAATCTGGGGCGGACAAGTTGCACCGGGACAAATGCCCTCCCATGTGGGAGCAGGAAGAGACGGGGCAATGTGCCCCGGCTCAAACTCTAGCCTGCAACCCGGTGCAGAACCTCCGGTGCACAAACGGTCTAGGTCAGTCCAGGACAAGGGTTTGAAATGACTACTGCAAGCTGCTTAGGAGAAAAAGATAATCAGATAAAATTACTTACATGTGCAAGATTCCTGGTTGCTCCAATGTTTAGCAGTTAGGTGATACTTGCACTAACATCAAAACACAGTTAATTTTCTGTGTAGCTAACAGAACATGGCAACAGCCCAATAATGCATCATTGATGGCAAATATTGAAAGCTGCATATTATCACACTCCAAAAGCACAGATATCTTAGATAATCATTAAGTATCTTTAATTATTTATTAAAGGTTCTTTGAAGTATTCCAATTCTAGATGGGCTTCAACTCAGTTAACTCTGAGGCCGTAGAAAAGTTGTTTCTGTTTTTGTTGTTTAAATAAAGTCAGGGCGATTAAGGTTATTTGTACTTGTGGTTAAACTAAAGGTTAAGTTGATACTTTAATAACAGTTATTGGAGACGATACATCAATGTAACATTTTGTACACATCCACATCAACCACATGCAGATCCAAGTGTCCTTGAGTCTCAGGTAAGACTAAGATGTCTTACTTTGGCCTTGTCCCATATCTATTAAAGAACAAATGATTGTTTAATGTCGGCAGCCAACATAATGATCAGTCTGAACACTGATCCAGCCGCCAGGACGGATACTGAAGGCTTTCAACATTTTAAATCCACAAACCTGATGTTTAGCCTCCGGATATCTCATTGATTATGTTCATTAATCACAAAAGCTAGCACATTCAGAGGCTCAGATAAAGAGTTTTAAAAGTCAGATTGTGGCATTTGGCAAGGTTATTTGTAGACATAAAAGAAGTACTGCAAAAATATAAGGAACCTAAGCCTTATACTCTACAGATGGCAGGAATTTAAAGTTGACACATTTTTACCTCATACTTCCACGAAGGAACTTGGGGTAGTACACATGACATGCCCAGTTTAACCCTCACAGCAGTTGTACAATTTTAAACAGAGTTACATCCTTCAAAATATATTCATCTCAGACGGACATAACACTTAGAACTACACTGTCGGTAAAGCAGATTAATCTTAGAAACAATGGCTTAACCAAAGTCACTGTGAGATACATATTAGAACGGGATTTGACTCTCATTTTCCCTAATATAAGTCTTGTGCATTAATCCAGGGTTCTCAATATTGTTTAAACCAGTTGGAATTCTGGCATAGTGTGGTGGGCACATTCACAAAATGGCTGCTGCAAAATGATTACTGCAGGAAGCAGAGCCACCCACAAAACAGCTGACACCCCTTACCTCTTTGGTCACACAGTAAAGATATGCACACTGTGGTGGCATCCACTATCAAAGGAATGCTTTTAAAAATCTGCACAGCCAATCAAATCTCCAGTGTCCTGTCAGAAGCCTTTCTGGCTGACCTGCACATTTTCTAAAAACAGGAAAAGTGTTTGTGGGTGCCACTGTGTCCAGGGGCAACACAATGGGGACCCCTGGCCTAATCCCTTTTATACAGTGGCTATTAATTTTTATGTGGGCTTATGACAAGTAGCATGTTAATGTTTTGTACAGTCTCCCCAAAAGCATGATGCAGCAACAACGATTTTTTAAAAAATAGAATCATAGAATAGAATCATAGAATCATGGAGTTGGAAGGGGCCATACAGGCCATGTAGTCCAACCCCCAGCCCAAAGCATCCTAAAATATTAACACCATTAACTAGTTCAATAACAACCTTTTAGGAGAATGAAAATCAACATTACTACACTGAAACAGACCTTGAGAATAATGTTGCTAAGCTAATACTTTGGTTAAAAGGCAAAATAAAATAAAATAAAATAAATAAACCCAGTTACTGGTGTGTCAGTTTCTGTCTTATATTTAAATTGCCATATATACTCGCATATAAGCCGACCGGCATATAAGCCAAGGCACCTAATTACACCCAAAAATGCTGGAAAAACTTATTGACTTACATATAAGCAAGGGTGGTGCTGGGATTGTGGCTCTTATTCCTTTCCTCCCCTCCCCCCTGTTTTGGGCAGGATTTTTCCCCCTTTTCTTCCCACCCTCCTCCTCCCTCCTATTTCCCTCTGACCCTCTTGCCTTTATTCCTTCCTTTATGGGCGTTTCCTCCTGCTGTTCTCTCTGCTCTTCCTCTGAGGCAGAGGCTTCAGAGCTTCCTGCAGAGCTTCCTGCAACACATGCTAGCCTCATTAAGGTAGTGGGGGGGGGAGGCGGAGACTGCTCTTTCCCTCCCAAGCTTGCTGCGTCTCTGCTGTTTCTGACTTTGCTTCTTCAGGCAAGTACACTTGTCTCCTCCCTCCCCCCCTCCTGTTTTGTCTGGAAGCTCTTTTTTTAATACCCTCATATAAGTTGAGAGGGACTTTTTCAGCTTAAAAAAAGGGCTGAAAAACTCGGCTTATATGCGAGTATATACGGTAAATTCTCTCCCTCTCCCATCCATTTTATACTATTGTTACTGGATTTCCCGTGTAAATGAGATCAGGGGATCTCTTGCTCCCTTTGCAATACAAGACAAAAGAGTACTAAATTAGTTATTGCATAAGTCTGAGACAATGAAGATATTAAACACAGCAAAAAACATTTTTTAAATGAACTTGTAAAAAATGGGGTATTTAAAAAAAGTTTCTAAAATCTTCAACTATTATACCTTTGTTTTAGTGGTATCCACAATTGAGAGCCAAATGTAAAAAGCTACCTTATCTTTTTCATTTAAAGGTAAAGGTAAAGGTATCCCCTGTGCAAGCACCGAGTCATGTCTGACCCTTGGGGTGACGCCCTCCAGCGTTTTCATGGCAGACTCAATACGGGGTGGTTTGCCAGTGCCTTCCCCAGTCATGACCGTTTACCCCCCAGCAGCAAGCTGGGTACTCATTTTACCGACCTCGGAAGGATGGAAGGCTGAGTCAACCTTGAGCCGGCTGCTGGGATCGAACTCCCAACCTCATGAGCAAAGCTTTCAGGCGGCTGCCTTACCACTCTGCGCCACAAGAGGCTCTTATCTTTTTCATTTACATTTATCATTTTTCATACCTTTTGTATTAAGCTTTAAGTTTTCAGCCCTCTGACTGTTCAATAAGTATCATATAACCAGTTCTGAAGCATTTGACTGTTGGGAAATTGTATTATCACTGCCAAAATAATATGTGCATTTGTCCACGGGTTCAGAATGATTCTATAGGCAGGTCTGAGCTTTGTCTTTCCTTTGAGGCTTTCAACCAAGGAGCTGAATGGGCTGAGGAGAATATTACAGGAGACTTAACCATCCTGGAATCCTTTTCTACTGTAGTAATGGTCCATATTTGAGGTCACAGGATGACAGTATTAGAGTAAATTCCTGTCGTGATAACAATGCATTTGTGCATGTACTTAATTCTCAAATATTAAAGTCACCATGATGAATGTGACTGGTCAGACTTCAATGCCTAATAAGGACATGTTTCTGTTTCTGGTATGGCAAATACATTGTTTAAATGGTGGTGTTACTGATCCTTTCTCTCAGTGGTCCCCAACCTTTTTTTGGCTGGGGACCGGCAGGGCAACTGCCCCGCCCGCGCAGCGGCATGCGCGGCCACGGCCACGCAGCGCACATGTGCGGCTCGGCCCTGATTCCATCTCCCCACCCTCCCGCAGTAAGAAGCTTCCTGGGCCGCAAGCTTGTGGCCTGGGAAGTTTTTTACTGCGGGGGGGCGGGGAGAGGGAACCGCGACCCGGCGCCCTGGCCTTCGCAGCCCGGTACTGGGCCGCAGACCGCAGGTTGGGGACCACTGCTCTCTCTCATTTCCAGGAACAATGTTTCAAACTGCTGGTGACTTGTGCAAGGTGGAGGCCAGAACTGAAACCTCAGGTACCATGGAGCCTTGTCACATAGAAGTATGCAGAACAATGTTGTTTCATTGACTGGACTATTGCCTCTGACATTTGTCTGTTTTATCAAGCCATCACACAGCCATGGCATAAAAGACTATCTGATAATTTCCCTACAGAGTCTTGGTTCATAAACTTTTGCCCATGAGGCTCATAAAAAACTAGTTAAATTGTTCCATCAGACTAGCCCAATCTTCAGCCAACCTTCCCTTAGATCTGAACGACTTCGTAAGGTTCTGAAAGTAACCAGATCAGCTGGGAGCTAATGAGTCACGATGGTTACATCACATATTTTGAAGTCACAGACCTCATAGTTCAAGCACTTCCCTTTCCCACTGTGAGTTTCACACTTAATCTGTGGAGACGGCAGGCTGCTTGGTCTTTCTTGGCATATCTGCTAATGCTCAGGAAATGAAAGGTGAGGTACTGATGTGGGCAGTAATAATCTCTAAAACATATTAGGGTTAACTAAAAGTCACAAGGAGTTAACCTCTAAAGATACACACGTTTGTATACTGAAAATTGGGCAGAAAGGTTAACTAGGTTTTGTTATGAAACTCAGCTGAGTGGCTTGAGCAGAGTCAAACTCAACCCCTCCAAGACAGAGGTCCTTTTGCTAGGATGGAGGGAAAGTGTGTTTACATGTCCTGGCTGGGACGCAACTTATCATCGTACCCCTTCTCAGGAAGTTGGGGGTGATCCTCAATGCCTCCCTTTCTATGGAAGTACAGGTCACGCATTTTATCAACTACACCAGGCAAGGCTACAAGCACTGTACCTGGCCTCAGAACACCTGGCCATGGTGATCTATGTGATAGTCACTTCCAGAATTAACTTCTGTAACGTGATGTATCCTGGTCTGCCCTTGTCTCTGACCAGGAAATTGTCTCTGACCGGGAAATTGCAGCTGGTACAAAATTCAGCTGCTAGAGTCCACCTTGGAGGGCTCACATCCAGCATATGCTGAGTCAGCTGCATTGGTTTCCAGTTGCATCCTGGATCAGGTTCAAATATTGGTTAGGACCTTTAAGGCCCATCTCGGTCTGAGACCCATATATCTGAGGGTCCGCCTGTCTCCTTACACCCCCCAGCAGAGCTCTACACTCTGTGGGTACTAACTTGCTGGTGGTGGTACTGGGCCCCTGGGACATTTGCCTGGCCTTGACCAGGATCATGACCATGACCGAAGCTCTTCTGCCCCTTGAGGCACAGAGAGGGAGCTGTCTGATCTGGGATTGGGGATGATAGGTCTTATTTATACTTTTAACAGAGGGATAAGGAGTTTCTTTATGTATTTTATGTGGGGTTTTATTTTATGTAACCCACTGCAAGATAGCTTGGCTGATAGTGGCGGGCAATAAATCTAATTAATATTGAATATAATGTTTTCTTTGGTGGGCAACAGGACACTACTTCTTGTGTCCACATGATAATAATACTTTAAAAATGTTGGACAAAAAAGGTTACTGTGCATATGCAAGAAATAGTATTTCTATCCGTTAGGCTTTAGCTCCCTCTCTAGGGATTCTATAAATTAATCTCTGAAAGATAGGGAGGAAGAGTGTGTAGTGCACAGAAATGTTAATAATTATTATATTATATATCCATATGGTTTTAAAAATTGTTATGGTTAAATTTATTGATGCATCTGCATAGAAGAAACACTATTTCACAACAAACAAATATGATAAGCAATAACTGTTTCAACATTGTACACATATGGCAGGGGGGCATTTGGAACTGGTAATCCTAAATTTGATTACAGAGGTGTTAAATGTACAAAAATACCTCTCTTTTCATCTGTGAACTATTGGAAGATATGCTATTAAAGCAAGTTCTGACTGAAAGTCAGGTTGATTTAGTAATCCTTGAATTAGCATGATGCTTGCCCGTCTGAATATAGGAATGGTATTCATAAAGCTGCCAATCATTGCTTTTAAAGCACTTAAAAATAAAACAAATGTAATACATTATGCAAATGGTATTTATGGCATTTTGGTTGCTTAGTTACCAGTAAGTAGAACAGCAGAGAACAAGAAGTGAAACAAATAGATTTTTTGAAGTAAAATTGCAGTTGTGTAGTGAGAAACATTGATAATAACCTATTTTATATTTATAAGCAAATGGTTCTTCTGTACAAAATTAATCTGTGGGGTATATCTTGGGTGTATATCTTGGAAAATCTATAGTTTACTCTTTGCTTGGATTTCTCCAGCACCTGTGTCATTACCTTTCTCAAGCCTTTCTTGATATTTTTAATATTGAGAAACCCCTGAAACATTCTTCAGGCTTCAAGAGACCTCACAAGTGGCGTGAGCAGAATATGGTTGGGAAACATAGCTTTGTACACACCCAACTGGGGCTCCTCCCCTTCCCACCCCCTCCAGGCCCATCACTGGCCATTGGGGGAGGGTCAGCAGGATCATATTTGGTTGTATCACCCTATAAATGTTTAACAAATTTAATAAATCTATTAACAAATAATTATCTCCCAACCAGACATTTCCGCACCGGCTCTACCACTGCCACCGTAGAACTCGTCTGTGCTTGCATCACAGGCTCAGCCACCGCCACTGTCAGAGCATGTGGATGAGAAGGAGGGGCTGTATGGTGAGGACTGGGGAGCGATCAATACTACCTGAGCTCTGTTCGGTACAAGCAGCCATGTCCCAGCCAGGCGGACACTTTCCCCTTCATGACAGAATCTCCCCTGTCAGCTTCAGCAACCCACTCTAGATCGGAGAGTTCACCAGAGCACAGAAAGCAGCACTGGTGGGTTGACTTGACAGAGTGCCACTGGAGCACCTTGCTTATGGTGCACTGCCAAGGTAGATAAGACCCAGGTGAGGGTACTTTGATGGATGATGCCTGAGGCTGCACGTGCAGCTATTTAGATCCCTGCTGGTGGTTGGACTTAAGAAAGAGCAGGGACAAGATTTCCTTATGGGTGGAACTGCACATTAATCCTACCATCACTTCAGATTTCAGTTCCTGCCTTGACCCCCACTTCAGCGAAACTCTGCCCATCTGCTTACTGGTTCTGGATTCCTGTTTCAGATCCTGGACTTTGGCTTTTGGTATTTGAACTTCTGATCTGACTTCTGACTCAACTCCTGACCTCTGCTCAAACTCTGACTACTTTTCCATCTCACCACCTGAACTCAGAATTGCCTGGCTGGTAAGAAGACTCGGACTGGACTTTGAGAGAGCCAGCTTGCTGTAGTGGTTAGGAGTGCAGTCTTCTAATCTTGTGAGCCGGGTTTGATTCCCTCACTCCCCCCAAATGCAATCAGCTGGGTGACCTTGGGTTCGCCACAGCACTGACCGAGCAGTGATATCAGGGCTCTCTCTGCCTCACCTACCTCACAGGGTATCTGTTGTGGGGAGAGGAAAGGGAAGGTGATTGTAAGCTGCTTTGAGACTCCTTCGGGTAGAGAAAAGTGGCATATAAGAACAAATAAGATGTTATGCAACTAATTCCTGAGTGCTAAAGGGAGGAAAGCACCAACTGTTGTACAAGGTTTCGTGCAAGGGGAGCTGCGATTAGGCCATTTATGTTTCTACTGGTATACTGTTGGAGCCATATTTCTATGTCAATGATATTCTGTATTATTTAAAGGGTTCTAACCATCTCTAAAAAGACGGCTATCAGAAGTGATTAAAAGACGTGTTTAAACCCATTGCTCTCATTTTCTTGACATGAATGGAATGTTCTTGGAATACAAACTCTATATCTAAATGCTGTAACCAGTAAGCCCTGATCTGGATGGCCCAGGCTAGCCCAATCTATATACTCAACTATATCTTATGCTTCTGTAACATACAAACTGGAGATAATGTTCATATTAAATTCACAACATGTTGTGATTAATGTATGGCAAGACTGCATTGAAGTCAAGCCCCAAGACTGAATTTAAACAGATCATTTGCCATGCTTAGCAAAGGAGCAAGCCTTTTATTGTCGATTCAAGTTGTCACTTTGGTTGCAAGTTGGCTGAGAGTCCCTGGCCTTTTGACAGTCAGCAGTGCAATCTAATCAGAAAATGACCTGGGTAAAGAAGTGGTGAACATGATGGAATGTATTTAAAGCTAGTTATTGGAATGTTCTGGCTTGAATCCAAAACAGAGCTGGCTCTTCAATAAATAGTACAGGTTGTTGCACAAGGCACAGAGTCACTCCCTCCCCCAAACTCACAAAGATCATGCTGAGAGGCCTCTGCAGTGAATACAAGTAATATGCAAACACTGAATTTCAAGAACTACTTTGAATTCATTATAAGAGAACACTTATGAAGGAAGAATGCCCCTGCTTTATTGCTTTATTCCAGTTCTATTATTGTATCAGATCCTACAGAACTGCAAATGAAATGAATTTGCAGAAGATGTTCTTGCTACTGTGATGACCTTTCCCGCAGAGTAGCCCAGTTCCCTATAATAATCACCCCTCACTCAAGCACTGCACAGAGCTATAAATACTGAGATCTTAATGTGTATGTTTCTTTTCCATTAAACTTTTGAACTATTTGCCTAGTCCAGAATTTGGGATCCTTTGTTACAATTTTACTCTTTTCAGTCAGTTTGAAGCAGCTCTTCTCTAGGGCTTCTCAGCCAGCCTCTCTCCAAATACCTTCACTGTTTTTTTCAAATGTCTCACTAACATTACATCAACTCCCATTGGTTGTTCTTAGGGAGCAGCAGAACCTTACCTGTCTGTCTTTCCCAGCATTAAGCATGTGCGCTCAGAAAAGTTGCTCCTGAGGGTTGTATGAACCTCAAAAATAAGGGGTAAATAGAATTAAAGAAGCTCATACGGGACCCACTAAGAAAGTCCCTTAGATTCTATAGCTTCATATTTTTCTGAAATATGGAAACATCCTTTTGCAGTCAGTGGTATTTTCTTCCAAAACAAACAAACAGAACAAAACAAAAACATGCACAACAACTGTGACAGTATCTGGTCAGAGTAAATAGTCATGTCTGCACTTTTCAAGAACACATTAAACACCTATGTATTTTCTGGATCTGATCCAGAATAATTCTCTGTTTCCACAGTAGAGGAACCAAACTTCTCCATTTTTCAAAACTGATTGTTTAGATACCTCCTTTTACTTATCTTAATATTCAAAAATTTAGCCCTAAACATAGAAATCAATTAAAAATGCTGAGAACTTTTCAGCAAACTTTTCAGTGGTAGAATAAGATACTTAAACATTTCCACTCTTGAGCCCTCCTGTCCTCACAGTCCTCCAACTTCAATGGCTGATTTCACATTTAAAAGTAAACTAATTATTCCCCATGATTATGGCTGGCTGGATCAAGTAGTTAAATGACTGGGGGGCCTTGTGATTCCCATAAGGTTGTGTGAAAATGCACATTTGCAAAATACTATTAATAACAGACTGATGAACATAGAACTTTGCCTTAAAAAAAACAGTCTTTAAATAAGCGAGCAAAGCATTCAGTTATAATAATCAGTTCATTGTGGAGTTCATTGTGGAGTGGTACAGAGATGACAGGTCTGTGAGTGTGTTTGTGGGGAACTATGATTCCCATTGTACTATGTGAGAACATGCTTCTGAAATGCTGCCAGCTTCACTGCTGCACACTGTCTTAAAACCACAGAAAACAACCTGGGAAACAGACTCATGCAACCTGGGAAACAGACTTGGGAACAGCCAAACTGTTCCATGAAAAGTCAGCTGCTTGTTCATGACTAGGGAGCAGAACGTAAGTTGAACTGGAGGGTGATCAAGAACACCTAATATGGAAAAAGAATAGAGCATGCTCTCTATTTATTCATGTAATGATAAGGAAGAGAAAACCTAGTCACTCTGATCTGTATTTAATAACTATTGCTTTAAGACTATTATGTGATTATGCAATCTACAGGTACTTCCTAAATGTTAATCTCTTACAGAAATCTTTGCACAGTATTGACAACTTTTTAATGAATAGAAACAGTTCTGGTCTTCAAGCAGAAAAACATGGATCTGGCTATTATATAATGCAGTCTCTTTTCTTCTATATGTTAACTTCTCTGTATCCTCCTGATTTTAGTATACTTTAAAGGTAAAAGGTAAAGGTAAAGGTATCCCCTGTGCAAGCACCGAGTCATGTCTGACCCTTGGGGTGACGCCCTCTAGCGTTTTCATGGCAGACTCAATACGGGGTGGTTTGCCAGTGCCTTCCCCAGTCATGACCGTTTACCCCCCAGCAAGCTGGGTACTCATTTTACCGACCTCGGAAGGATGGAAGGCTGAGTCAACCTTGAGCCGGCTGCTGGGATTGAACTCCCAACCTCATGGACAAAGCTTTCAGGCGACTGCCTTACCACTCTGCGCCACAAGAGGCTCTAGTATACTTTAGTAATGAACAATTTATATTAACTGTGGTAAACCATCTACATAGCACTAATGAACTGGACCTGGATAGCCCAGGCAAGACAGATCTTGTCAAATCTCAGAAGCTAAGCAGGGTTTCGCCCTGGCTACTACATGGGAAGGAGACCTTAAAAGAATACCATGCAGGTAATGCTAAACCACCTCCAAACATTTCTTGCCTGGAAGCAGACAGTGTCAGAGTCTCCTGGCTACATTACACACTTGGACCACATTTTACCTGTCATTCAAGCTCCAGCCCTTGCTTATACCATACTAGACGCAATTGAGTTATTTTTTTCTTAACGATATTGAACAAAAATTTCCAAAACAGAAATAAGAAATGTTAATGTTTGTTGGAGAAACTGCAGTGACCCTTCTGACTGCTTTCAATCCAAAATTATTAGAATTTGGAGCCTTACTGCATTAATTAAGGGAAATCAATTTGAGCACATTATTCACATTGGAAAGAAGATAGCAGAGGTTTTTCCAACAATCTTAGTCCTGAAAATTCAAAATACATTATCAAAGTAAAAAAAAGAATACACAGTTTTCTAAAGTCAGCATTGTTGAACTGATGCTACACACTTTGTATGACATCATGTTACTCCTATGTCTAATAATCTGTAACCGCTCAGGGAGCAGTATACATAATTGGTTAAGGGCTAAGTGGGCGGAGAGTGGGCAGGGCCAGTCCGGGTGAGGTCCCAATCGGAAGGCACGAAGCGCCTTCCAACTGGACCCTGACCCAGACAGACCAGAGTTCTAGCCAGTTGGGTGCAAAGGGACTTCTGATTGGCCCCTCACCAGGACAGTCCAGAGCTCTACTCAGTTGGGACGCACAAAGCCACACACCACTGAGGACTTTGGCTCAATCATTGACAGGGCCTGCCCAGCCCAGCCCAGCCAGGGGCAATCTGGAGACATCGCTGCTAGTTTTCCCGACCACCACAGGGAGAGGAGGTCAGTAGGGCTGCCAAGGGAGATGAGAACAGAAGCTTGGACAGGCTGCACCAGCTCTTTTCACCCTAAGGCTTTCCTAACTGTCATGTCCACAGAAAAGCCTCTTCTCACTTAAAATACTGCTGTAGCCGGTCATGCTGCTGGAGGGAAGAAACAGCCAAGCAACTCTCTGCAGATTTGAGACCTACCACACAGGATTGTTGTGCAGGTGAGACTGGAAACTGTTGCAGAAGTTATTTTGCCTCCTGTTTCATCTGCACAACAACCCTGTGCAGTAGGCCTCAAGTGTTTCAACTCCGCAGCAACCTGCATGGGAGGCCTTAAATGTTTCTTCTCCTCAACCCTGTCCAAACTCCGTAGCAGCCCTTTCTGCCTGGGGAGCTGATCTTTATACTCTGCAGATGAGCTGTACTTACAGGAGCTATCCAGGTCCCACCTGGAGGTTAGCTACCCCTGGCTTGGAGATATTCCTGGAGATTTGGAGGAGGGCCTTAAAATCGTACAATGCCTCAGAGCTCCAAAGTAGCCATTTTTGCCTGCAGAGCTGATCATTATAATCTAGAGAGGAGCAGCAATCTAGAGAGGAAGGTAGAGGTTCACAGACTCTGGTTAGGGTAGAGTGGTTGCAGGTGTGTCCCTCCTGGGCTATGGGCTTTGGCCAGCCCTTACCAGCAACTGTTTGAATTTTGGGGTGCAGAGAGACAGACGGACAGACCAATATCAGTCCTGGAAAGTTCAGGAAGATCTAAATAAAGAATATTTACAGCCTGAAACTGCAAATAGTGAACAAGTAAACGGCTGGAGAGACATGGCAACTGTAGTGACTTTTTCAAGATTGGCCTGGTTAATAAAAACTCCTATGAACCCAAAGGCATAAGTAGCCCAGAATTTCAAGAATAGTTAGCTTTACAGGAGAGTAGACAGTGATACTTTGGAGGGAACTAGGTGATCCACTTTTAATTAGGCAACGACTTGGCTTTGCAGACAACAACAGGGACTGCAGTTGCCAGCAATAGGTCTCAGGCTTCAGAAGGGCAGACATCAACAGCCAAGCAGCCAAGTGGATTCTAGGGCCACATGCATTCCTTTTGAAGGGATGCATGTGAGGGGAGAGAGCTTTTCCTTCATCCTAACTGCCTAGAGATGAGCTGTACTTCCAAGGGATTCTCAGACCCCACCCGGAGGCTGGCATCCCTAAACCTCAGAGGGATACAATACTACACAGTCATTCCTCCAAAGTTGCCCTTTTTGCCTGCAGAGCTGGTCTGTATAATCTGGAGATGAGCAGCAATTCCAGGCCCCACCTGGAGATTGGCTGTCGCTGGTCTGAACATATTCCTTCAAGTCTGAAAGTGGGGCCTCAAAAGTGTGTAATGTCCCCGCAGACACCTAGCACCTGACCTACTTCAGGCCAAGAAAACATTGCAGAGAGGAGGTAAGGTTGCCAGATTGGTGGAGGTTCATCTATTGGAATTCCACCCTACCTAGATGTGCACAAACCTGACTAAGGTCAAGACTGCTGTGCACAGAGGGGCCTTCTTTTAGGGTTGCCATCTTCCAAGTGAAGCTCTCTACCCCACTTCCCTCACGTAGAGTCTGCTATGGGGAGAGGAAGGAAAGGCAACTGGAAACTGCTTTGAGACACCTGAGGCTTGCTGGGTGACTGTGGCCCATGCACAGTTCTCTCAGATCTCTCACAGCCCCACATACCTCACAGTTTTTTTGTTGTGGGGAGATGAAGGGAAAAGGTCTTTGTAAACCACTTTGAGACTCCTTTGGGTAGTAAACAGCAGGGTACAAAAATCCAGATCTTCTAAGGAGCAACTGTGAAATAAGCATTTGGTCACATAACATTTTATCCACAGTAAAAAAATGGAGACAGAAGAAGCAGGGTGGACACCTGTGTACTGTGACTACCCCATGCGTATTAGGGCAGGGGGACAAGATGGGAAATGATGTTGAATGCAGAACTGGGATGAATTGGTTGCCATGCAGTTTCCCCGTAAGAAGAGTTTCTAGTCTGGTTATATGATACCTTGGATTTTGTATTTTCTCTTTATGATTTCTTATCCATTCCTTCTTTCTTTGCCTTTTTCTTAGATTGTGAACCTACAAGACGTGAACTCTGTACAGCTCTGCATAGAGCAGTTTGCTTATTAATATGTGTTGTATATTCTTTATATTATTGTATATTATTTAAAATAAGTACATTTGGTTTTTCATAGTCATCTTCTGAGTGCTAGGAAAAGTTAAGCTGAACAGCAATATAAAATGCCCTTAGTCCTTACACTGTCTAAGAACAGTACCAAAGGTCAACATTTCCTTCTGCTATTTTCTGGAACTGTCGTTGATTTCACCAGTATTCTAACCTAAGGCACTTTCTTATGACTAGTCACATCTCATTAGATAATATAGTAAAACAGAAACCGTCAGACATCCTGTTTGATAACAAAATGATTGTACAATTCAAAATTGTACAATTCAAAAACTTTCAGCAGCTGATTATATCAGACACATCAGCATGACACCAAAGGTAAGAATAACTTTTCTGAAGGAACCTGGATATCTGAATTTATATCTGTCTTCCACCATTGATGAAATAGATGCACACAGGCAACTCTTAGAGGAAATCACTTCTGGCAGTAGTCCCTAGTATTCATTTCACATTAAGGCAGTCTCTACCAAAGAGTTATCTCCAGGCTGTTTCTATTAACTCATGGGGAATGGGCAGCAGACCAGCTACAGCTCACCCAGAAACAAGACACTATTTATATTGACACCATTAAAAAAGAAATAAAGTAGGCTATGTCCTATCAATTACATTTCTATAACCTCAAAATATCCAGGAACATATGCAGATTTTGAAACACGGCAATGAGTAGTAATAGAAGTTAAAGGTTCAATCAAGCGAAGGACATACCAAGAAAGACATTAAGGGCCTTTCCGCACAAGGACCAATGTTGCCAATTGGTCCTGCAAAGCGGAAACGCTATTTTAAAAACTGCAATCTCGGCATTACGCATACCTGACTTTTTAGTGGAATTCAGTAGCATTTCATTCGTTTCCCACAAGTTCCTGGTCTTGCAAAAATCGCTAGAAAGAAAGCATTTTTTTCTGTGCTTTGTCCTGCCCCTGGCCGTCAATCAAACGTACAGCCAATGGGCAGTTGTTATCATGCCCCAGAAAAGCCCCTTTCCCTTTAAGAACAGATTAAAAAAACAAACAAACACGTTGCAACAAATATGCCTTGATTCTTCCTAACGTAGAGAACCATCTAGCTGGCAGCTGGTGTGTGAGCTGGCGATTCATCGTTACCATGCTCCCCCTCCGAGTGAAAAGAAAAATCCCCCCCCCCGCATAGGCGTGATTTTCGGCAGACAATAAAGGGAACTTGCAAACGGTGCTGTGTTGTGCTTGAGGACTTAGGGGAGCTTTAAAGCACTTCTGTGGAGGGACTGTAGCTGGAGAAGCCTCTCTGGGTGAATGAAGGCTCGCTGGTTCGTTGCTTTCTGCTCGCTCCGAGAAAAAAAAATGTCGATCGCTTTGCCGGAAGTTCGGAGGAGAGAGCCAGGGTGAGGGACTTTGTTGGAACTGCAACAATGGGACCGCACAGGTCTTTTTCACTACTGTTGCAGATTGTTTGCAAGAGTGTAGCACTTTTTGGAGGGTGAATCCACTTTTCCCGATTTCCCTTTAAGCGCTACAACGAATCGCTTTTTGCAGGACTGTTTCAGAAGTGTGGCAGAAGTGTTTTGCGGAACTGCAAATTAGTCGCGTTTACAATTTGCAAGCCTTCTGCTACATTGAAGTCGTGCGGAATGGCCCTAATAATTTAGTTCCATATGAACACCATTTCCCCCTGCTTTCTTAGGTGACTTGAATAACTATTACTTTGAGCAAAGTCACTGAACAAATGGTAATTGAGCAACTTCAGAGATTACTGAATGAAGTGGATTATTTGGATTCATTCCAAGCTGTTTTCAGCCTTGGTTATCATGGTGGATAACCTGCACTGTGAAATGGTAGTGAAATCCTAATAATTCTCCTGGACCTTTCAGAGGTTCACAGTACCAGTAATCATGGTATCTTTCTGGATTCACTTTTGGGTCTGGGAAAGGTGGCCAAGAAATATTTTAAATAAATAAGATTCAAATGAGTTGGTCTGAAGTAGCACAATAAAATCAGAGTCCAGTAGCACCTTTAAGATCAACAAAGATATATTCAAGGCAAGAAGAGTGCTTGCACTCAAAAGCTCACACCTTGAACAATCTTTGTTGGTCTTAAAGGTGCTACTGGACTCTGATTTTAAATAAATAAAATAGATTCTGACTAAGTGCTCTTACTTTTCCCACTCTAGCACGGTAATTTATACAGTTTTCTAAATAAATTAATAGTTTGACTATCTGTTTTTCAATATTCAATCACAAATAAAGAAAACCATAACGGTTTCTCAATAAATGCCATTTTCAATTGCTTTTTGTCAATGGTTGTATCCTCCTATGATAATTATTATGAAAGCTTTCCTCTGTGAAAAGTTATTTCTACCAAATTATTCTACTTATCTAATAGTATAAATAGGCCACTGGCTCACTGGTACACGAAACCCTGGCAGAGAAAACCTACCCTAGGCATTGAAAGCTAAAGCAGGTAGCAGTTAAGCATGTAATAGGCCACAATACATGACTGAAGATCAGCATTTGGTTTGGTGAGGCACAAGTTCTTAAGATCTATCTCTACAGTCAATAGATGAGATGCAGTAGGATAATGGCTTTATATATTCTTGGCTTGTCTTTAACTTGGGCTTCAGTCATTTTTAAATAGGCTGTTCCTTATCACTTTCTTGTTGATAGTTCTCATGAGGCGTACAGTGGTCATCAAATCCAGCTAGTGTTTTTGTTTTCCAAGTAAAACATTTCTGTTCCCTGTTAGTTCACTGATAACTCCTGTTGAATAAAGCAGATTCTTTACTGAAGGTTTGGTAAAATAAGTAACAACTTCCAAGACAGAAACTGTGTGACACCGGGCAATACCACCAGCGAAAGCAAATCTGCTTCTGAGAGGCTGCATAGGGAGCATAAACAAGCTCAACATAAAAATGTAATGAGACTGTAAAATGTCAGCATTCATTCATGTTACATGATTGGAGTGCCCCGTGTCATGCTGTCTTACATTTAATCTAACGGGCACAGCTTTATTAGACAATATATAACAGGAAACTGCTACCACATGTTTTTAAAGCTTCAAGAGAATCATTGTAAGACTTGTGTCCACCGAAAGTCAATAGTATTTTAAAGCTGACATATAAAAGAAGTTTGTCACTAGCTAAAAAGCATCACATTTTTTGGTCATTGTGTGAGCATCAAAATAACATGGTAGCTTAAATCTTAAAGGACTCTTATATTTGATTCAACTGTCATTTAATTTCTTAAAAATAGAACAGACTCTTCAAACACCTTATGGAACTCCTACAGGTTATATTTTCCTTTTATCATTTCTAATTTTATATATATAATATTATATATATTATATATATTATATATTATATAATATATATAATATTATATATATAATATATAATCAATTGTGCAGAACAATAATATATTCATTATTTCTTCTTTGTCTATGTTTAAGATTACTTTTATGTTAAAGGATGAAAACCTGGATACTACTTTCTCTGTGACAAAAATCATGATTGCCATAATTTCAAATGTAACAGTCAACAGTGGTTTGTAAGGAGAAGGGTGCAAGTAGAAGAAAAGGGATGCATGGCAAAAATTTGTATAAATCTCATTCACTATGGAAAGGAAGGAGAATGGTGCAAGAGGAAGAAAATGGTATAAAGAAAGTTTGTATCAATCTCATTCATTTAGGGACATTTTTTTTATTTCAGAATTATCCTGAATTTATAACTAAGAATGGCAAAATATCAAGACCAGTAAAATATCAAGAGCAGAAAAAGACCTGAATTAATCAAGAGAGTAACAAAACTGTCATTTTTATTGTTACTTACTATTTCTAAAGAAGAACAAGATCATTCATACAAAGCATAAGGATTATGCTAAAAAATTCCCTAAGTGTAAAAGGGAATTCCTCCTTCTTGTGACAGATCATCTGTTCCTCCCAAACTGTTCCTGGAGGTCCACCCATCCCCCAAGACCAGCATTTAAGGCATCAGTGGGCAGGCAGAGGAGAGCAAGTTGCAAACCATGAATAATTTCCACTCCAAATAATTCCAACCATAGAAATTGCAGGCAGAATCTGAACCTCTGATTCCCAAATATAAAGATTCATATCCTTATCCATGGTTCCTCTATATATTTGTGAAACAGCCTGGGGGGGGGGGGTGGAACGTGTCCAGCAGTCCAAGATGGAATAGGGCCAATCAGGGTGCAGCCAGCGTTGCTGGTTGCACCCTGATTGCCCCTGCCCCAATAGCTCCTGCCCTCCCACATTCCCTGTTATGCCCCCAGAAGTGACATCACTACCCACACCCTTCACCCTTCTTTTGTTCCCTCCACTTGCCTTTACTACCACTATGGTGGCTCTATCTCATGTAGGCTGGAAAAAAGAGTAGAAGCCAAGAATACAGCCGGGACCTTCCCACACCATGCCACTTCAGAGATCCCATAGGCCCCCTTCAGAACTCCCACAGACCGCTGGTTGAGAATGCCTGAACTATGCAGTCTTATATTTCTTTACAAAAATATAGCTGTATATTAAAATGGATTTTGTGACCCACCAAAATGCTTATTTTAAATGAGGATTGAAATACGTCTGGAAAGGGTGGGGGGAGAGCCAATAATGCTTTTAAAGTGTGGTCCATTTCTTCAGTTTGTGAAAACAAACCACAAAGAATAAAGCAAAAGTCCCAGTACTGGTAGGCAATTCATCACTGCTCACTCTTTAGAAATCTCATAATTACAAATCAATTTTTAATCATCTCTGCACTCAAAATTGTGTTAATGCTTTCATCCAATTAGGAAAAAATCCCTTCAAGTATTCTTGATGTTAACAACTTCTTTCTAGCACTGATATTACCTGCTATACTTCAGCCTCTTAAATAAAAGGAATTCCGTTCAAAATGTCTAGCTACTAATTTTTTACCTGTAACCATGCCTTTTCCCCTATGAAATTAGGCAAAAAATTCCCAGCCATTAATTTAAATCCATCTGGCCTTTGAAATATTTTCCAAGGATATCATCACCTTGCACACTGGCAAAGGAGTCACAGTAATGCCTTATGATTACTCATGTTGATTGCATGACCAGGTGAGCTCCCCCTCACTGGCAGTCTTCAAGCAAAGGTTGGATGCACACTTTTCTTGGATGCTTTAGGATGCTTTGGGCTGATCCTGCGTTGAGCAGGGGGTTGGACTAGATAGCCTGTATGGCCCCTTGCAACTCTTTGATTCTATGATTCTATGACACATGTCAGGATGACCAGAGGAAGACACAACAACAAAACTTTGGTGAATAAAATTGGCCACAGTTATTATATACATTCCCATGGTGAGAAGTGTTGATACAGTATAGGGTGGACTCCACCCTTGAGTGGCTGCCTAGCTGATTGATAGAGGCTGCTTCCTGGAGCAATCAAGTGATCGTTTCTCCTGCCTGAGCCCTGCTCCAGCATGTCACTTGGAATCCCATGGGAGATGGCGGGATATGGGTGAGACCTTGAAGGCACAGGCTTCTACATAGTTCTCCCCTGCTACTCAGAAATGTGAGGCACATCACAGCCCCCCCCCTTCATTCACACAACAGTTTAAGGAGGCCCCAAAAATGGTGGAGTCCAGCATGCAGGCTAGATCTCCCCTCCCCCAAGTGGACCCACGTAAATGCACCAAAACTAACAGCTGTGTCAACTTTCTCTTTGACAACAAAAATTAAGGTACATGCTGATACAATATTGTTATTTCATAGTTTGTGTCATTACAGTGGAATTGCTAAAGAACACTCCTTAAAAACCATAAAAGATGGTAGGTGGGTGAGTAGCTCCTCAGCAGGACTAATGAAGGAGAGAGGCTGGGAGGGCCTCTTAGATAGGCCTTTGCTCAGCCTTGCCTCCCAGACTGTGCATTGCACAGCCATGCCAGCTGCACAGGGGCTACTGGGTTCACCAGCCTACTTGCATCTCCTTTCTCTATCTGCCTTGTACGCTAGCCAGCATTCCCTTTCTCTGCCCTGGTCCCCCAGGCCTTGCAACTTGGCCACCTTGGATAAGTCACGGCCATGTTTATTGTGAGTGCTTAAATGAAGACATATGGTATTAACACAATGAGTTAAACCAGGGGTAATCAAACTGCGGCCCTCCAGATGTCCATGGACTACAATTCCCAGGAGCCCCTGCCAGCGAATGCCAGCGAATATTGGCAGGGGCTCCTGGGAATTGTAGTCCATGGACATCTGGAGGGCCACAGTTTGACTACCCCTGAGTTAAAATATGTATTTTATAGTACTGTACTCTGATTGGTCACGAGTGACATTTGGTTGGTCTTGCATGGCAAGGAAAAATGGCTATCATTGGGGCAACTGTTGGGACTTGTGGATGAAGCACAGATCCAGACCCAGACTCACAGCACAGAAGTGACTCACAGTTTAAAAGAGAGTAATCTTTACAAGAAAGATTATTTGCAAAAGCTTAAAGGGTGGTTACAAAACCAACACATTGCAAGCTTCTATGGCTAGGCTGTAGGCAGGACTACATCCCACAAATCAGCAGATAAAGAGAGCTGAGAGCTAAAAGGTGGCTGCTTGTTGTTTCAGCAAAGCACATAGAGTTTTACTTCCTGAAGAAAGTGGGTAGTAGATTCGCTTAAACAAACGGAACCCCAGCCATGTGCTTGGGATTTTTCCACTCCTTATAGCTGCAATCTCACTAATGACCACTTATTATTATTTATTTGTTTGTTTGTTATATCTATATGCCCCCTTCCCCAGAGGCTCAGGGCAATTTACATAAAATGCAGAAATGATAGAAGAAAAAATCTATGACATATAAATAACCATAACATTAATACTACTAACTGATAATTGTAGCAGTGGTAAAAGTACAAACAGGTCCAGGAACAGACCACATCGATAGATTTCTGGGAGGGAGGGAGCAGGGGCCCTGCAAATGTTGCTTATGCCTGGTCTCAACCAAATGCCTGGCGGAAGAGCTTCCTTTTGCAGGGCCTGTGGAACTGTTTTAGCTCCATCAGAGCCCTGATTTCCTCCAGGAGCTCATTCCACCAGGTGGGGGCCAGGACAGAGAATGCTCTGGTCCTGGTCGAGGCCAGGCGGGCTTCTTTATGGCCAGGGATCATTAGCTGGTTAGTGGTGGCAGAACAAAGAGCTCTTTAGGGGGCATAGGCGGGGTAGCAGTCCCTCAGGTACACTGGGCCCCAACTGTGTATGGCCTTGAAGGTAATTACCAGAACCTTTAGCCTGAAGGCACTGGTGAGCACACAAATGCAGCTTAGCCATTTAACACCAGCTCTTCAAGGCTGAGTTCACCAAATAACTTGCTGACTGCAATTTCAACAGTGACAGTCTAATTTTTCTTTTCTTTTCTTTTTTTTTGCTCCTTGTCCCTATGTAAATTTAGGTGGATAGAGGCTAACTTGTGCTCTGGATGAGTCTACCTAAGCCTGAATGCTGAGCTTGGAGTTATGCAGGCTAATTCAATACTGGAGCTTCTGGCTAGCAATACAGTTCTTTTGCAGAATATTTCCCTTGCTGTGGGAATTTATACTAGAATTGGTTGTCCTGTATAACAATGTATTTATTATTTGATTTATAGCCCTCCTCTCCCAGCCAAGCTGGCTCGTGGCAGGTTACACATTTAAAATCCCACAATAAAACCCCAGTAAAATAAATTATCCCACCCTGGCAATGAAAATAACTTCCCTCCCCCACTCTGCAACTTCCCAACCCACTACCTCAGGTGATAGAAAGTAGCAGATGGTAATCAGGAAGTAGCAGTTGTTCTAGCCAAACCTGGGGGGGGGGGCTAGATCTAATTTCCCTGGCCTCACCGAAAGACGGGACAGAAGAACTCCATCTTGCAGACTCTGGAACTGAGAAAGCTCCGACAGGGCCCTCGGCTCTCCCAAGAGCACCTTCCACCAGGTGGGGACCAGGACTGAAAAGGCCTCGGCCAAGGTTGAGATCAGGCAAACCTCTTGTGGGCCAGAGTCACCAACAAGTTTTCACCCGCAGAGTGAAGAGCCTGTTTTTCTCCCCTTGCTTCCTTTCTGCAGAGACCAGTTCCCTTGCCCTGGACTGCTTCTATGGCTCTGGTGTACAGTAGTTGGAGCATCCTTACTGGGCTCTTCACAACCACTAAAGCTTCAGCTTCCCCAGAGTACTACACAGTCTTCTGTGGCTGTGTAGCACACTTGGGAAGCAGAGGTTTCATTGGCTATCAAGTGCCACTCTTCCCCGGGCCTTCGAAGGCTCTCTGCCTCGCTTATGTCCTATGTTTGGACTTTGGCAGTGAGATACCTGATGTCTTCTGTTTCCTCAGTGGCTGAAGAAAGGATGTACTCCCAGAAGTATTCTTTGCTTGAATTGGGCAGTTGTCGGCAGATCCTTTCTCCCAACTCTCAGGGGAATTGGGGGGGGGGGCAGGGATAGTTTAGCCTTTAAGCACAGAGAAAAAAAACAGTGTTTATACTGGGATTGGCTGTCCTGCATATTAACAATCCAATCTGCTCCCCCCCTTGCTTCTTTCTTCTTCCCTCTATTTCTAATGTATTCCTGATGATTTTGAATATTTATTTGTTCATAATGAAAGAAGGAAAAGGAAGGGGAGAATAAAGGTGCCATTTTATTTTGCCAATGGAGAAAGAAGTGAAGGGGGGGGGGAGAGAAGTCCTCAACAAACTGCATGGAGCATAAGAAAAATCTTGTGTAAGCAATATTACAGGTAAGAAAGTAAATTCTTCTTCATTTGTACAACAATTACGGTGTGTGTGTGTCTGTATTTCTTACAACACTTGACAACTAGTGTGAGAGTTTGAAGAGCACATTGTCATGGCAGTCAACAGGAAGTAGGGATATAGCAGCCGTAATTAAAGCAATAAAAACAGAAAGTGTCTTTGCAAGCCAATCAGAACACCCACAAATCTTCCTTGGCGCCAAAAAGGGCCCAACTAATTCTTCATTATTCAATTTAGGGTGGGGAAGTGAATCAGCAAGCACTTGGCCATAAGGAGCTGGAAAAGGTCTTAATAAGCAGTTGGGTCACACTGTGACAGATAGGCCCATAATACTGGATATGTGACATTTGATAGTCTTCTCAGCCTCTTCCATACCTTAGCCCCAATCTGTGGCAGTCATTTACCAGCCCAAAAATATCTTGGACACCTGTTTAAGATTCTTGCAGCATCTCTCACTGAATGATCATTAATAAAGTGGTAAACCTTGTCTGGACAGTAACAGCTTCAGAATACAGAATACACATTATTGGATCCTCTTGCATATAAAGCATTCAATCTACAAAGATGACTAAAGTTAATATGGAACACATCAACATGTTGAACAAACTAGAAACCATGGACTACTTGGCAGTATGCACAAGCATGTTGGTATACTCATGGAATCCTTCCTAGCCTCCCCACACTGAAGCAGGGAAGCAGAGACTAGATGTTCCTTCCACTTCCTGCTTCTTAGGAAGTAGAGAAATAATAGTTTTAAAGTAAGAACAAAGAAGGCTATATATCCATAGTTATCCTGCTCTAATGAAAGCCATGCACAAAAATATTATTGCATACATTTCCTCATTGCATTAAACAGCACACTGCAGAGGGCAGAAACCATCTCACAATCTTTTGAAAGTGATTCAAGCAGCTTCCTGGGAATGGTCTACTGAGCCAGAATGTCCTAATGCATAGTTTAAATCTGTGACTGGTAAGTAGTGTAGTAAATTGATGGGATTAATGGTGAGGAATGTCTATGAACTCTACCCCCCCCCAAAAAAGAAAGAAAGCAAGAAGAAGAACCTGAAAGAATAAGAAAGGCTTTTACAAAATTGTGAACTAGAGCATATTTTGTGTATATCATCATATATCACTTTAGTACAGCCATTGTTAGATATGAAAGCACATCAGCTAGCTTTTGTGTGTCATGGTAGAAAAAATTGATTTTTGTTTAAGCTTTGAAATAACACCATAACAACTATTGTGACCATTTTTGACCTAACAGTTAATATAGATTTTTGTTTCTACACAAAACGTGCAATCTTAAGGGCAAAGAATGGGAAAGCGATTGATTTAACCCAATATGTTTTATTACCTCTTAGAAAGATACAATAGCTAAAAGATGCCAGTAGCAACCTGTGCTGCACACACAAGCTTTTGGCAAGTATAAAGGGGTACTTGTCAAATATTTTACTGTTCTTTCCTCTGGCTTGAAGCAACTATCATGACCAACGTCTAAAAAAATGGAAACTCATGTTCAAGTACTTTGAAGATTCAATGACTATGTTTTTTTTCTTACTTTCTTGTTGCGATGGATAAAAGGTTATTGGCACGTTTGTAGTGCACTTAAAATGAATAGTTTGCTGTGTGACATTAATAGCTCCCAAACAAAATTAAAATATAGTGCTGTTACTTTAGGCAGTTGATTTATTCTGCTGTGGGAAATTTGAGAGGACGCACACTTATAAACACCAAATTTCAATTTCATGTCTCGGTTCTATTAAAAGCACGAGCTAGCCCACGTTTCCAGTATATATTTCACAAAAGGGTTATACATTTTACATGTGAGTATTGGCAGTATTTACAGATAATATTGAATATGCTGTAATACGAAGACAGCGTGTCCCTGCTAGAATATTTGGACAATACTGCTAATACTTAGGCCACAGCATAAATGGCTTTAAACAGCAGAGGCCATGTGATCCATGACCATGCAAGTAAGAAAACCATAACAATAGTAGCTGAGACTTCTTTATCCTTTCTAAGTAATATAAGTAGTTTCTTATAGGAACTACATTTCTAGATAGGATAGTGGAGAGATAGAGTTCTAATCTAATGTATCTTGCTAGCATGCAGAGACATGCAAGTATCTTGCTCTCATTGCCAAGACAGAGAAGAGTATGTGTATGAGAAGGGCCCTTAAAGGAGAAGGAAGTTTGGTTTTAAGAGCATCAGTCTACACATCAAAGGGATAGCCACAACGCAGAGACAGAGAAGATGCCAGGGAGACTGACCTACAATTGGTGTAGTGGTTTGGGGCATGGGCTTTTAATCTGGCGAGCCAGGTTTGATTCCCCGCTCCCTCACATGCAGCCAGCTGGTTGACCTTGGGCTCACTACAGCACTAATAAAGCTATTCTGACTGAGCAGTAATCTCAGGGCTCTCTCAGCCTCATCTACCTCACAGGGTGTCTGTTCTGGGGAGAGGAAATGGAAGGAGATTGTAAGCCACTTTGAGACTCCTGGTAGAGAAAAGTGGTATATAAGAACCAAGTCTTCTTCTTCTTCTCCTCCTCTCATAGCCCCTTCTGAAGTCTAATGCTAAGAGGCATTGCAATATCTATCACTTCCAACATTGCCAAGCCATCATTCATGTATTATGTTCATGTTTGTGCAGTTACAGACCAGCAGCAAACCGAGAGAGCATCAAATGTCTGATAGAATTCTTCCATGTTGCTGTTTATTGTGTCTGTAACTAGAGGGCAAGGTACTTCATTCTGCTCAGGGAAGGAGATGGAAAGTTTTGCTTCTTCATTCTAAGGCAGAGATTTAACTTGAAGGACCTCCAACATTCATTTGGGGTTGTGATGTTTGGTGTAGTGGTTAGGAGTGCGGGCTTCTAATCTGGCATGCCGGGTTCGATTCTGCGCTCCCCCACATGCAACCAGCTGGGTGACCTTGGGCTTGCCACGGCATTAATAAAACTGTTCTGACCGGGCAGTGATATCAGGGCTCTCTCAGCCTCACCCACCTCACAGGGTGTCTGTTGTGGGGAGAGGAATGGGAAGGCGACTGTAAGCCGCTTTGAGCCTCCTTCGGGTAGGGAAAAGCGGCATATAAGAACCAACTCTTCTTCTTCTTCTTCTACTGTCCCTCTGTGGGCCTTTTAAGTTATGAAGCTTTTTAACTTCAAATTCAGTCTCTTCAAGTTCCTTCAGGATACCAAGTAAACTGTGTGAAGCAGTCAACAGATCACAAAAGACATCTGAAATTGTACATATATTACTTGTTAGAAAAGTAATATACTTATAAAACTGGGAGATAAAGCCTTATCCATAAATGAGAAGCACAGAAAACAATAGTGGCTCACAACTTAAGGAAAGAAAGGGTAGCAGGAGGAGATGGTGGTTACCTGATAGCAACCGAGAAGACCAAATAAAAAGAAAATTAATCTGACAGGTTGACAGCTGCAAGAGGGAAGAAGCTGGAAAAGCAAGCATTCTGCAGAAAAAAGGGCTGTGACTACGGGACGAAAGTATGTGACCTAGAGGTAGTTTTTAAAAGACTGTAAGAGTTTTGTAGAGCCGTGTCAAAAACAGGATAAGCATTTGTTGTGGTCCCAGGAGGTTTGAGAGGCTGTATCCAGCAAATAGAAGAGTTGGCTATTTCCCCCCTGTTGAGTTTTGCTAGTTACATGAGGGTGTGAAAGCCAATACTCAATAAAGGCCTCTATTGCTTGAACTGTATTAGTCTCGTTTTGAAATCATGATGTGTGGTAGTTGTGCTTCAAAACTACACGTAAAATAAATACAATGATTAAACTTACAGCTTTATGGTGCTCTCTTCTCTGCAATGCTGTACTGTATCATAAGAAACTTCAGTCTGACCCCACTTCAACAGCTGAACACAGCATATTCAAATGTAAGTTCAGTCAATGCACAGCCATGGAACTGGAATTGCCATGGTAGGTCTTGACCTTAATCTCCATGCGTTGATAGTGTCTTTTTCCACAGAGCTCATACACATCCAAGCTGTATACATCGTTTTCCTTTGTATGACATGCTGAATTTGGACACAGAAGCTGGTGACAGAGCCAGTTGCTCCAGTCCCAGTCCTACATCAGCTCATGGATTATATTCATGTATCTATTGAATTGAATTACTTAAAATAACCCATACTAACTTTCCATATACAATTTTGTATTTTATTTAGAATATTTATTGTGTTTAGTTTTTTTCTGCTACAGGTATTCCTCTAACTCTCCAAATAGATGCAAAATGTATGGACATTCTTATTTAACATTTAGTAAATCACTCTTTTTGTGTATGTGTGTCTGACTGACAGCAACAGCAATGAGGATGATGATTTCATTTATAGTTTGACCTTCCCATTTGGGACCCAAGCCAGATTACAAGAATGATAAAAAACAGTCAATCAATAAAGAGATTACAGCACATGATAACATCAGGCAATCAGGGTGCAGATTGCAGGATATGGATAACATTTGCATCTAAACATAGTGAGACAAAATAATGCAATTGGGCTTGGAATATGTGTGTTGACAAGTTGGAAGAAGCCACTAATAAGCTTGCATCCTTATTATATGTATACAAATGCATGTATATACAATGCACAGATACAAAATTAAATTAACATAGCTTCTATTACAAAATAGGCTTGAATGCAGTCATGTAAGACCTACACAACTGTTCAGCATGAGGACACGTATTATCTCTGAACAATGTAGCACTGTGCCAGTACCGTTCTGTGGAAAGTATACCTGTTAGGCTTGTGAAAGATTAAAACCAAATTTTGGATTGTTTAGCCTTTTAAAACCACTAAATTATAAAATACAAAGAATGCTGAAGTATATTTACTGCCCTCCAATTTGGTACCACCCCAACAAAATTCTTTTATATAGTAAACTGGCTGCTTCAGAGGCAGCCATTACCACCGACTGTATTGTTCCAAAAAGAATCACATTCACACACATGTACATGACTATAATATCTCACACTAAATATCTGAGACAATCTTCCCAAAGTTAATGTGACCAATAAACGAATATGACAGGAAGTATTTACTGTGTTGACTATGTAGCGTTTAAAACTATTCCTCACAATTGCCAAAATCACAGAAGTTACAGTAAGACTGGAAGTTAACCTTCAGCCTTTATTCAGTCTTGCAACTTGCCTTTCAGTTCATTTGGTTTCCCAGATTTCCAAGACAGCTCATTCCTTTTATGAGAGCCTGTGAGTACAGTAGATTCTGTAGAATTTATCTGTGTTCAGACCCCCACTGAGTCATGAAACTCACTAGGACAAACCTGGGGTGGATGAAGTACACTGGGCCAAATGCTCCCCCCATGTGAGAGCAGAGGCAACCTACCTTGGTTTAAACTCTAGTCTGCAGCCTGGCATGGAACCTCTGGTGCAGAAAAGGTCTGGGTGACCATGGGCCAGTCACACTTTCTCTTGACTTCACTGATATCAAGGAGTTGGTGTAAGGATTAAATGGAAGAAAGGAAAATTGCATATGCTTCCCTGCGCTAGATGGTGGAGAGTCATATGCATGTAGAGCTTAGTTTTCCAATGTACAAAATGCCCCTTCATTTCTGTTTGTAGAATGTAGAAAACCTAATTTATATTTTTATGAGGTATTGCTTTCCTTCAATTAACTGCCATCTCTGCTACCCTTGACCTAGCATACTATGACAAAGACCAGATGCAGGAACAATTTTCCACAGAACAGCTATAAAACCCAATCACTTTCTTGCATTTGACAACTTTATGCTTTGTGCTGCTTCAAGTATTTTGGCCTTAAGACTTTCACTCAAATAATGTTAAAAGTGGCAGTGACAACGCACACATACACACAAAGAATGAATTAAAACACAAAGAACCCCCATGTAGCTAGCAACGGCAGTTTAAAAACGGTGATATGATAATTCCACAAGGGGTTGGTTATGACGATAACAATATTTCTGGCAGATCATAAATGCTTTTAATGAACTCTAACTGGGCACTCTAACCAATGAATAATATCTTAAGGCTCATTAACTGATCTTGGCTCAACTAGATAGGTCACAATTGCATACAAGTTGCTCTCAAGCAGGTTTTATGGTGAGTCAGAGACCCTCTAATCGGCTTCTGAAGTATAATGTGAATCTGTAAACAGTCACTCATTAATCAGCATCCCAGCTTGTCCCTGAGCTATCAACACAGGACAGGTATCCTCCCAAATGCTCAGCTCATGCACCACAGACTTTCAGGTATCTTGTTACAGAGTATAAATTATTTATTCCAAAAGAGCAAAGACAGCTGAAGGAATGGATTTAGGTGGCTTGCACTGCTTTCTCACACTGTCAAAGTCAATACTGTACGTTATGCAACAGGTTTATATGTGTAAATAAATACTGCTTGACTGTGAGAGGAATGGCAGAATAACATTCCACAACATAGCTTAAGGAGCTTGGACTAAAGTTGCATGGTATGGGTCATACCGAATGCATAAAAAATGATTCCACTAAGGTTAATTCTATTGCTTGTAAAACTGCAGAACAAGCAAAAATTCAGCAGCCAAACTCTTTTCTGTGAGGAGGAAGAAATTAACCTGTTGGGATACTGCTTTTAGTATGTAGGTCTTAAATGTGCACATACCATGCCAGGAAAAAGTAGTTTAAAACATTATGCTTGGAAGAATATCATACCTGAATAACTTCCAAAGTTTTTCTCAAGACAAATAATTATTTGGAATATGTAAAAAATCAAATTCTACATCTGACGGTGCAGTCCTGAATAAAATTACACCCTTCTAAATCTAGCAAACAGGTTTAGAAGGCCTCTTTTTCAGATTATGACAGACCTGCTTCACATTTCCCCACCCTGAGGAAAATGTTACCTCCAAAAATAAAATGCTGTTCCCTTACTGACTGAGCTGCACTTGTAACATGGTTTCTTTGATGCAATTAGGAAAGCTGTCTGTCCCACCCTGTCACCAATAGAAATGTTGGCTTTATCTCAGCCCTAGAACATTAGGGGAAGGTGAAAGAGCCCTCTTTTCTAAAACCTTTTCAGAATGGCCCTAAGATGTTGAAAGCCCTACCAAAACCAAAGACTGACCCATTATGCACGGCAACATGCCCTGGACCTTCCTGTGTACTCACAGAGGAGAGAATTCCCTGGAGTAAGCAGGCTGCCCTGGTGTAGCACGCGCACACATGCTGGAAAGCACGGCACAATGCCTGGAGCTGGAAGCATCGGGGGGGGGGAATGAGGCCCCCACCACACAATACCACTCTCCCACCAAGGTTGGGGTGGGGGATTCCCCAGTGGAGCTGACAGGGGCATGTGGTGTCCCTGCAGGGACACCATAGGTTGGGGGAAGGGCTGGGCTGAAAGGAATGGCTCTGCTGAGTGTGCACGGCACTGGCCTGACCCAGCGCTCTGTCACGCTTACAGCATCCCAGGGATTGTGGGAAATTCCGTGTTCCCTCGCTGCGGGTTTTCTGGGGCGCTGTGCCGGGCCAGGAATGGGATGGCGGCAACGTCATGCATAATTGGGGCTGCCCTGCTACCACCATCCTGGGGCTCCTGCCCCATACATAATCGGTCACTGAGAGGCTTTTGTTTAGATGTTTACCCAAGCAAACTTCTTTTTATCTGAGTTTCTCTGGACACCCCTGGTTTTCTAGAAGGCAGACACCCTCAGATAGTAACCGAATTTCCCTTTCTAGAATCATTACCTTTCCTCTAACAGGCTTTCTCATAGGGGTTTCATGAAACCCTGGGGTTTCTCGATGGCCCCAGAAGGGTTTCAATAATTAAGTGCGAGTTAATTAAATTTTTGTATATATTTCTTTTTAGAGAATTAAAATATCGGGTGATAAGACCATATATGGTTATGTCACCCTCCCCTCCCAAAATGGCCAATGATGGGCCTGGAAGGAGTGAAAAGGGGTGAAACTTAACTGCATTGGGCAGGGGGTGAGAGAATTGTAAATGCCCATCCCAGCTCTGTTCCCAGGCTAGTGGAGTAGGCCTCCGCATTGTTTCTAGCATTGAAGGGGGATGATAGAACATGATAGCACATCTAGTGGGAGTATCTGGGTGATGTCACTTTTGGTGACATGTGATTTCCAGAGGCATAGCAGGGAGGTGTGGCCTGCTGATATGACTTCTGGGGTTTCTCAATGGTAAAGAAGTTAAGAAAAGACTGCTCTCACTTCTGAGGTGTCTGAAACAAGTTTCTTTCTACACCAGTCCTAGAAAATTTTCAACCATTTTCCCCATTTTGAACTGGGGAGGGAACCTTCTTCCCTCCCTAGAAGATTTCTTCCCCCTTTCTTTGATATGAACTGGGAGTCCAAATCTCTCTGCCAAATATCAATCCCAATTCTCCCAATGTGTAGAGCTATGCAGAATCCAGACAGTTAAGAATGTTTTCTCTAAAATTCTCCTCAGATTAGATGTTTACCACTAATGCACAGTAATCGCTACTCTTGACACAGGTTCTGTTAGACACAGAATCAGAATAAGGTCTCTCCAGTACACAGATCTAATATTACCTCTCTCACAGCAGTTGCTGGCCAATTAGAGTCCATAGAGCAGCCTGTCACTCAAGCTTGCTGCCTCAGTGAAGAATTAACCCTTCACTCATTGGTACTTCAGCATTTGGGGCCTGGTTTTTAATGCACTGTTCATCACAATTACATTGTGAGTATAGCTTTTTAAAATGATGGCAGATAATCCTAGATTAAAGAGCTCACCCACCCCCCACAAACTGTAATTCTGTGTGAGTGGGGTTATAAATCTCTATGAGATATTGAAATCCTAAAATTGTGGGTTGACATTCTTTGTGGGTGGCTATAACAATTAAAACGTTATTTTAAACATTGGTTTTGTAGTGTGAGATACACCCTTAATTGATGTGTTGGGCTGTTTTACTCTTCAGACCCTTGCAGAGCAAGATTTTTTTTTTTTTTGGAAGAATAGAGAAACTGTAAACAGAGAGTTGAAACCAGCAACATCAGAAATCTAGCAATTTATATGTGCAGCACCATTGTTCTTTCTCCCCTGTTTACTGCTTGTAAAATTAATTGGGCACCCCCAAGTCTAGTATAATATTGGCAGAAAGAAAAGGTTACCATTTTATGTTATCAACCTCCTGTTTTTTTTTTAAATTCAGCATCCAACTTAATAAAGATTTATTGAGAAATATTAACAGAATTTTACTTTGGCTGGCCCATAATGAGGGTTATAACTTGGATTTCAGCTTTTATGTTGTACCATCATTAGTACTTGCAATCTCAATTGCATAACATTTCAGTTATAGGTAAATATAAAACTTCTACTCTGTAAACAGCATGGAGTAGGAATGGCCATGAACTGGGGAAACGTGGTTTAGTTCATAGTTTGGGGCATGCCCCATTTGTGAACTATGGACTGTCTCAAACTTTTAGCTGCCTCACAATCCAGTTTGTTTGTGACATTTGTGAGAGGTTAAAATTCCCTCCTGACAAACTAAAAACCTCAAACCGACAGAAGTTTTCCAAATTACCCTTCTATTTCTGACTTCCAGATTTGGTGAGGATTGGATTTATAGGTTCAGAGTTATGGCCCTCCAGGAAACCTCTTTGAGAGGAAATGACCCCTGAGAGTTTGACATCTCTAGCTAGCACAGGATCCATTCCACACACTCCTGAATCTCATCACTCATGGGGAAGACTAGGTTCAGGATGTTGTTGATGGAATCCTACTACAGTATGTGAAGCAACAGCACATTTGTTTTTCTGGCTTGAAAGCCATTATTAGTACATGGAAATAAATTAAAGAATTAGTGCTAAGAACAAAGTGACATAGTTTGTAAGCCTAAACAACCAGCTGCATAACCCTGAGAGAAGCAAATATGGCATAAGAGGTGGTTTTCAGTTTTCTACAGCAAACAGTCATCTGGCTGAAAAAGCAAAACAGAACCATATGTTTTTAAGACATCCAAAACACTGACATGTACAGATTTTGCTCCTTTACACACACCACACATCCATGAGTGTTAGGTCAAACACACTGAAAAATGTGGTAACTGTCAAGGAGTCCAAGGCTAAACCCCATGGGTTTCCAGGGCTGATGTGAACAAATAACCAAACGTTTATTAAAAATTATATTACATTTTATTTAACACTAGATTCAAAGCCCATTCGTGAGAACGGGCTTTGAAAGCCCCCCCCCCCCACCATGGCCACCCAGCAGACACATAGAAGTGGCATTGTCCCCGGGTGCGGCGTTTCTGGGTCCAGCGGGAAGGCCTGCTTCCCCCCTCCCCCCAGCAGCGGCACGGCCTTCACCTCAGGCCTAGAAGCACACCCAGGGAAGGCTTCCTTCTTTACTCATGGTGTCCTGCCGCTTCTCTGTCGCTTTCTGACCAGTCCTGGTGAGGGCCTAGATTGTGCCCTCAGCCGATTGGCTAGAATTGCTGTCTGTCCTGGTGAGGGGACAGGTCTGTCCTGGTGAGGGGCTTCACGCCTTCCGATTGGCCCCACACCCGGCCCGGCCCCACCCGCTGTCCACCCACTTTCCCTCTTAGAGAAATATGAAGGTGGAAAGATGTATTAGAACAAAATGTTCAATCCACAGGCAAATCAGCTAAGAAGAAAACAAGAAAACTAGCTTAACTATTGAACACATTTCCAATACTTGTGTTAGATGACACAGACTGTAAGTTCAAGAATCAAAGGTCCAAAGGCCCTGGCCCGAGTCAAGGCCAGGCGAACTTCCCTTGGGCCAGGGATTTCTAACAGATTCATATCTTCAGAGTGCAGTGCCGTCCAGGGGGCATAAGGAAATTGGCAGTCCTGCAGATATGAGGAGCCCAGACTGCAGATGGTCTTAAAGGTTAACACCAACATCTTGAACCTGATCCGGGCTGCAACCAGTAACCAATGCAGCTGCCTCAGCACTGGCTGGATGTGAGTCCTCCAAGATGTCCCTGTGAGGACCCTAGCAGCCACTTTTTGCACCAGCTGCAATTTTCAGATTGGGTATCAGGGTAGGCCTATGTAGAGTGAGTTACAGAAATCTAATCAATAGGTGACCGTTGCATGGATGACTGTAGTCAAGCAATCTGAGGACAGATAGTGTGCTAGTAGCTTTGCTTTGCGTAGATGGAAAAACTCTACGTGTGCTACTCCCATGACCTGGGCCTCCATGGAAAGGGAGGTGTTGAGAATCAGTTTTTAGTAAAAACTATGCCTTATGAAAGACATACTTATGATTTTCTGTAGTTTTTATTTTAGGGGAAATGCCTCAAAGTTCAGAAAAGTTAAACTGCTACATCATCACTTTTAAAAAACACAAATGCACAATACACATCTTGTGGCTACATGTAGAAAAAATATATATAAGTACAATAAAAGAGATTGCAAGAAATACAAGGGATACCAATCTAAGGAAGAAGAAAGACTTGAGGTCTCAGCAGGTGAGTATCATACTAACATCTACTGCAGATGCAAGTTCTCATTTGCATATCATAATCAGTTCCATATATCTGAATTTTTTGTGTATCCTTCAGCAAATTATTTCTTGGCAGCCTGATGGGGAATGAGTAAAAGCCTATTTTCCTTTAGTAGCTTTGTAAATTGTTTGTCCTTTATGGATATAAAAAAGAAATGCCCTTCAGTTTCACATGTATAGACAAAACAACTTCTTAATTGCTAAATAAACAGAAAGTATAACTTAACTGAGTCCTATGTCCTTAATTTTCTTACAATTAGGGTAGCCAGAATGGTGTTAAAATTGTTCATTTTAAACCAGCCAGATCCCAGTTCAATTTGATGACATTTTAACACTACTATCTTACAAATCATGTTTTATTTGCATAAAGATTTACTCAAAATACAGAGATAGCACTATGCCTAATGATGAATATCCTCTGAAATCACGACAGCTCAAATAGCTCTGCATTACCTGTTCTCATCAGATGACTGGCAAAAGTCAGTGCATGGATGAGACCGTTTATGCACTGGGAACTTCACTGCCCCAGCTCCCATGCAGGAGCACAAATAGGGAGCGGATGAGGTGCACCAGGTCAAATGCTCCCCCGTGTGGGTGCAGGAAGAGGTGGGGCAACCTGCAACAACTAAAACTCCAGCCTGCATCCCAGCATGAATCCTCCAGTGCATAAATGGTCTGAGAGACAGCCAAAGAAGACTGAAGTTGCTATGCAGAGGAAGGCAATAGCAAACCAACTGTGCTTCCTTCTTGCCTGAAATGCCCTGTGGCTGGGGTTGCAAATCAACAGCTTTTTCTTCTCTGAAATTGTGGCTTTGATTGGCTCAGAAAAATGGTGGTAAAAGTAGTTTTATTATTGATGTATTCAAGAATAGCCAAATATCTGTATAACACTGGTCACTAAGATAATTTTTTTCAATCATAACCACTTGATTACGTCCATATTTACTAATAGGACAATCTTTCTGCAGTCCATCTAATAGAGTCACCCCCCCCTCAAGTTTTAGACCCAAATTCTTAACCCAAGTTCTGATCCTGGCACTACTAAAAACACTGTCGTAAGTATGAACTCTCCCATTGAAGGTAATAGGATAAAACCCAAATGCCTGTGCTTACTTCTGCTATACCTCCACAAACAAAGTATAACTTAGGATGATAACTCTCCTGGCTAGGCTTTAGTAGAAGGGAGACAGAAAAGTTATGGGGGAAAAATAGACCATAGCCAGGCCAAGGCATAGTCTGCATTCCCCAGTATCATTCCCCAATAAAAAGAGTTTTAAATTGCAATGTTTTAAATTTTAAGGTTTTAAAATTACTCTGTTGTATTTTAACATGTTTGTGGTTCTGCATTCTGCAGGGAATTTTCAAACACAACGTCCCAAGCAGTTCTACATCACAGAAAATCCGAGTCGTTATATCTGTCTAGACCCAATGGGTATTCCTTCCAGCATCCCCCAGTGTTGCCATCTTCGGCTCCCACCCCTCCCTCGCCTTGGCGACCATCCCGTGTGGATCTCCCAGTGGCTGTCATTCCACTCTGTGCCCTGCCATTCCAGAGTAGTTTATCTGAGTGTAATGGATAATCCATTCCATGCTTTTTTTTCTACTGTTTTTCTGCTATAATACATTTCAATGGAGCTCATGCAAGTCAATTGGCGTTCTTGCTGTCCTTTATTTCCAGCGGGTCTTCCAGCATCTCCCATGGTTTCCAATGGGCATTCTTGTCATTCAAGACACAGTCACCTCGTGAGTAAGGCACTTTTCTAGATCAGTGAAAGCACAAATCCCCCCTCCAGCTGCAGGTAGGAGGTCTCAGGAAATTTGAGGGCACCTTAGTGCCAAAGAACTGGGAGGGATACAGCAAACCAAGAACAAATCCCCCCCTCCCTCACCATCCTAGGACAATGAGAGATGCTGAATGCTGTTGCAGATCCACTTGTTTCCCATAGTTTCCCATAATTTTCAGTGGGCATTCTTTACCCAGCACAAGGGAGTGAGCAGGTTTTGAGTTAGTCTGCTCTGCAGCTGTGCCCAGTGCCCTCCCCCCCCCACCTTTTTAAATTGTGGCTGTGCTCTTGCCTTCTCTTAATCCTAGCTTGCCTCCTTCTTTGAATTTGTGTTTGGGGGGCTTGTGCCCCATGGTCACTGATCAGAGGTATAGCTTTTTATTCAGGAGCGTTCCACTGCCATAAATACCACAGGGTAATTTCTACTAATTTACATACAGCTTGGTTGCCAGGGCAAATGACATGTTCATATGATCGCTTACAAAGGCAAAGCTCCCATTGGTAGACAAAGGACTGTAAGCAGAAAAGAGGAGGAGATAAAAAACACGCTGACATCTCTGCATTTCAAAAGAAGCGTTTTCATCACTGTGACACCTGAAAAATCGGTGTTTACCCTCTTTCAGAAACAATGCTTAAAAGATGCTTAAGCAAAAAGACACGGTTGACCATGCAGAGCAAAATCAGTTTTGCAGAGTAAATTCTGTGCAGAGAGCAGAAAAACAGTGATGTTTTTAGTGAGTTTTCATCAGCTTTTCCATCGTGGAAAAGAGGCCCAGGACAGCCATGTCTCAAGTGATAAGTTGTGCAACATGGGGCTATGTCTCTCTGTCCACAAAGGGTAATTCAGATGGTGAGAACTCTGGAGAAAGGGCACCTTGCAATAAACTCTGCAGTACTCGTGAGTGCTAGTCTTTCTTCCTCCTCTATCATCTCTAACGTCCGCTTTGATGGGATTCAGACCTCATCATTCCAGTTTCCCCAATGCCTTTTGGGGGAACTAAAGAAATGTTTTCTTTGAATATGAGGTTGCATTTCTCTTGTTGCTGCACAGGGCTTTTTATCCTTTCCCAGCCTGAATAAATGCCTCCCTCTTCACTGAATTCAATTTCCATTTTGATTTTGGGCACTTTAAATTTTCTCTCAGCAAAATGCATCATTGATCCATGGTGACCCTACCTTTCCCCTGGGATATCCTGGAGTGGATATAAGTTCTCATATTAGAAAAACTGCCTTAGAAAGCCACCAATATTTCTGTTTTTTGTGAATTAACTTCCTGCTCTGTGTCTGCAACACTGATGTAGCAAAGCAGTCTTCCCTGATAGGCCAGGGCATCAGTTCAAAGACTTCCTGGTTCCCAGTTCTAAGGCTTCCCTCCCTCTTTTAAACTAACTGTGCTTCAGAAGCCCACAATTCTCTCAGCAGAGATTTGCCTCTTTCTCTGAGAGTCTGCTGCTGGCTTGGGTGTCAAAAGAAAAGAAATAAAGCACTAATGCCATCTGGACGTCACCCGACACTCCCCTCACTAGTTCAGGAAAAGAAAAATAAAGCAGCTTTGTGACCACTACTCCCCTCCTCCCTCTGAGCTTCCCCAATCAAGTGCAGAAGGCTTTCTGTTTCAATTGGGGGGGGAGATGGAAGACCCAGGTTCAAATCGATCTGAATTCAACGGAATTGACAAAAGAAAAACAAAGTGAGTGCAGAATTAGCCCTAGTGTCTTGCAAAAAACACCCTGGTCTTTGGACCATTCTCTCCTCTGCCAGTCATCTGAACCCTTGCCCACAAAAATCTGTAGACTTTCCTCTGCCTAATGATCTTTATAAAAGATCCATTGGAATGGATATATTTCTTTCCTTATATTTCTGCTCATCAAGGCTGGGGCTGCTTACAGGAGGAAATCTGAGGTCCATTCTGCACATCTGCCAATGTTGCTGGATGTCTGTGGCAGCCCGAATCGCTACAATCTGTAGTGGAATTTTGACATTTCGCACAGTGCAAATTGTAGCACAATATTCATGCACCCGTAGCGCTTTTTTGGTAACACACATGTTTCCAATCTTGCAGGAATTGCAATCAAGGCGCTCTAAGTTTGTGGTGCTTCTGCCTGCCTCAGCCCATCTATCAAATTGAAGAGCCAATCAAACAGATCACCCTCGTGGCTCCGAAATGCCCCTTTCCCTTTCCATTTTATTTTTTTTAAACCGAAATCACATGTGGCAATGAATATGTGTTAATTCATTGTTTCTTTGCTTCACACTGTATTTCGTTGTAATCTCTCCCCCCCCTAAAATGGCTTTTTACACAAGGCTAAACCAGGGGGGAGGTATTAATTGGAGAAGAAAAAAAGCCCCCTGAGGGAGCTTTCACAATTCCTCCATCCACGCTAATTAATACAGCCTGCTGGCAGACATGCGTGTAATCGTTGACATGCATCTCCAAGAAAAATAATAATAACATACAATGCATGTTAATGCAGGCAGGGCAACATTCGGGCACACAGTGAGCAAGGGACTCTGTGGCGTTATGATGCTCACTTTGAAAGTTTAAAGTTTAAAACCTTCTGTCGAACTAAAAGCGTGCTTACTTGTTCGTTGCTTTCTACGGTATGTAGGGGAAAAAAGGCGTTCCCATCTCCCAGAAGCTTGGGGCAGAAGTGGAGGAGGGACCTCCTTCCTAATGCTATTTTGAGAACACGCATGTATTTTGCTGATGTGCTGCAGGTTGTTCTCAGGAGTCAAGCACTTTTTAAAGGGGGAATCCACTTTTTACAATTCCCCCCAAAGCGAATGTTGTGGGAGTGTTGCTGGAGTGCTGCGGTTTGTGTACGACCATGTATAATATTAAAAATGTAGCGTTACAAAGCCTTACAATTCAGCTATATTTAAGTTTTTTATCTCACTATTCATGCTAACCTTGTTCAATTTGTGTATCCATATTCCTCACAACTTATTTTATTTGTGATGCTGTGATAATGTGACTGTAAAGTAATGGTAATATTATGGTATGTTGAGTTTACTCCCTGGCCTTGGGATAAGATAGTTACCGGCAATTACCTTGTAAGAATGTTTCACATTGGTATGGGAACAGATGGGGCAAGCAACATATGGTGATGTGATAGACTTTGATCACTTTCACAGACAGTTTTATTTCTCCCATGTTTGTGTGAGTAACAACTGAATTTCAAGGGGATTGATTGGCTGTTTTGGCAAAGAATTATTATTGGCTGTATTTGGATGTGTGACACAGTTTACTAATGTAAGAGAATTAATTTTTGCTATATATTCCCACGGTCATGTAAGGAGTTCTTACTCTGACGAAGAGCACTTGCACTCGAAAGCTCACGCCCTGAATAAATCTTTGTTGGTCTTAAAGGTGCTACTGGACTCTGCTTCTATTTAAGTCGTGCGGAATGGACCTGAGCCTCGTCTGCTGATTTTCCAGGAATCTGGTAGTTCTTCTATGGGGGAAACTGACAAACAGGAGTCTGAAAGGGAAAACAATCACTCACTGGATCCCATCCAGCCACTTTTCATAAGGGGCATGGAATGTTGGAGGGAAGCACAGCAGTTTTTGTTCAGGTCTGCCTCAAGGAGACTGCAGAAGTTCAGCTCTGCCTCAGGCAGAGGACAGTGAGAGGTCAGCTCTGGTTCAGGAAAAGAGCAGACAGAGTGAAAGGTAGCTCTGTTTCATAGTGTGGCAGAGTTGTTTAGCTCTGCCTCTGAGAGAGAACATAGTACCCGATTCTTAGGTCTGTATCTGGTAATGAGCAAAGCTCGTGCCATTTAGTCTGATTGTTGGAAAAGGTCAGGCTAGTATGGGTGGAATCCTGTGTGTGAGAGACAATCCAGCCTACGGGCTAGTCAGTAAAAGCCTGTTTATGCCTGAAAGTATTAACTTCAAACTACTCTCTGAAACCATAGCTATTTTAAATTTATGTGCATCATTCACGTTTCTCTTCTGTCTGCCTGGAGTCTTGCTCGCCTTATCTGTTCTTTGAAGCCAACTTGTAAATACATAAATCTTCTGTATTATTAATATACAAATCCTTCCTCAGTGATCTCTGTATTCTATTTGCTCACCAGGAAACTTACATTACAGTAGCACACCCATTCCTATACACTTGCCACCTTAAGAAAACTGCTAACTGAGAAGATGGGTTTACAGTTTTAAATAAACCTGGTTCCCCCAAAATGACAGCAACTGGGTGGTCCCCTCAGTCGTTAGAAATGTCTTGCTACAGACATGACATCCTCCCTGTAGTGGTGAACACAGATTTCCCATGGTGTTCTTTGTGTTTGCAGAGTCAGGGTAGTGCCAGAGAGTAATTGCAGCATTCGTGTGCATTGGTTGGTTCCTTAATATATGGTTGACATGGGTCAGTCATCAGCAAAGTGTTTTATTATTTGAAGATGTGTGATGGGCAGTGTCACTATGGACTCCAGTGCAGTTGATATGTTCCTTGGAGCTGACTCAATATGATATTTCTTTTCTCTTCTTGAAAAGTATAGGATACCAACTGGTTATTTTGACATGTGAGGACTAAAAGTGATGCATCAGTCTCGGAGTGGATTGCACATGAGCACTGGTTTTAAATAAATGTCATTAGGACTGGAATATAAATGGATCAGCAGCTAACAATGCTATCTTGAAACAGTTACATCCTTCTAAATCCACGGACTTCGGTGGATTAAGGAGGGTTTAACTCCTCCTAACTATACATCTCCTCTCCCCCCACCTCTTAAAATGCTTTTATCCTTGGAACAATGGAACACTTGAATGTAGTAAAATAGATTAACAACATTCTCTGACTTTAAAAAAAAATTATATATGGATATAGGTAAGCACACACAGAAACATCCATGAACAGTATGCTTAGATAGTGTCAATATTTACTAAAAAAGTGCTTAATAAGGAGGACACGAAGCCATGTACTGTTGATGGTTCAGGATTTGGAGCAAGGGTAGCCCCATCCATAAAGTCTGGGATGCACACACTGAGGAGGCCTGACTTTTCTTCTTCCTATTAAATACGGAAGGGATTGGCATACTAGCACTGAAAATTCCTTGACTTATGTAAAATTCAATACATTTGACCCTTTTATTATCTCAGGTAATTTTCTCTGTTCTTATTTCCACATCTGCGAGAAAGGGTGGATTGGAGCAGAGTGAAGATGGAAAAGAATATTTTCAGACAATAGAATCTGGAGATTACACATATACTTCAAGCTCTAGGGAACCTTAAAAAGGATGAAGTAAGGATCAGAAAGAATGAACAATAAATAGTTTGCAAGTTTTATTATCATATGGCTGTCAGTGATTTGGGGGAGACAGATACAGCCAGGTTGTTTTCTGGGGAGAAGGAGGTGGAAGTAATCACTTTTGTGTTTAAGGTAGGAAGATTGCAGCAAATTATTGCACAGCAGAAATGAAGTTCCAATGGTCCATTGTTTGTGCACAAAATTTCCTTCTGGCAATAGTACTTGTAGGACATAACATTTGCACAGGGAATATGAGGATGTGGCAGGGGAAACTTGGTCATTTATAATGCTTATATAAAACTTCTTTCATTAAATTACTTGAGATGTTTCTTTGCTTACTATTTTGGAACTTTGCCTAATGTTTTAGTTAAACTAGAATTTCCTATCTTATAATTAATCCACTTGTGCTGTGTGTCCCTGCAATAAATGAAGAACAAATGAACATTCAAAATGGAAGTTATATAATGAATACTTAGCTTTAAATGTTACTATTTTCCTGAAAGGGACATGACACTATAAAATAGCGGCTGCTGAAATTATTCTTAGACAATAGTTTTCTCTCTCTCTCTTTTTAATGCTATGCTATAAGAAACTGCATTCAAAGATTTTCTAATTACACCCATATCTTACATTTTATGTTACAAAACTTTATTCATTATTTACATTTTGAATTTGCTGGCTTTATCTCTACTCATGTAGACAAAAAATTGGGTTTTCTTATATTGATAATAAATAGACTATGCATCTAATAAAACAAAGGCTGCACTCCATGCCATTTCTACTTGAATTCAGTGCAAACTGAACTTGTGAGTCTTTATTTTCACATCATTCCATATCACTGCGTTGAATTTCCCCATAAAATGTGTGCATTTTCAACAGGATTTGTACATTGGCACTAGATTTATACATATACTTATATCATATGCATAAATGATATAGCCGACCACTAACAGTCATTGTCAAGTGGTACATTCCAGCTTCCCCCTCCTGCTGCAGCCCCTGAATTGTGTTCCAAAAATAAAGAAATTATCAATGTCAGTAACAAAATGGGGGGGGGGATGATATCATTCTGTATGATATACAGAAAGAAAAGGAAACATAGAAGCACACAATGGCCATCTCTAGCGTGAGATTTGGGTGACCTTCATCACCAGAACTGAAAGACGATGTTCTTTTGGGGGCTCCAACTCAACAATTTAAAAAACCTTATTATACAACAGTGGAAACCTAAACAGTTATACTCTTCTAATTCCATTTATGACAATGTCCAGAAAGGGTTAAATTGCAGCTTGACATTACTCTGGGGCTTTCCGCACCGGGATCCTTGTAGCAAATTGTTTGCTGAACGAAAAATCGCCATTTAAAATAGTGGAATTCGTCATTATGCATACCTGACTTTGTAGTGGAATCCAGTTGCGTTTCCATCGTTTCCCACAAGCTTCCGGTCTCAGCAAAAATCGCTAGAAAGGAAGCGCTATTGCTGAGCTCGTCCCACCCCTGGCCGTCAAGCAGCCAATGGGCAGCCGTTAGCATGCTCCCAAACAGCCCCTTTCCCTTTAAGAAAGGTTTTTTAAAAAATAAAACACACCCATTGCAACGAATATGTGTTGATGGAGAGATCCATCCAGCTGGCAGCTGTGTTTGAGCTGTCGTTTCATCGTTGCCACGCTCCCCCCGAGTGAAAAAAAAATCCCCCCCCACGGGCCCGATTTTCGGCCGAAAACAGTGTAAAAAATAAAGGGAAAATACATCAGCAAACGGGCTTCTCTGTTGTTTGTGCTTAGTGACTGTAAAAAGACTGTAAAGAGCTTTGGGGAGGGACTGCAGCCGGGGAAGCCTCACTGGGTAAACGAAGGCTTGCCGGTGATTTGATCTCCGCTTGCTCGGAGAAAAAAACATGGCGATCGCTTCGCCGGAAGATCAGAGGAGAGAGCCAGGGGGAGGGACTTTGTAGAAACCACAACAATGGTAACGCACAGAACTTTCCCGCTAGTGTTGCAGATTGGTTGCAGGAGTGTAGCGCTTTCTGGAGGGTGAATCCACTTTTGGGGATTTCCCTGAAAGCGCTACAAGGAAGCGCTTTTTGCGGATCGGTTTCAGGTGTGTGGCAGATTGTCAATGATGTTGTGCATAACGGCAAATCAGTAGCGTTTTCAATTGGCAACCATTGTGCGATTTTGAAGGCATGTGGAAAGCCCCTCTGTCATACTAGGGTGCTTAAGTATATTGCTGAATGTAGTGCTGTGTCTATATATCTATACTTGTTGGTTTTCTTGCATCCTTGCATACAAGCATCTTACATATTGGAGGGAAGAGTAGTGCATGCCGGGAGAATTCTAACTGTTATGTTTTGTCAGTTAGTGTCAATTAGGTCGATTCCGCACCAGCAGTGCCATTCTGGGGCGCAGCCAATGATGTGCTGTGGAGCTGCATTCTCTGAAGCTTTCTGTGTCCCCATGGGGGACACATTTCAGCACCAGGCCCACCACTGAAACATACCCCCAGGGTATGCAGACATGGTGGACAGATTCTGCCGTGTGTGGGAGGGCAGGGGGTTATTTTGCAGGAAGATGGGATTGTGTGAGAATGCAATCCCACCTTTCTGCAAAATAAAATAAAAGCCCCGGTCCATCCTGCACTGCCACAAAGCACCATGAACCTGACCAGGGCATTTTTTTTGCCCCCTTCCCGGCCTCTGTAGGACTAGGAGGAGCCAGACCTGGAAGGGCCAGCTCTTCCTGTCTATATGGGCATGCTGCGCATTGGGCCCTCAGTAGCCCATGACAGAAAAGGGAACAAGGATATTTCCATGTTCCCTTAGAGTGGAACTACTAAGAACCCAATCTGCAGCATGCCTGGAAGTGTGCCAGCCTGGCAGCAATGTCATGTGGATGTAAAGATTAGCCCTGTATCCATATGAGCATCCTCCCAGCCTTTTCTGCATGTGCAGAATCAGCTGTAAAGTCAGTTAACAGAATCTCTCAGTCAGTCAGTGTTTCTGCTTCTATGTTTGAGATAGAGTTAGTGTCTCAATAAGTTACTGTAACTGAAAGAAGTATGTTATGAACAAAGTTTCTCAGTAAGAATGTAGAAGATTGAATCTATGTTTCAATCTTACCAAATAAGATTTCTTATTTACCAAATAAGAAGAGAAAAGCCTGTCAGTTGTACAAGAAATATTCTTCGTGTTTGTTAACTGTGAATATATAAGTAAACATGTTTAACAGTTACTCAAAGAAAACTGAATAATTATTTCATGAAAAGAATAACTGCCCAAGCGAAAAACAACATAATCTTATCCGATACAGCAACATTCTCCCAGAACAAAACTTCCCCACTTATTCTGCCTGGGTTTCTGTAAATTCTAAAGGATATTACACAGATTAATTCTGATATTCAACAGGGATATTGATTTAAATCACAAACCCAGGCCAAAATCCATTTTTTACAATACCTCTCAACACCACTGCAGCTTTTGTTGGATGCTTCCGGAGGCCTTGCTGCAGATGCAGGAGCTGCAGCCTGCCCCTGCAGATACCCCTGAGCAGGGGCAGCCCTAGCAGTCTGAGAGAAAGTCAAGGAAGGGGAAAGTGAAAAAGAGAGATGATGTAAATACTGCCAGAAAAGGGGAGAAATAGAGGGGGAAATATTGACAGATAAGGGGGGGGGGAGAAAGAGGGGGTAATGTTGTTAGAGAAGGGGAGAGGGAAGAGAGAGGATGTCAGATTGTCATGGAAGGGAGGAGGGGGATGGGAGCAAAGGTGGAAGGATGAGATGTACCTGCCCATCAAGTTTCTTGCTCACTTGAAAATATTTATTCTAAAGTTCATGTGTATTATGGAAAATAGGCAATTTTGAGAACAAATTTCTCTTTCATACAATTTAACACCATTTATATTCTGTTTCTAAATTGCACCATAAATTTTAAACCTTTTTTTTCTATATTTGACTTTAAAAATAGGGATCTCACACAATGTTTAACAGAACACTATATTCTGCAATAGTCTCTCTTCAATGAAGGAAGCAAGACCTGAGCAACATTGTCAAAGACAGGATGTTTTTGAGGTTATTAACTCATAGGGTCAGCAATGAATACACACAAACACACAGATAGAAGTCTTCCTTCCCTAAACTCTTCTTAAATAGTTCCAAGAGCTGTAGTGGTAGACTCAAAAGTTGGCCACTGTTAGGTATTATTGGGTTGATCCTAATAAAAGGCATTACAAAGTTGTGTTCATGGCTATTTAATCCATTTTGGCAGCATTCCTATAAAATTTCATTAATTATACCTGAGGAAAAAATTAATTGAAGTTCATCCCAACAGTGGAGAAACTTCAAAAGAAAATTGAACTTTTAAACTTAACTAGAGTTGTCATCATATCAAGTTATATTACTGACTGAATATTCTTCTTTTCCCGTTTCCACTTAAATAATTGATGCTGTAGGTCTGAAAACACCTATTTTTGATAAATGGAGATTCTAAGTATATAAGAGTGAGATATAGAGACAAGACATTATTATTAATTGCTGGGAGAATTAATTTTCAAAGACAATGTGTGTTCAGGACCATAATTTTCAGTGTGAAGTTTCTTACATTAAAACTACACATTTATAAAGGTAATTAAAATACACTACCTTACTATGTGTGATTGCTATCAACTTCATAGTTATTGTACAATTTTTGAGAAAACAAAATTTGAGTCCATTGGCACCTTTAAGACCAATAAAGATTTATTCAAATCATGAGTTTTCGTGTGCATGGACATCAATCTTTATTGGTCTTAAAGGTGCCATTGGACTCAAATTTTGTTGTGCTACTTCATACCAATAATTTTGGGAAATTCCATAGCTCAGTAGTAGAGAACATTTAATTGCATGCAGAGATCCGCAGGCTGAGTCTTTTAAAATTATTTGTATAGGGCTGGGAAAGACATATTTATGAAACTACCAGGCTGTATTGCACTGGGCTATATGAACCAAGGGATCTAATCTGTATCTCTGCATTTTATCTGGACCTTTCTGCAGAGAACTCAGGGCAGTATATACAATTACAATTATGTATGAAAGCCCGCTTGGTGTAGTGGTTAGGAGTGAGGACTTCTAATCTGTCATGCCAGGTTCGAATCTGCGCTCCCCCACATGCAGCCAGCTGGGTGACCTTAGGCTCGCCACAGCACTGATAAAGCTGTTCTCACGGAGCAATAATATCAGGGCTCTCTCAGCCTTCCCTTCCTCACAGGGTGTCTGTTGTGGGGAGAGGAAAGGGAAGGTGAATGTAAGCTGCTTTGAGATTCCTTTGGGTACAGAAAAGCGGCATATAAGAACCAACTCTTCTTCTCCTCCTTCTCCCACACAATGCCTGTATGAGGTCTATTAGGCTGAAGAAGTTACTGATACAAGGCCACACACACTGAATCATCGGTGGGGCAGCATGCCATGCCACGTTCCGTGTATACACAGGAGAAGAATTCCCCTGGCACACATGATTCGCCCCATAGACCGTTTATGCACTGGAGGTTTCATGCTGGGCTGCAGGCTGGAGTTTTAGTTGTGGCAGGTTGCCCCACCTCTTCTTGCTCCCACATGGGGGAGCATTTGGCCTGGTGCACCTCATCCACCCCCGTTCTGTGCTCCTGACAGGGGGGTGGGGCAGTGAAGTTCCCAGTGCATAAACGGTCATAGTTGTGCATGTGCACGCACAATTCTGGGGCAGGAAAAGTCCACCACAACTCATGGTGGCGGCAGGGGGGTGTAGGGTGCATGGGGATCCTGCCACAGAAAGGAAGCCAAACAGGGTGTTGTGTATCCCTGCAGAGATACCGTATTTATTGGGGAGCAGCCAGGCTTCAAAGGCCCGGCTCTTCCCTTATGCACAGGCCTTCCCGGGCTGGGAGGCTGCTGACCGCTGTGGCAAAACAGGGAACATGGAAGAATCTGTGTTCCCTTCCTGCAGGCCATCTGAGTCCCTGATTCAAGCCATGGCCAGGAGGGGACAGGGATAACAGCAACACCATGCATATGTGGGGATTAGCTCCACTGCCCTGTTGCCGCCACCTCGGCCTTTCTGCCCCATTCATGATTGGTCACAGTGAGTTTCATGACCTTGAGGACTAGAATCTGGGTCTCTCAGATCCTAGTCTGATACTCTTAACTACTTGCTGTACAAGTGAACTTTATTGCAAGTTAACTTCATGGGTTTCATAAAACTAAATATCCTTCAATGATGACTGTGCCAAGAATTCCATGGCACCTTTTTCACACTTCAGTTATCTTTTTGATTAATGTCACACATTTGCTTCTTATAAAGAAAAAATAACAAGGAAGATCATAAATCTAATTTTTGTTTAAATTATCTTGATGCCAGCTGCTCAAACAATAAAATTAAAGACAGAATATAAAATGATACATAACATCCAGAAGATTGTTGAGTGTGAGTTTAATTTTGATCCACTAACAATGTTGCTAGGATATATAAATGATAGACAGATAATATACCCTCGCAGGAAGTTAATCCAGAACCTATTAGCTGCTGCCTGCATTGTCATTATGCAGCAATGGAAGAATTCAGAATCTCCATCTGAACAGAATTGGATCCAGAAAGTTTGGGATCTCATAATAATCAATAATTTGTCTCAAAAAGCAGAACCCCACAAGAGAGACAAAAAGAGCACATATTTTTGGAAGACAGGTGACCTATCATTACATTTCTGTAAAAACAACCTTTGAAATGGGAGAAAACAGACAGATATAAGACAAATTTATTTATTCATGTATTTATTTATTATATTTATTATTGATTGATACTCTGGATAATTTGTCAGTTAGGATTATAGGCAATGGATTGGTGTAGGGGGTGCAATTGAATTATTTGTATTATACTAGTATTATTTGTATTAGTTGTAGTTGTAATTTTACTTTCCTGTTTATATTGTGTACGAAAACAAAAAATAAAAAGTAAAAAAACAAACCTAGTACTTCCTACATTTAATTTTTTTTTCTGAAAATCTGAAGCATACAACAGACTTTCAAAATTAATGTAACATTGCCTCAGGGAATGTTCAGGGAAGAAGACAAAAACCTTTGAAGTGCTATTTATTTAGGGTTGCATGAGATTAGATGAGGAATGTAGTCTTCTTCTCTGTTGCCCACTATCCTTAATCAAGGGCTGGTTTGTGTGGGGTGAAGTTATAAAAAAACAGGATTTGGGCTGATGATGCAAAATCACTTCTGGCAAATACTTGGAAGTGACATGACACTGCCAGTCATGCAATCCAGCACTGGATGCAATGCTGTAGGATTCAGGCAGAACTCTGGTCCAAATCCTAGAGCACTGCATCAATGTCAGGCTGATGCTATGACATAATTTCCAAGTATTTGCCAGAAGTAACATGATACTATCTGCTCAACAGTTATTAAGCACAGTGTCATTCCCCCTGCTGCTTCTTCTCCCTTTCACCTATCTTTAAGCCTGGAGATCAGAAAGGGAAAAAAACCAACGTATGATACGTAGATCTCTTCAATTGCACAGCCTTCCTTTGTATCTCCATTATTTTCTGTATGATGTTGAACTATCTATCAGGATGAAATCTTTTCCTGATATCCCAGTATGGAAAATGCAGAACTGAATGCAGTTTTACTAACATACACCATGACCCCACTACACAAATGTTTTCATTTTGTGGTCCCTATTTGGGTAAAAAGTAGCATAAATATATATATATTTATTTTTTTATTATTTATTATGGATCAGGGTGATTTACATATAACATCATGGGGGTATCCATGGAATGGCCTAACATAGTCAAATACAACAGTAATAATCTAACAGTGGTTCTGAATAACACAATTTCAGTGATCTCAACAACAATATACCAGGAATGGTAACTAGGCCCCCAGAAAGGTCAGACTGGTTCAGGCCATGGAGGGGATGTCAGAGGGGGACCTGTGGATGCTATTTAGGTTCAGTCTGTCTCAGGCAAATGCCTGGTGGAGGAGCTCCCTTTTGCAGGCCCTCCTGGGAGTTGTGGGAGTTCAGGCAGTATTGTCTCCAATACTTGGGGGAGGGCAGCTCTTGATTTTTCAAGTTAATCATAAGGTGTTGATCCTTCAGCCATGTTTTAACTAGAGTAGGCATAGCACCCAGTACCCATTTGGTCCTGCCCAAGATTCTCAGTTGTAATTTTTTTTTTAAACTAAACCTTTAGCAGTCTGATCTTATGCACTTTAATTGAACTGATGCATAGCCATTTATAGCTGGAGCAACTAAATCAGAAACAATTGAACACATTGCTTTGTTTCATTTTTCTCTGCAGCAGACAAGCTTTGCTCTTAACTCCCCCAAAAGCCTGAATAAACCCTGGCACAAGAAAAGGATCAGGTGAAGATATGCATTCTATGACTTTTGCAACAGAAAGAGATGGAAGGCAACTGCATGATTTGGTTTGCATAATTAGTATTCAATTTGCATAATATGTTAATTAGAATGCCTGGAATTTAGGGACTTGAATATGGTGACCTTATTTATTTTCCTCATCATTAGGTCATCTTGCTATCTTTAAGAAGCCAGCTAGTTAGAATTTACATAAATTGTAATCCTACAGTTGTAAACACAGATTAATGATGCAAGCTATGGGCTGCCTTTTGTGGTTTGCTTACACAGTACAGTCCTTGTTTACCTTGCTTCTAATATTTTATTCAGTTCAGTGGACTGGGGGACTTGGGAATTTTGAACAGCACTGGATAGAGCAATATCTGGACATGCTATTTTTAGCAGTTGAATTACTTAAGGAATGTGATAATCATGCTTCTAACAGTGCAGTTATTAAGAAATAATGACATTACTCTTGAGGCCAGTGCATTATTTTAGCAAACAGGACATATGGCTGTAATTTTTACACAATGCTGAAAATGTTCATGATGGTAAAAAAAAAAAAGGGTCAATTATTCTGTTTATTATCTAACTGCTCTGGCAGGAGTCAGGATATTCACAAGTTAAATTTTAATGTTTAAAAAAAATGAACAACAGCATGGAGGGTCTTTACTTTCACCATGTGGCTCATTATATATCACTTGCAGTCATCTATTCCTAAATGCCTGAACAGGAGTCCATCTTATTTTAATACGATTAGCTTTCTAAAAGGTATGCCTAGAATAGCTAGGGATACTATAGGACAATAACTATAGGACAACACAGATTCAGCATTGACTTCAATCCCAAATGCGTCCTTGGACTAGCTGCACTGGTGAGGGATATATACCCATGTACAAATGCAGAAGTTGGCCAAATCTGAGGATACTTAAATCCAGTGACTGAAATAGTGAATCAGCAAGACAGATCTTTCTACAAACCTGAAAAATGCCCCCAGGTCACAGAAAAACATGAAATCTAAAAACAAACAATCCCCCAACGCATTGGGTTTTTTAAAAAAGGTAAACAAAAGCACCTGTAGCTTTAAGCAATAGATTCCTTCAGTGGCCTAGGACGAGTGGATTATAAGCATATTTGTTAGTTTGTTTAAGCAAGCCTTTAAGAGAGGAGTCATTGGGGCCAAGCTACAGATTGGGAAATTCCTGGAGGTTTTGTGATGGAATCTGAGGAGAACAGAGGCTGGGGAGGGGTAAAGGCTGGATATAATGCTATAGAGTCCACCATCCAAAGCAGCCATTTTATCCAGAGGGACAGACCTGTGTCTGGAGTGTTGATGTAATTCTGGAAGATCTCCAGGTCCCACCTGGAGGTTGACAACCCTAGGTCTGGTGGTAACCACTGAGTGACTGGTACCACCTGATTTGCATAACACAACTAGGCCTGAAGCTTGCTTCTGTTCAACAGCTGCCACCTTATAAAAGCCACTGTCATGCAGTGGTTAGAATTTCTGAAGTTCTAACCTCAGCACTACGGTGGCTTTTTAAAGGGTCTGGTAGACCAGGGTTTGAATTCTCATCTTGCTATGGAAACTCCCAGGATGATTTTGAATTAGTCACATACTTTCAGCCTAACCTACCACACAGGGCTTTTATCTGGATAAAAAGGAGGAGAGGAAAATAATGTATGCTGCTTTGGTCCCCATTGTGGAGAAAGGAGAGGTATAAATGAAATAAATAATGAATACAGCTGAAGATGGGAGGCAAATTAAAGGGTTGGTGAATGGCGGAGAAGGAGAAACTGAGGGAGGGAGAGGTAAAATGAGTGATATGGGTGGTTCTAGGGGAAAGGAAAGAGGAAATAGTCTGGGAAGTAGCGTACAAGGTAAGATGCTATCTAGAGGGTTTCCTAGTGGGCCTGGATCAGTGGCTAGCACCGCACAACTGGACCACTGCTTGCTTAGGTGGAGGCTGGAGCTGTGTGAGATGCACAGAGGAAAAGGTAAAGATAGGTTGGCTGTTGGATGGGAAGGAGATAGAATTACCTGCTCCAGAAGACTTGGGGTGATAGAGCCTGGGAGGGTGAGGTTTGAAAAGGGACAGTGCCTCAGGGATATAAAGTCATGGACTCCACCTTCCAAACCAGCCATTTCCACCAGAGAAGCTCCATTGTTCAGAACTAATCTGGAACCTTCAAGTGTTAACAACTGGTGTTAACAACTAACAACCTTCCAGGTATTAACAGCTACTCTGTTCACATGACAGAGATTAGTTCCTCTGAAGAAAAGTTCTGCTTTGGAGGGTGAACTATATAGCAGTGATTGATTCCCAACCCAAACCTCACCCTTCCCAGGTTCTACTCCACAAATCTCCAGGAATTTCTCAACCTGGAGCAGGTGACTCTAAGGCAGGGGTGGCCAGATGTCCCGCTGGCAGGGGCTAATGGGAATTGTAGTCCACGACATCTGGAGAGCCACAGTCTGGCCACATCTGCTCTAAGGGAAATGATCTTTGTAACTGGGAGATTTCAGGATATCTTCAGTCTACACGTGGCAGTTAGCTACCTTAGAAGGAAAGAATGAAGCAAGAAATTAAGCAAGAAAGGGGGAGAGGTTATGGGCATCTTGAAGAAAGAGACTTAAAAACGTATATCCTTGAAATTTTGTGGGCCTTTATGATGCTACTGTACTAGATTTTTTTCTGTTACTATAGTAACATGGATACCAATCTGAAACTAAACCCAAAGAGTGTTACTGGCTGGGCCCACCTATTCCCTTCTGCTTTGAATTAAGTTCTATTACTGATACAGGGCCCAGTCCATATGGTGCCTGAGCTGAGATTTCATAGGCAAAAACTTGAATACCAAAACGGCATTACAGCATGATCTGAAATGACACCCCCCCACTTCCCCACTATCTTTTTTTTACAGATATTTGTACTCAGTTTTGCTCCTATTTGCTGTCCTTATGGCTTTTCATATGATGCAACCAGCCATATAGCAGCTATCATGATGTCAGTTCAGAGTGCTAGATGATGTGCTGTAACAATTATTTTTATATTAAACACAAAAAAGGTCAAAGGCAGTTGCAGTGCCTTGTGGCTATGTTTCTCCACAATGCCTGCATTTTATTGAAAATGGTTGTTCATGAGAAAGGTTTCTATGCTGCTCACTAACAAGGTGCTCTTGAGTGGCATAAAATATAATCAGATAATAGGCAATCAATTGACCTTGTCAACTGCCTGGCTACTTGATTTTAGATGTGAGTTCAGATAAGCAAAAAGGCCATGCCAACAGAGAAACTAGAGTACATTATGAAGTTTACTCAGGACCAGCCCTGAGTATAGTTAATTAATTCAAAGTACAAGGTGAAACGAAGCAAAAGAAAATAACAGTTTAACCCCCAAATGGGATAGGATTGCAATGTTAGTAACCAATTAAATCTACTTCATTCTGTTTCAAGAAAACTCCTCCCAAATCCAGAAATGAGCAGAACCAGGCCACAACCACATAAATTTACCAAGATAGATTTCTTCCAGCTGGTCCACAGGGAGAGATTGTTCCCTTGCTAACATCTAAGTAACTAATTTGAATTATTCTACAGAAAAGAAAGATTTGTCTTACTTAAATTAGCTCACTGGGATTGAAAAGATTCAGCTAACAACCATTGTTAGTACATTACAACATAACTGTTGATGTACAAGACTACATTTAAGGTGTTCCCTAATAGCAACAAATCATTGACAGAGAAGCAACAACTGTTCTAGTTACGGGGTTTGTTAGCTTGTTTGCCTTGATCCAAGAAGGCAAATGTAGATACTGATTTGAATTGCAATGGTTATTCATGCACCAGTTAACTGGCTGGACTTTTTGATGCAGCTGTAGATGTGCACTTCCACAGGGTGTCACTAATTAACAGTGCAACTGATTGTGTACAATTTGAGAGGAATTGGAGACAATACTTACTTTTCTCTGCACAACCTTTCTGAGTTAGTAAAGGGTAATTAAGGTGCAGTAAAATGGAAAAGAGTAATTTAAAGAATACTATGTTAGCACATATTCAGTGTAGAGGTTCTAAAACTATATTGGAAAATTCTGGGATATTTGGGGAATGGTGGTTAGGGAGGATGCAGTTTGGGGAGGATGGAGTGCCACCTCCAAGAACTGATTTAGGCTGCCTCCCGTAGTCTCTGTTGTCTGGACCATAGAGACTTGGGAAAATTTGTAAAGTGTCACTATGCACAGGGAGGAAAGGCTGGGCTGGCAGCAACATGGCAGTAGGGCTAATCCCCATTTATGCATGACATTGCCGCCATATCGGCCCCCTCCCAGCCCCAACCCACTGTAGTGCTTCCAATGGCCCACGGCAAGGGCACACTGATTTTTCAGTGTTCTTTTTTGCCATGGCTGCCATCGGAGGTTAGGCCAGGGCACACCCATGCACATGGGAAGAGCCAGGCCTGGAGGGCCCAGCTCCTCCCTGGGCTACAGTGGCTGGGAGGACCAAATATGCCCCACTGAACTCTGCAAACTAGAAAAATTCAACCAGTTGGCTGGTACAAAAGTGTAATCTTTTTGGTTATAATTATTCTAATTTATTATGTAGATATTGCCTACATATCTATGATGTACAAACCTAAACCAAAACAGGTTCCAGATAAGCACTTTTTTTTTCTTTTTCAATAGTCCGTTTTCAAACTTATTTTCTTCCTCAGTGGTTTTTATCATATAAATAGTACCTCAGGCTTAATGTTTCATGGAGGTTTCTTTACTGCTCTACGGCTATGAAAACCCCCAGGGGCGACCAAATATGCCCCACTCAGTTCTGTGGGATCACACAGCACTGCGGGGTCGATTGGGGCTTTGGCTGCTATTTTGTAGGAAGGTGGGATTGAAATCCCATGCAATCCTGACTTCCTGTAAAATTAAATCCCCCCCCCCCTTGACGCTCCTTGCAGTGGAACTGATCCACTGCAGTGGTGTTCTCTGGGCAAACCCATTTTGGTGTGGAGCTGGTCTGTCATCAAAACATGTCCCCCATGGGGATGCAAAAAGTGGTGCACCAGCTGGTGCTATTTTACTGCACCCCCCCCGTAAACGGCAGAGAATGCTGCTCCACATTTTTTTCTTCCTACTCAGGTGTAGAAAACTGAAGATGGGGCAGGTGATTCCTCACGATGGGTATAAAATGGGAGGCCTAGCTCAGTGCTACCCTAAATGCATTTCTATGAATAGTGCTTTCTACCAACAAATTGCTGGCTCACTGGCTTGGGAAGAGTTTTCACTCTGTTTAAACAGAGATGGTCTTCACAGTGACAATTTCAGACTTTGTACGTGATATTAATAAGAATGAAGAAATGCCTTGCTTGCAGATCATGATGGATGATATATAGGGGGGTATAGAGGCAAAGATCTTCTAGGCTAAGCCTAAATCCATGCAAACCCATTGAATACTTGATACCTTAGAAGGAAAGGTTACATTGTGTGCAAGGCAGGAAAGGCTGCCATTCTGCTGGTGGGTGTTACCTAGGCGTTCTACAATGTAGAGATCCAAGATCATCAGGCTCATAACCAATTTGGCTAAGGAATGAAAGACTGAGAGGTTACAGTTGTGACAGGATGGCTTCCAGCTGTAAAAAATGTTTGTTTGTTGTGATTAAACTAGACAGAGCCAGTTAATGAAATATCCTTTGGGTAAATATCTGGGAGCAAAAGATATGTTTATGCTGTTTGTGGTTCATCTAGCCAGAGATCAGGAGTTGAGTTTAAGAGGCTTCTTTTTATGAAAATCTGGAAAAAAATAGCAGCACTATTAACTATCAATTCAACAAATAAGTATAAGATAAGCAATAGAATAGCAATATGACATGATGTACTGATGTCATATTGAAGCTAGCTAGGATGGGCAAAGTTTCTTAAGCCATGGCAAAACATTTGTGGTTACCTGTTCAAAGTAGCTGTTGTAGGTTCAGCAAACCTATTTCAGAGAAGTGAACTTTTGCCATGCTAACTGAAAGCAACTGAATCATTTCTTTTAAATTTTGAATATCTAGCTCAGTGTTTTTCAATCTTTTGATTATGGAGCACCCCCTGAAATAATTTTCCAGGCTTCAAGGAGCCCCAGAAGTGATATCAGCTGGCTGCACCTCCCTACCACTCCCCTAGAAGTGACATCACCACCTGTGATGGAGAGACAAGAGATGGTTTAAGGCGGGAGTTGGTGTGCAGGCTCCGCCCCCTCCGAGGTACAGAAACCATGAGAAAATGCACTCATGCTCAGGAGGAGAGGAGGAGGAGCAATGGAAGTGGGTGGTTCCCTAGCTTATGGCTGAGTCCATTAAGGCAATAAGGGAGTGGCTGCAGATCCCCTCTGGGATTCCCGTGGACCCCTAGGGGCTTGTGGACCCCTGCTTGAGAATCCCTGATCTAGCCGGAGGAAATTCAGAACAGTCCAGAGCTGGAAAAACTCGGAGAGATACCATAACAAGATACTAAATTGATTTCTATGCTCAAAAAAGCAGAAGCAAAGCTAGACATGGCTATAGGTATCTGTTTCCTCTTTCCCATCTCTGAATAGCAACAACATAACTATATTCACTACTATCAAAGTGAATGCTGGCTTTCACACGGAGACAAAATGTTGTGGTTTCCTCTTGCTGATATGGCTGCAGATAAAGCACAGTAGCAACAGTTCTTCCACATGGCAGCTTTCCCTGCAATTTCCCTACTCAGTCCCCAAAAAGTGTCCATGCACTGGGACCCTCGGGACTTTACAAAAATAATCTGGCACAAGATAGCATTATATTGATATCATTATATTGATATACTGTTGATATACTGTGGCAATTTCCCTGAATTCCCAGTTTTGATTAAGAAAAACAAATAACACAAGTCTCTAACATTCTCTTACAGGAGAAAAAAAAAAAAGATGTGTTTACCCAAATGAAAGGACAAGAGACTTACTTTAAAAAAAATGAAAACAGAATTCATATAACCTGGCTGTTACACTCATTGTTACAACAGTATATCTAATGGTATCCTAGTGGTAATTTTAGGGAAATTTCAGGGAAAATGGCTGACATGTTGGTTAGAAAATCCAAATTTTTCCACCCATACAGCAGTCATCCAGGTTTTATTGCTTTCATTCCCCAAATTACTGAGCAAAGCAGGCTTGAGAATGATTTCAGAAAAGCCAGAGAGACACCCTGAGGTGGATGAATGTAACACAATGCAGTGAGAAAGCAGAAAAAAACCCCAAACCCTGCTTCTCAAAAGCATTGAATTTGGGGCACATTCATGCAGAAATGGTCAATGTGTGTCAGGATTGTAGATTTTTATTGGTACTAAGGCTCAAAGAAACACAAACACATGAGCTTATAAGGGCATAATTCTGCTTATGATGTCACTAAAAGTTACTTATGCCCAACAGTTATAATTCTTATTCTTCACTAACAATGCTTAAAACATCAAGATGGCACAATCCAAAGAAGAGCTGGGGGGAGGGCTTTTTACTACTTTTCACTACCTTAAGGAATCTCAAAACAGCTTACAATCACTTCCCTTTTCTCCCCACACAGTAGGAATCTTGTGAGGTAGGTGGTGCTGAGATAGTTCTTAAGATAACTGTGTGAAGGAGTGGGAGATCAAATTTGGTTCTCCAGATAAGAGTCTGTCACTTGTAACCACACCAGGCTTTATCAACCAGGGTTTCACAAAACCTTGGGGTTTCACAATGGTGTCAGAAGGGCTTCACTTATTGCATAGGAGTTAATTATTTATTAATTTATTATTTAAACAATATATATATTAAATGAAAAAGAAGGATGATATGACCATGTTGTGCTCTAATGGCAATGATGGACCCAGAGAGGGTGAGATGTCACATCTGGTGACATGTGGCTTCCACAGGTGTGGCAAGAAGGTGTGGCCTGCTGACATCTGGGGTTTCTCAATGGTAAAAAGGTTGAGAAAGGCTGCACTTCACTGGGAAAGACTTGAAAAAGGGAGAGTTCTCTACACTGGTGCCGTTATATACCAATTATTTCTACTAGGGCATAACAGTCACTCTTTGTTCTCTTTTTTGCTACATTTGGCTTTGCTCCTTTTGCAAAATTATCACTCTAGTGAAACTATTAAATGAAAGAACATTTGGTACTGTAGAAGAAATAGCATGATTAATTTAATGAAAAATCATTCTTCAGATTAGATGCATATTAAAGAATTACAATTGTAAAGGGTTTATAAGAAGAGATGTAAACAAACAAATTTAGGTACTCTCACCAAGCTTCATACCTTACTAGGATATATTCAAATTTTCTACTTTCTGATGCAAGATCTTCTTGCTGAGTATGAAAGAGTAAGTCTTTTTCTGCCTGTATCAACACCATTAATTAGAGTTCTTATTCTATATTTGATTCCCATTTTTTCATCAGTTGGATAAAAAATTGTTTGTTAAGTATACAATGTATGGCTGTGAAAGTTGGACCATAAGGAAAGTTGAGAATCAAAGAATTTAGGCTTTTGAACTCTGGTGCTGGAGAAGATTCTTGCGAGTCCCTTGGACTGCAAGGTAAACAAACTGGTAAGTCCTAGAGAAGATCAGCCCTGACTTCTCTTTAGAAGGCCAGATCCTGAAGATGAAACTCAAATACTTTGGCCACCTCATGAGAAGGAAAGACTCCGTGGCTACCATGGTAAACAGAATGCTGGTCCAGTACAGCCAAAGTCATATAGAGGTAGTTTAGAATAAAATTGTTAGTACAAGCAGTGTTTCTTATGCTAATCAAAATTATTATTTCAGTCTGTTAATTTTCCCCATGTATATTAATTGCATTATTCATACATGCCATTGGACAAGTCAATGTAGCTTTTCAACTAAATAATTTCCATGAATTCTCTGTATTGCAATGGAAACTTAAGGATTTCCTCATCTTTTAGGTTCTCTTGACTGTATGATTTCTTACACTTGATTACTTTGAATTCTGTATCACTGCCTTTGAATTAATTCTTTGTGCTAAATAGAACCGCTTCATCGTGAACTTGGTGAAATGTGTGAGAGGTTATCAAGTTTATTTGTTTGTTTGTTTATAATTCAATTTCTACCCTGGCTCTCTTGACTAAGTTCTCTCGAGGTGGTTTAGAACGATAAAACAGTATATCTCATAAATTCATAAAAACATTAAAATCTACAATTACATACAGCAACATTTATCAAAACCATAAATCTTCAGATGGTGGTAAAAACCAGCAGTTACCCTCTATTCCGGTCAGCTGTTACAATCTTCCAGTGCATCTACTTAATTTAAAAACTCAGTTAGGCTCAGATTTACCATGCCATGTATACAGTGCTCCAATGTTGGGCTGGACCCCAGTTTGTAGATCTAGGCACTCCCCTGGCCTCAATCAAACAACTGGCGACGGAGCTCCATATTACAGGCCCTGCAGTACCTTGATAGCTCCATCAGGGCCCTTAGCTCTTCCAGGAGCTCCAAGACCAGGCGAATGTCCTGGGGGCCCAGGTCCACCAGCAGATCCATACTCACAGAGCAAAGAGACATAAACAGATCCAAGGGACATAAACAGATCCAAGCCACATGGTAAAAACTAAAACCTTGAACATGATTCAGAAGCAAACTAGCAACCAGTGCAGTTGTTTCAGCACAGATTAGATATGGGCTCTCCAAGATGTCCTAGTGAGGACCCTTCCAGCTGCATTCTGTACCAGTTGCAATTTCTGGATCAGGGAAAAGGCTGGGCCCATGTAGAGCGAGTTACAGAAGTCTAACCTCTATGTGACCATTGCATGGATCACTGTGGCTAAGTGTTCTGAGGACAGGTAGGACACTAGTAGCCACACTTGGAATAGTTGGAAAAATGCCATCTGGGCTACATTCATGATCTGATCCTCCATAGAAAGGGAGGCATCAAAGACCACCCCCAAATTCTTGACTGTTGGTGCAGGTGTTAATTGCACCCCATCCAGGCTTGGGAGATGCGCTTCTTGATCCTGTCCCTTCCTACCCAGCCTCTGTCTTGGAGGGGTTAAGTTTCAGATGGCTTTGCCTGTTTGGAATCACTGCTTCCAAACAACTGGCAAATGTATCCAGGGGGGAGTCCAGCCAGTTGTCCAACAGAAGGTACAGCTGGGTGTCATCTGCATATTCGTGACAAACCATCCCAAACCCCTGGACCAGCTAGAGGGCTCATATCGATGTTGAAGAGTGTGGGGGAAAGTATCGCCCCCTGCAGCACCCCACACAGGAGTGCTGAGGAATTTGGCAACTCTTCCCCCACAGTGACCCTCTGTGTCCAATTCCAGAGAAAGGACACCAGCCATTCTAGTGTGGTCCCCTGAATCCTGGTCATGGTAAGGCAGTGGTTGAGTACAACATAAGCAGCCGATAGATCTAAAAGCACAAGGATGGCTGAACCACCCTGGTCCAGCTGGTTTATATGAAAACCAGAACTGCTGCAGGTGAGATCATTTGTTATCACCAAAGGGAAGCTATTCATTTATACTAGTTGAGAAGATCCTTGAAAGAAACATCTTCCAGACATTTGCCAGTGTTATATGTCCACTTCTCAATTTTGTGGATGTTCCAGTCATGGATAAAAGAATATGCCATATAAAATAGCAATTTGGACCATATTTGGGGCGAGGGGGGGGGAGACCTTGTACTACAGCCTCTGTGCTACAGCCTCTGTCTCTGGACCAAACCTTTTGAGTCAGGAAGAAATAGATTTGCATCAACTGCTTGCATGAATATTTCCCCCTGCTGTATCAGGGCCTCTTCCTCACCGTCTGAGCACATGATCCTCATAAGCGTTATGCTGGATACGCTCCTTTCTCCAGGACCGGACCCAGAGGGTTGCAGTGGGAGATGAGTTCTCGCGTTCCTATAGACTCCCTTGTGGGGTCCCTCAGGGTGCGGTCCTCTCCCCCACATTATTCAACATCTTTATGCGCCCTCTGGCCCAGCTGGTACGGAGTTTTGGACTGGGTTGCCACCAGTACGCTGATGACACCCAGCTCTATCTCCTCATGGACGGCCGCCCGGACTCCCCCCCGGAACCATTCGCCAGATGTTTGGAAGCAGTGACAGAATGGTTCGAGCAGAGTCGCCTGAAACTAAACCCCTCCAAGACGGAGGTCCTGTGGCTGGGACATAGGGGGCAGGACCAGGAAGCGCGCTTACCCACCCTGGCAGGAACGCAACTCACCATCACGTCCCAGGCCAGGGTGTGGCCATTGATGCCTCCCTGACTTTGGAGGCGCAGGTCAAAAAAGTAGCGGGCCAGGCGTTTTTCCACCTTCACCAGGCCCGACTATTAGTGCCCTATCTGTCCCCCGAACACTTAGCCACAGTGATCCATGCAACGGTCACCTCCAGAATAGATTTCTGTAACTCGCTCTACGCGGGCCTTCCCTTGTCCTTGATCCGGAAACTTCAGCTAGTGCAAAACGCAGCTGCTAGGGTCCTTACTGGCACATCTTGGAGGGCCCACATCCAACCAGCTGCACTGGTTGCCAATTGCTGCCTGGATCCGGTTCAAGGTTCTGGTTCTAACCTTCAAGGCTTTACGCGAGTTGGGACCCACATACCTGAGGGACCGCCTATCGCCCTATGCCCCTCGCAGGGCCTTGCGCTCTGCGGGTGAAAACCTGTTGGTCGTTCCCGGCCCTAGGGAAGCACGCCTGGCCTCGACCAGGGCCAGGGCCTTTTCGGTCCTGGCCCCGACCTGGTGGAATGAGCTCCCGGGAGAGCTGTGGGCCCTGCGAGATCTTTCAACATTCCGCAGGGCCTGCAAGACGGAGCTCTTCCGCCAGGTTTATGGTTGAGGCCGATCTATGCCTCCCCCGGGGACTCGGGTTCTGGACCCGAAGCAAAACATCATCAGGACCTCCTCTCCACCCGCTAGTAGTGGGAGGGAGGGGGGGGAGTTGAGCTGCCATTCTTGCCATGCCGGCAATATTGGCAATGTTATTATTGTTTTATGGGGTTTTAATGGGGAATTGCGATATTGTTACCCGCCACGAGCCGCAAGGGAGTGGCGGGTTATAAATCTAATAATAATAATAATAATAATAATAATAATAATAATAATAATAATCAGGAGAGCCTTTACTACTCAATACTACAAAATTATAAAACTGGTTACTTTTGAACCCTACACCATTAAAAAAAACAAAATGGCTCTCTGTAATTAGAGAAAACAGCCATTCCATCCTTAACAAGTACTAATTTCATCTACAATTGGTCAGTAATTTCTTAGTTCAACCATATTTATCAATTAATTAATTGGTTACTTATGGATTCTTCCTATTCAGATTATAGGATAGATCCCCAAATTTCCAGGAGTTTCCCAGCATGGATCTGATAACCCTCCCCCCACCATCCCCTGCTGATAGCTGTGGGACATGATGACTCTATATCAGGGCACCTACTAAATTCACAATTAAATTATTAAATATACAAATTCAATCCAATAAAAAACTTCACTTAATTAAGGTATATATTCTAAACAATTTAGAAATCATCCTATGATGATTAGGCCCTTACAAGAACAGCACAAATTATAAAGTGGAAGTTTACTTTTCTATGGAGAGTGTGTAATCTAACATGGTTTTAGATCTAACTTGGGCAAAAGGAAAAATGAAACAACGCAAATAAATGGCTTTATGGCTGAATACAGCATCATTAGGTTTCTGTACATGTCTGTGCTCATTTTTAGATGTGTCAAATGCCTTGGACTAGAGAATTACTAGTCTAAAAATAATATCGTGTACGGCATCAAACATTACTCATAATATACATTCAAATAGCAGGTGCCTCTACTCATATATACAATACCAGTAATTTTGTACCACTTGACAGATGAAAGGCTACACTTCCACTAATTCATTTTCTGTTTTTCCATATGCAGTGCATCCTTTCATTTATATGTTATTGCCAAGCATTGAACTGAATTTTTCATAGTCATGCAGTAATTTGACACCTGGAGTTATAAAACTATATATCGTTGTTAAACTTAATTTTTTGGTTGCTTACCTCAAATGCATGTACACCCCTCCCCAATTACCATCTTTTGTAAGCAAAGACGAAATGGCATACTATTTATGAATGGCGAAATATAGAAAAATCTATTTTAAGCTTCTATTTGGACTACCAAACTTTGTGGCTGCAAGAGAAGTCCCCTGCACAGATATCAAACTTTCAGGAAGAAAGTTTCCCTTCAAGGTTTGCAGGTCCATGATCAATAGAAGAGTAAGCATGCAAAAGAAAACATGGACAACAGATCTGTGGAAGGGAAAAATGGCCCCAGCTTCATTGAATACAAGTAAAATGGCACAGCATGGGGATGGATTTGACATTGGATGACCCACCTGCTGAATGATCCCTCCAGCCTGCACCCTGGAAAGGGAAAACGTAGGAGTGACACAGCGTGGGGTCCATATGGGTACTGGCTGCTGTGTCATCCCCCAAGCTACCTAGTAGTGAGAGTCAGTCAGCAGCCCCTGAACTAGCTCCACCCTAAGACCCTTTAAGGCATTCCCCAAATGGAGGTTGTAGACATGCAGGCACAGCCGCTTACCCAGAAGTTCTATCACAATGTCCAGTCCGCTGATGCTGTGACATAATAATACAACATTGAAATAAAAATGCCCATAAGAACTGCAATGAGGGGAGGGAGGAAAGGGGAAGAACCAGAACAAAGGGTATAGGGTGGGGGTTGTCAACCTCCAGTCTGCAGCCCGGTACCCAGCCACGAAGGCCTCGGTAACGGGCCACCGGTGGCTATGCCTGCCTCTCCCCCCTGCAGTGAGAAGCTCACCAGGCTGCTTCGCTTGCGGCCGGGCTAGCTTCTTGCTGCGAGAGGGGGGGGGAAGAGGTAGGCATGTCCACCGGCACACCGGCGGACACAAACGCACATGCGCATACGCGTTAGCGTCCCCTGGTGGTGAAAACGCTAATGCGCGGCAGCTCCGTGCATGCGAATTTTTCACCACCAGGGGGCAGTAATGTGCATGCGTGGTGCCCGGGCTGCCGGCTCTTCCCTACCCCTGGAGCCGCTCCTTAACCATAAAAAGGTTGGGGACCACTGGTATAGGGCACCCCAGTAGTGCCACTTTAAATAGAGGAGGGGTAGAATTGCTGTGGGGATCAAGCCACACCTGCTGAATGGACAGTCCATGATGTTTCCATTTACCAAGCAGGGTTGTATCTAGGGAATGCCCATTACTGTTTACATGTGGGTGGCAATCAGCTTGCATCCTCTATCTTTGCCTGCTCACTACTTGGTTTGGGAAGCAAACCAGGTAGGGAGCCAGCTTGGTGTAGTATTTAGGATGGCTGACTTCTAATCTGAGAAGGCGGGTTTGATTCCCCACTCCTCACCATGCAGCCAGATGGGTGATCTTGAGCTAGCCACAGCACTGATAAAGCTGTTCTGACTGAGCAGTAATATCAGGGCTCTCGCAGCCTCACCCACCTCACAAGGTGTCTGTTGTGGGGAAAGGAAAGGGAATTGTAAGCCGCTTTGAGACTCCTTCTGGTAGAGAAAAGTGGCATATAAGAATCAACTTTTCTCCTCCTCCTCCTCCTCCTCCTCCTCCTCCTCCTCCTCCAAACACAGCATCTAGTGTGGTTGGTCCAGGGCATACATTGAAACAGACACCATAATTTACATAAAAGATCTATGCTCCAGTATTATGTACGAGATAAAACATCACATTTGTTCAGGTAGTGGTGTATGTGCATATAGTCTCCCTCCCATTAATAAATGGCATTTGGAAGAAACATGGACTCGCTACACTGATTTTACCCTCTACATTTAACGCTGATTTCCCCACATGATAAAACAGTTGCAGTTCGGGCTAGTCAAGCCCTCTAGATACTGAGTCAGGTAAGGTTGAATTTTTCCTTCCTCCATCCCACGCTTGGACCCTGAGGATGTCAGACTCAGATCTTAATTGGAAACAGCACAGTTCATCCCATATTCAACACTTTTAAGACCCATTTCTCATCTCAATGGGAAATAATTTATGCTTATTTCCCCTGAGGAAAATAACCATTTGTATCATTATTGCAAAATCAGAAATTTTAAGAACAGTTCACAGTAAAAGAATATTAGAACATAAAGGAATTTTACAAAAGGCTTCTGTCACTAATACTTTGTATTACTCTAAAATAAGATATTATTGCTTATTTGTTCTGTTAGTAGCACAGCTTAGTAATTAAGATTTATCTATAGGCCATTTTAGAGTGTATTCATTTATAGGGTTGCCATAAGTCAGAAGCAAAGTGCAATTTCCACTATCCATCCTAACCCATTATTGTTTACTAAATTGTTGTATAATTATAACATACAAAATTGTAGCCATACATCTGACATGCTGAACATTCCAAAGCCTCCAGGTAGATCCCTGGCCATACCAGGGGGCTTTGGAACATTCAAGATGCAACCCCCCCCTTTCAAGGTAAAGGTTTGCCTGTGAAGGTGGGAGGTATTTAAAGAGAGTGTGCTGCCACATTACAGCTGATCATGGCAGCTCTATGGCTCTCATTATCAACTGCTATACAGCCCACTCTCCCTTTCGATACTCCCCCCACCTTTGTAGGCTGGGGAGGTGTACTGAAAGGGAGCGTGGGAAGTCTAGAGCCTGTTGTATTTTTTGTGCAACAGACTTTACTGTTAGTATAGTTTATAATTTATACGAGCTTCAGTGCTCTATTATGCATTCTGGAGATGTTCTGTCCCCCTCTGTTGGGGTTGTAGTGGTCTATATCAATGGTTATATATAGGTGCCAGTTGGGATATAGATATCTAGCCCCACTGCTGATCTGCAAGAGACAATTACAACCAATTGAGATGTGGGGGTTGAGATTTTTGATCCTTTTGGTAGGATTTTGGATGTGTTGGGGTTGTTCTGTCTCCCCTGGATGAAATCACAGGCAATGTGAGGAGGTAGAGAAGACCAGGAAGATTAAATGAATCAAGGAGCATGAGGACACCTCCAACTGCCTGTACATGTGCCTTCTCCACTGTGGTCCCCACCTTGTGGAATAGCCTGCCTGAAGAGATCAGTAAAGCTCTCACTCTACTGCAAATTATGCAAAACTGAATTATTCTAGAAGGCCTTTCTATGCATGCAATGGAGTAGCACAGTATAAAGGCTTCCAGAAAGTTGCCTGGACAAATTATTGGGGATTGTGGTCTCTACTACTGTGTATAATTTGCTGTGAATTGGAATTTATTGTATAATTTTGTATCGCTTAGACCATTTCTGCACTGGAGGTTTCATACTGGGCTGCAGGCTGGAGTTTTAGTCGTGTCAGGTTGCCCCACCTCTTCCTGCACCCACACAGGGGAGCATTTGGCCTGGTGCACCTCATTCGCCCCCGATTTGTGCTCATGCATGAGAGCTGGGGCACTGAAGTTCCTAGTGCATAAACAGTCTTAGTGTGCTAGGTCTGTTTTCTAGACTTTTGTTTATCTTTATAGCCTAAATCCTATTTAATTGTTTATTGAATGTCCCATCTTATTGATTGCATTGATTCACTCTGTATAATCCACTTTGAGTCACAGTGAGAAAAGCAGACTATACAATTATTTATCTATTATTATTTATTAATTGTACTTGTAGGTCACCGCTCCCAGACCTGCTGTCTCATGGTGGCTAACAACACATAAAACATACAGTAAAAATACAAAAAATACATAAAGCCCTAACCCCCAGACCCCAACCTTACCCTTTACCCAGTCTGCCAAATTCCCAGGGTTGATGTTACAGATAGGAGATACCAGTGGAGGGGCAAGGTCTTCTATGAGCCTGACCTCAACCAAACCCTGGTGGAAGAGGTTCATCTTACAGACCCTGAAGCTGTTCCAGCAGGGCCCTTAGCTCTTCCATGAGCTCATTCCACCAGGCAGGTGGAACTCACAAAGTGAAGAGTCCAGTTGGGAGTGTAAGGAGAGAGATGGTCCCTCAAGTACCCTGGGCCCAGACTGCATATGGACTTAAACAGCTCCATTTGTACCAGCTGTAATTTCTGGGTCAAGGCCAAGGGCAGGCCCATGTAGAGTGAGTTACAGAAATTCAATCTGGAGATGACTATCATGCAGATCAGTGTGGCCAGGTGTTCTGGGGTCATATAGGGGACTAGTAGCCATGCCTGGCATAGATGGAAAAATGCCTACCTGAACAACTCTAGTGACCTGAGCCTCCACCAACATAAATAACATACACAATGAGAAAAGTAGACTATAAATAATGTAAGCAAACAAAGCAATTCAGTGGTTAAGATGTATTGTGATTTGTTTAGACTGAGGATCCCAGCAAAGGAATGTTACAGTTTTTTATTAGCCCAGGGACAAGTTTATTTATTGTGAATAACTACAAAGCACGGAAAGATTATAGGGAACAGCTTCATCAGATAGATCCAAGAGCTGCAGAGAAGTATTTCAGAGTAAAGGTTGGTATTTGGCATTATATAGAAAAAAAGTGATAATAATAGGATTGGGATATGGTTGGATCAAATTAGTAGGGCTTCCCTTAAACTCTAGGCAGAGATTAGAGATACAGTAATTCCTAGGATCATGTATAGGGTACAGCATGAAGATTTAAGCAAAATGGTTCAGAGTAGGATTGATGTGAATGCTGCAATGTCCAGCAGTACAAGATGTGTGAACTGTGAGGCTTAATTAAGATCTGTGATATTCATACAGAAGAAGTTAATTGGTGGGGCTGGACAGTTTATATAAACTGCACTATTTATTTATGTATTTATTTAAATATCTATACCTCCCATTTCTTTGCAGCTCTGGGCGCTTTACACTGAACATTATATAACTTACATGGAACATTATACAAGCTATAACATCAAAACAACTTTCAATAAAGCATCAAAAGATTACAAAACCACATTTATAATATAAATTTTATAATATAAATTTATACTATAATATAATATAAATTTTAGATTGGTCAGTGGTGACTTGAGAAACCCAGATCTGTTATTTGTAAAGGATAATACTGCGATTGTTGATGTGATTATGAGATGAAAAGGGTTAAGATATTTGATTGGTTTCTAAATTGTGAGCCTATATTGACTTGATCTTCCCTAGCCTTTCCTCATAAACCTGTTCATTGACCTGCAGACTACTAAGCAACCTTATCTCAGCTAAAAGTAAGATCTTGTTCAGTATGCAAGCTTGATTAAAACTGAATGCTCTGGTAGCTTGAAGCCTTTTCTGTCCCAGATAGAACATGGGAAAGGGGTGATGGTTACCCTAGGATTCTGAAAACTCCTCTAAAGAAAGTTAACTCAGTATTGAAGTCAGCAGCAGAATAAAAGGGAGAATCTGTTACTGAGAACTGGAAAATCAAGTCCAGAGTCACACAAAAGTGATGGTCGTAGAATTTTTTGGGTGTACCTGTTGGATCGGAAAGTTAGAAAGATAGAAAGAGAATTTTAGGATTCTTGTTCTGTTGGGAAACCTGCCTGGGGGGCAGGAGAGGATTGCTAGACTTACTATAAGGAGGACATTATACCACCACCTTGATACTTGTGTTTATATCTTGGCAGATCATTTGGATTGATAAAACATATCTTCACTTGTGACAATAGGCTTGTACTCGCAGTTTATTTTTTCTTGTTAGCACTGTTTGTGATTACTTTTAAATTTGGGTTTAAAATTAGTGTAATGTGTTTTGAATTTGGCTTTAGATTGTATATATTATTACTTTAATTATTCTGCATACATGGTTGTCTTAATCCTGACTGCAAAAAAAAAATCAATGTGGGTATCTCATGATGATTACTTCTTAGATTGCATTGTCTCTTCTGTTGGAGATACCCTGATACTTTTATGATCTTGTCACCTGCTTTGGCAAGGGACTTTAAAATTAAGGTGGATGGGCCGCTAAGCTTGTACTATACTCATGTGAGACAGGAATTTTTCATATAAGTTTTATCTGAGCAGTATTTTGGTATGATGCCTTTCTGAACTAGGTTAAATTTAAACTAAATAGGCAAACAAATAAAGAGCATTTAAATAATCTGATCTACAGCTTGCATTTCAAAGTGCAAGTTTCAGATTCCAAGAAGTCAGGAGCCTCCAAAATCCTCACCTCTTGGAATCTGAAACTTGCACTTTGAAATGCAGTCGCAAATGTGTCAAGAAACTGTTCTCTTTCAAAAAAGTTTCAAAAGGTAGCGCAGTTCCTAAAAATTGGCTGAGATCCACAGCTAGGCTGAATATATGACAATGTGAGAATAAAAAGACCTGACTTTGATTACATACTGCAGGACAACTCTTGGCACTTGACAATCCAAACAAGCATCTATCTATGGGAGTCAAAAGAACCAGATGGTTTTCAAAAGCTCTGCAAAATTATGCTTCCCACTTTCAGTAAGAGGATATTTGATTGGAGGCTTGTTTAGAAGAAAATAATATTGATGAATTTTGAAGTTCAGTGACATGCATTAGACAAGGTGAAGTTCAAGGGGAAAGGTATTTTGCTGCTTATTATATCATAAAATAATCAAGAGCTTTAAAAGTGATATGCTTTCTTTAACATATATTTCATTCAGCTCCTGTTTATACAAGGCAGTTATCCCATGTACTTTTCTCTGAAACCAGTATGGCTGATATGTGTGCAGATTAGCTGATTTTCAGAATACAGATATTTGACATCCTTTTTTTAACCAATAAATAAAATCAAAGCTACTCTGTACTGGAAACTGTATTATACATATTAATAATGTCTTCATGTTCTTACAAATGAGATAAAAGTTTTCTTTCAAGGAACGTGGCATATATAAAAACCAACATATCCACAGAAATTTTGAACAAATTAAAAGTGGATCTTGCAACATTCTACATTTCATCCCTATCATTCAATTTTTCAAAAAAAATGAAATATAATGCAAGTGCTTTCAGTATTCTTGAGCTGGCAGGACATCTAACGAATTTAGAGAATATCAAAAGGTTTTAAAAGGCTAGCAGATTTCTTGAAAAGGTTTCACACACGTTTTGTTTGCCACTACATTTTACCTAAGAGCCTCTTGTGGCGCAGAGTGGTAAGGCAGCCACCTGAAAGCTTTGCCCATGAGGTTGGGAGTTCAATCCCAGCAGCCGGCTCAAGGTTGACTCAGCCTTCCATCCTTCCGAGGTCGGTAAAATGAGTACCCAGCTTGCTGGGGGGTAAACGGTAATGACTGGGGAAGGCACTGGCAAACCACCCCGTATTGAGTCTGCCATGAAAACGCTAGAGGGCGTCACCCCAAGGGTCAGACATGACTCGGTGCTTGCACAAGGGATACCTTTACCTTTACCTTACATTTTACCTGTATTTGAGAGAGATTTGATGGTTTCTGTTTTAGGCTGGTTTCAAAAAAATATTGAGAGTTTGGATAAGAGTCTTCAAACGTTGTATACATCTAGAATTTAGATCACCATGGACTTCTGCATTTAGTGATTGAAGAATTTTGAAAATTATATTAGATTCATACACTTTACAGTTGAAATTGTGGACATTTTGTACCTGTCTTGTCCTTTTTTTGTTTGTTTTAGGGCTAATATACCTCTTGCATAATATGTTTAGGTAATTTCTATTTTATCTATGTTTTAAATTCTCACATCATGCATAGTACAATTCCACACAATCTGCTAGCTTCCATTGGAGCTATGCATGCCAGCTGTTGGCATGCATATTAAGAAGCTTTCTGAGCAATTGAGAATGGGAAGGTTGTCAAGGTAACCCAGATGATCAGTTTTACATGGGTGCTGGAAACCATTTTAGGGTTCAGAGGTGAAGGATGGAACCAGAGACTTGTAATGTTTTAGGGTGAAAAAAAAATCTACATCTTACACTTATTGACAATTGGGTGCCACCTAATAAGGGGCATTTTATTTCTTCTATCTGAAGTGATTTGTCCTGATTAGTCCCCCTTCCTCCCCAAAATATGTCCATAAACACACACATACATAAATGAATTAAACTGAATACTGTCCCACTCAGTAAACCCAACTTCTTTATTTTGAAGATGTAGTCAGCTGCATTAGATTTTCAAAATTGGGAGAAACAGCTATTCAAATAAACTATAGTAAAATCAAAGATAAACAATTTTTCACAAATATAATTTCAGACTGCTGTTATATACCAGATCAGCTTAACAACATATCTACTGTGTCTTCCAGTGTGCCCGACACAGATAAACATTAAAGGGGTCTGAGCTGCAAGATAACATAAAGATTGCATAAGAAGCTGACCTTTCTATTGCCTGCATGACCTTTAAGACATAGTAAATGAAACAAGATGGTTATTAACTTTGAAAATGCTGTTTTGCCTGTCTGGAATGGCTAAACAGAAGACACTATAAATTACATGCATTTTTCCCACTTCTAAAATACACCATAGAATGGGATTTATTCTTTAACTAAGCCTACCTAACAGGCTGCCAGTGGTATGCTACTATTAAAGACAATCCCATCCTGGTTTCAAATGTGGCCTAAAAGCACCTGTAACTTATGTTTTTTTTTGGGTGGGGGCTGTCAATTTACAGCTGTCTTAATGGTGACCCCATAGGTTTTTAATGCGAGACATGTCCAGAAGTGGTTTCCTATTGGCTGCCTCCACACCACAACCCTGGTATTCCTTGATGGCCTCCCATCCAAACACTGGCCAGGAGGAATTGTACATAGCTTCTGAGATCTAACAAGATCAGGCTAGCCTGGACTATCCAGATCAGGGCAATACAACAGTATGCTGAGGGAAGCTGTCCTCTCGCCATTCTTATCCTAACCTTCATACAATAGTATGCCAGGGAAGCTGTCCTCTCTCCCAAAGACTTACTGCTTCCTTAACCCCTCCCAGCCTCATAGCTGGGATGGGAGCTGCAGAGTTGTGCAGGGGAATGTGTTTACTCACGAGTAAGCCTGCAGCATGTGTTTTCTGCTGGCCAGAAGGGGTTAAACAAAAAATAGCTCATTCTTCACTCACACTTCAGCCCCTCTCTGCATGCATCTGCCCAGGCTTACTCGGTAAACGGTAGCTCACTCCCCTCACTCACATTTCAACCTCCCCCCACATGCTACTTCTTCTCTGTATTGCTTACTCACAAGTAAATGGTAACTCATTCCTTGCTCATACTACAGCCTCCCCCCCTCTGGTTCTGGTGGGCCAAAAGGGGTTAAGCAGCTGAAATGACTGCAGACAATGGTTGGAAACAGTTAGTTCTCTTCTCTTTCTAGACATGGTTGTTTCTCTTTACAATAAAAGCTATTTTATTCTTTGATGATGATGAAACCTAGTGTTCCTCTCTCACACATATATAAACTCCACCAACATATGCAACACATCTATGTATATTAAGGGCCTGAAAATCAGAAATGTTAATATTTTAAAGTTTTAGAAAAGTAGGTGTCAAAAATTAATTACAAGGTACGATAGCTGCATTACTATGCACACTTACTTGAAAGCAAATATGCATGGTATGAGCATGGTCAGCATTATAACTGGGAATCACACCAGAAGTAATTAACTTTAAACCAAGCATTTGTACTAATCAGCCTCAAAATAGCATTATTTGAGTTCTATGAGCCATGCAGATAGATGTGTCTGATGAATCATAACTGTATGGCTTTACTGATTACATGAAGATGTTCCCGTTCTGCTTTCTTCCATAGCAACAGACCAGCATACATTCCCACACAAAACAGGTTGCAATCTGGAGTGTGAATGGCTGTTTTTTAAGTTATGTAGTTTCCAGTTCATCATTCTTCATGACACAGCAATGGAGAACAGTTGTGCATTTTCACACAAGTATTTGCAAAACTGGCTTCAGACTCTTCCAAAAGAGTAACCTTCTGTTATATAAACTGGGAATCATGGCCAGGTTGGCAACATGATTGTGACAATTCTCATTCTAAATTAATGCTTGTAAAATACATTAAATTAAATATCCCAGAATCAGGCCTGTTTTTTTTTTTAACAATGCCAAAAATGTGATATGAGAAATGAATAAATAAAACAAATTCCTTCCATCATAATGATACAGAAATGGTCTTTTCCTTTGTTGCGATCGCATTGAGTTGACATTGAAGTTTACCATGTGCTGCACAAATTATGAAACAGGATAAACTAATAGAATAAGGTGACCAGATTGTCCCACTTTTGGAGGGACATCTGGGGGTACCTGGCAAATTGTACTTATGTTGAAATTTAAAATATCTATTACAATACTATTTTTGCGTTCTTTGCATTCTATGAAACTTTTTGTTGCTCCATATAGACCACATTTTAAATCAAGAACACCCCCCCCCCCCGGTCAATGGTGTCCCACTTTACCAATGTTAAAATCTGGTCACCTTATAATAGAAGACAATGATGGGAGAAGAATTACCTTGGCATATGTGGGTGTGGCCACATGAACAAATGGCACACTGCACTGACTTGACCAGGTCAAACCATTCACTTAAACCAGTCTTGAATTTAAGGATCTATTTCTCATATTAGATGCTGCTGTTTCTTTTCTTTTCTTTTTTTCTTTTTCTTTTTGCACGGAGGTTACACATTATGTAAGAAATCATGATTGAATTTCCCAGTGTTTTCTTAACATTAAAAAGTAGCTCTGTTCCCAGGATAGAATACTCTACCAGAGTTGGGTACACCACCCGTAATGATCTAATGTAGTTCAGGGGGACAAGTTTTCCATGGGGGAACAAGCTTAAGGGGAGATACTAAATCACTTCTCAGTTGCTTCTTAATGTTAAAACAGCAACAAGAACCCTGAAAGCTAATCATGGACCTCCTACTAAGAGTCACGTATGTTATCATTTCCCTTCTTGTAATATAAGTATTCAGAAGTTACTGTGCTGCAGGCACCTTTATGTGGAACAAATTCACTAGAGGAGGCGGCAATATGCTTAGAGTAGCAGAATAATATCAGTTCTTCATTTATTCAGTTTATTGTCAACAAGTGGCTCAGTTTACCATTGCATTGTCTAATGCATTTTATGCACTTTAGCACTTCTGCAATGCAATTCTCTGGTCCGATGCATTTTCTACTCCCACAAGATGCTGTGTCTTGAAGAAGTGAAAAGCATTTAACACCAGAGGGAAAGTACTCTGCAACAGTAGAGGGAAAGTGTAGGATTTAAGCAAACTTCAGACTAAATTGTGGTCATGCTATTGCTGGCTTCTAACCGCATGCTATATACTGCAAAATCATCATCTTCATCCTCATCCTCATCCAGCAACCTTTGTAGAGGATGCCTAGTTTCCACTGTTAGCTCTGATTTGCTTATACGGCTTCACTGATCTTTAGCGTTCAACTCCTTAAATGCAGCAGATTCCTTATATTTAATTCATTTGATGTAATTGTCACTCAAAGGGATTTGGTCAATGAACTGAGATTGCCACATCCTTCAGAAAATACAAGTGGAATTTTAAAAGAATTCTAATATTACCAAGCTTAAAGCTCCGATTCATAGGCAGCAGTATAGGATCTTCATTTCCTATGTCAGCACATATCTCAAGAAAGATTCATTATTAGGATATATGGCCACTGGAAATTTAATTCAGGAAAGCTATGAAGGAGAGGCATGGGAGGCAAAGTAGTGCTTAATTTACATCATCTAGATTCCATAACCATTGCTGAAAGAACTTCCTCTGTACTTTCACTGCATGAATATTAACAGCTGAACTCATTAATCTTACTCACAAATACTTTTTGATCAACAATAAGTTACCTCTCTGACTCAGACCTGCTGATCACAAGCCTATTATCCACTATCCCAGAACTTTTAAAATACAGATATGTGCTTAACTAAATCCAATTACTTTCCATAATATCTTTATTGAAATTTATCTTGCAGGATTGGGGGGGGAGGAATCACAAGTTTTTCTATTAGATAAACCATTTTCCTGTCTTCCATGCATTTTCAGTTGAAATTGAGTTCAAATGCCTTCGAACATTTAAGGATTTCCTTCTAACTACAGCTACTTACCCCTGCAACACTTCAGAGTTTATTACTATTTATTAAATTAAATATAATTTTAAATTCAAAGACAAATAAAATATGACATTCACTAAAAGTAGGATATTAAGATATCTTAACAATGCTTCACAGATTAATTGGAAAACCAAAATATTCTGCTCTATATTTCCCTCATTTATATTGAATAGCTAATGTTTTGTTTCAGTACTGAGGGCCAGCAAATGTAGATAAAGAGCAGCAGCCTCTAATCTGGAGAACTAGGTTTGATTCCTCATTTCTCCACATGCAATCATATGGGTAAACGTGGACTAGTCACAGTTCTCTTAGAGCTGTTCTCATAAAGCAGAACTCTTAGAGCTTCCTCAGCCCCACCTATCTCACAGAGTTTCTGTTGTAGGGAGACAAAGGGTTTCTAAGCCACTTAGGGACACCTTTCAGGTCATGCAAAGAGGGTATAATAAGCCTGTTCGTCTTCTGCCAGGGAAATATGAAACATCTATGTTAAATGGGACCCCGGGTAAGTAGGTTTTACTGGGTATAACAGTTAGAATTGTGCCTAGAAAAAAAGAAAGAGGCAATATAAAATCATTGGGCACTCCTAGAAGCAGAAATCAGGTTTAGCGAACCTTGCAAATTTCTCCTACACCAATTTTGTCTCCCAGACTTCTCTCACCAGCACGATATATTGAAATGGACTCCACTGTTCTCTCCCCACTTCCTGTTCCTTCATTTTGTTATTTACAGACTTATTAGAACATTTATTCATATTTCTGCTTCTATAATGAGCTCTGTCACAATAATATCAATGATACTTGAACTTTTCAAAAATAAGTATTTATTATAAATACAAACAGAACAACTTTATCCTCTGGATTCATTTCCTGTACAGTATTTCTGCTTCACTATACTCCAGCCTTTCTCAACTTTTTTACTGTTTAAAAACGCCTGAAATATTCTTCGGGCTTTGAGAAACCCCTGAAGTGGCAATTGTGCAGAAAATGGTTAGAAAGTATAAGTGTGTGCATGCCCACCTGGGGGCCCTCCCCTTCAGGCCCATCACTGGCCATTTGGGGGGGGGGGGGTTGACATGAGAAATAATTAAAAGAGACTAGTTGCTTTCTTTTCACAACAGGGAAAGTGTCTGCATTAAGTACTAACATTGCCAGTTGCATTTCTCCCATGTTTTTGTGAACTACAACTGAACTCAATATGACTGATTAGCTCCTTTAGCAAAGAATTATCATATGGCATAATATGGCTTAATATGGCTATTATGATACAGTTTACTAATTTGCCACAATTTACTTTTGCCTTATATCTGTACGCTTATGATCCTTGTTCCATTTAGTCTGAGGAAGAGTGCATGCACTCGAAAGCTCATGCCTTGAATAAATCTTTGTTGGTCTTAAAGGTGCTATTGAACACAATTTTTGCTGTGCTACTTCAGACCAACATGGCTATCCACTTGAATATGTCTGGTAGGACTAGTGGCTCTTCTCTTTTGCCACAGACCTGGTACAGGATAACATTTCACTATAAGCTTCTATTCTCTTGATATTATGTCAAAAAGCACAGGAGCCCATAAGTTGTGCAGTTTTGGGAAAAGCAGCTTATGAGATAACAGTTCTTCTTTGTGATGAGAATTTCTATATGGTGGGTTGCAGATGTAAAATAATATTAAGAAGTCAGGGAAACCTAGTATCCTCAGTTCCCCATAATTATGTTTATGACTAGTAATCAAGCCCGCTGCAGCTAAATGCAGCGGGCGCTAGGGACTCACTGTGGGTGGGTGCTCCCTCAGCGGCGTTCTTCCAGCGGCGGCGGCGGTCCGATGGGGCGGTGGCTGCCCTGGGCGGTGTTGTTTCGGTGGCAGCGGCCTGACGCGGCGAGAGCGCGAAGCGCCTCTCAACGCGTCAGGCCGCCAGGCAGGGAGCCCCCGGCAGCCGCGCTTCGCGCTTCAACTTGTCTCACAGTAAAATTGTACAACTTCTGCACATATTGTGATCCAATAAGCTGAACTTGCCCCACCAGTCATACATCATGGCCTTCCAAGCACTGAAATACAGCATTTTGTGCAAGATTTTTTAATACTGGTTGTGTTTTCTCTGTGCTGATTACCCTAGACCGCTACATGGTTCTAAGTATGGAAATAGGACGGCTGACTGAAGAACATAAATTTCAGGCCTTCTTGCCCTTAGTAAATTCACTGTATTAAGAGCCACAGGTATTTTAATAAAAAAGCAATTAGTATTGGAAAGCCTATTTGACAAGTCCAGTTATAAGTGAAATGCTCTGAATAAAATGCCTAACCTATTGTGATTAGATTTTACCATCCCTCTGCAAAAATAGCAGCACCCACCATTGATCTGAATTGATCTGATGGCATGACTCTACCATTCAGACTGGGAAAAACCAAGTAGTTTTTCATTTATCTTCATCATTTATGATGATTTACAACAGAGGTTGTTCATCAGCTGTCTTTGCAAAGCCCGATCACTCTTTTTCAATTTCCTAAATTATCTCCCCCTCCCTTAGGGATCTCTAACTGGAATGTGAGTTACCTCTATTAAGTTTTCACCAGGGCCAAAGAAACAACTTAATGAACTCATTAAATCATCCAAATTATCTTTGCTAAATTGCCAATTGCAATTACTGTACTTCCCAACAACTCAGAATAGCTAAGGGTGAGCTACAGCACTTCAATAGATTTAAAAAATAACTTGAGGAATACCTATGTGCATCTGGTAATTCAAATGACAGGAGCACAGATAAACAAATATTCGTGCTTTTCAATTTGGACATAAATACATTGGCCATGCTGATATATATGCATCTGACTGTCTTTTTTAAAATATGCCAACTCTTTGTAAAAATATATTTTAAAAATAACCGGATAAGTTATTTTCTTGCATTTTGTTGTTTTTCTGAGTAAAAAAACCAAAATGTCATATATCCACCATGCCAATGGTGAGTAACCCCTTCTCTACCCTGGCAAGTTCCCTAGCCTCACATGTATAGACAAAATGTTTCCTTCTCCTACCTTTCCATATGCTTTCCTTTTCCTTGAAATGCAGCGAACTTGGGAAAGTGTACTTGTACATGTTTCTCATTTCCTGTTGCAGAGATCTCAGGTAGGGTTACCAACCTCACAGTGGGATTTCGAGTTCTGAAACTGAAACTATGATCTCCATACTAGTGAGATCTGTTCCCCTGGAACATACAGCAACTAAAGACTCAAGGGTAGCGGTCCCCAACTGGTCCGAGGACCAGTACCAGTCCATGGATCAGTTGGTACTGGGCCGCAGCTCCTCCTCCTCTTCCTCTCTGGCTGCTGCTTTGGGGGCTGCCTTGCAACTCTGCTGCCAGCTCACCTTTGGTGCTCTCCAGTCGCCCCCATGGCTGAGGCTTCCCCTCGGTGTGGCACTGCAAAGCTGCTGCTGGCAGCACCCCCCAGCGGGCAGCAAGAAGTCAGGAGTGCTGGTGGGAAAGCAAGTGGAGCAGGGGCTCAGGCGGAGGCGGCGACGTCCCTCGGCAAAAGACTACCCCCCCCGGGCCTCAGTAAAATTGTCAAGCATTGACCGGTCCCCAGTGATAAAAAGGTTGGGGACCACTGCTCTAGGGCATCACATTCTTGCTGACTTCCCTTCTGCCCACAGCCTTTTCTTTCCCCAGGAACTGCTTCCAGATCTCCAAAAATTTACCAACTTAGAGTTGTCCACCATAAACTCAGGCAAGCGCATCTCAGGGCTGCACTGCATAAGCAGAGAGATAAAGAAAACACCCCTCCCCCAATTCACTTTGCCTTTTATCACCGGGGACCACTCACCGCCTTTTACTGAGGCCCGGTGGGGGGGGGTAGTTTACTCCTCTACTCTCAACCACTGCCCTAGCGCTCTCTGATCGCTATGGTAATGTTTAAACATCCCTTCAAAATAAGATACAGACACGCCACAACAATGAAGTGTGTTGTAAAGGGCTGGGGGGGTGAAGTAAAAGGCCCGGGGGGGAGAAGACTTCTTTCGGGGCCCACCTCCAATTAGTCGAAGGACCACATGTGGTCCGCGGCCCACAGGCTGGGGATCGCTATGCTAGAGGACTATGTTGTTTTTCAACAACAGATGAGAGCTGGCCAAGACAAATTTAGCGAGCCCTGATCAAATGTTTTAATTGTGACTTGTGGAAACTGACCCTCAGTAATGATTCTTTTTTCCAGAGTGACTTTTCAGGGAGTAAAGCAGCCTATAGTCAGGGGATTCAATCAGCAATCTTCTTCTTTGGCCATTACTCCCAGTACTGCTTAAATATAGTTGTAGGTAGAGTTGTAATGCACTCAGGAGCAAATCCAGCCTCAGTTAATCCTGTTTTACTAATTTGTAAATTTAGAATGTCTTACTATTAAATGTTATAAGTTTTGCTGTTTAAAATGTTATATGTTCACCATCATGCTTCCTTGTACTGCACCATGAATTTTCATTGTAAACCCCCCTGAGCTGCAAGGGTGGGTGGTATATAAACATAAACAAACTAACAAATACATTTGCTCTACTTATTTGCAAGGCACTGTAGTGACTATTTAGTTGATTAGAGATACTGTTTTCAAGACGAGCCGAGTCACATCTACTACAGAGCTGTCAAGTCCTTATAGATCATGAGAGGAAAACTTTTAAACTCGCTTTTAAATTGATCAAAACGAAGCTTTATTTAAAAACAACAACACCTCAAGAGGACCAATTCACTCAATGGAGAAGCGAAGTCAGAAACAGGGATATTTTGTCAGGTTTGTGAGATGTACCAGCATTCCTGTCTCTCTTCCATATTTTTCAATTTACACAGTGACTGACACTACTTTGGCCCTAGTATGAAAAAGCTATAGAACAATCACACATGAATGCCATTCAACTTTGCTTTCTCAGCACCAGTTCAATGCATGAGGAACTTGAAGCATGTCAGTATGAATGTGCCTCAAAACTCTTCTGTCTCTTAAAGTGTGCTAATGGAACTGGCAGTGGTGAGAAAAATAATGAAATCTGCAATAATCATCAACAGCAAGTACAAGTAAGGGGAGATGAATCCTTTGCATCAGACTACACAGATATATTTTCAGGGACAGTAATCTAAATTCAAAATAGCTTCCCCCAATGTTACATACACCAATCATTTTAATGAAACCAGAAACAAATCCCACGTTAGGTGCAAAAAAGCATTCTAAGCTTGTTTTTAAGTGCACTCTGACAACTGTGACCACACAAATCCCCACAGAAACCATACTCAGCCCACGATATATTGGCGAAGGTGAACAGATTAATTAGATATAAGAACTAACTTCTTTTCTTATTGCAAAAAAAGTATAAATAGCTCTTTCAAAGAACTTGAGAACCTGATACTGAAAGTTTTGTTGAAAATCCCAAAAAGTAAGTAAAATTAAGAAGTTATAAAACAGTTGACATATACATGTGTTATGTTCACAGCAGCCTGATAAATAGATCATTTTACTTTGTTCAAAAGAAATTAGTTATTAAAATGTATAATTTACTCCCAGATAATGGGCCCAGAAACCTACGCTTGGCCTCAACCAGATCCAGGGCTTCATTATTGTCCACACACCCATCTATGGAGGCCTTCCTGGAGCTCTTTATAGACTGTTTATGCACTGAGAACTTCACTGCCCCAGCTCTCCTGCAGGAGCACAAATTTGGGCCGGATGAGGTACACCAGGCCAAATGCTCCCCTATGTGGGTGCAGGAAGAGGTGGGGCAACCTGCCATGACTAAAAGTCCAGCCTGCAGCCCGGCATGAACCCTCCAGTGCATAAATGGTCATAGTCATTCTTGGTTTTCTCCATCCTGAATAATTGTTTTGTCATCTGCAATCTAGCCATTACACTACTCACCCCTAGTTCCAGATCATCAATGAACAAACTAAACAGTATTGGTCCCAATACTGATCCTTGTGGAACCCCGTGGCTTATTTCCCTCATTGAGACAGCTGTCCATTCATTCCTACTCTATGCTTCTTGTCATTTAATCAATTTTTAACCCATAAGACAGTGGTTCTCAACCTTTTCTTCACCGCGACCCCAACTTCGGCACTGAAGCCCAGCAGGAACCCAGCCACAGGAGCTGACACCTAGTGCTGCGGAGGCGCTTCCACCGCCCCCCCAGCCATGGACATGGGAGACCCCCCCACAGGAGGTATATGGAGGATGATGAGGGCCCTGCCCTGACTGTTTCTGAAATATCTTCTTCTATATTGACATTGATCACCAAGCATTCTTTGGCATCTTAGGCTTTGAGAGTTCTAGCATTGGCATATAGATAATGTACTTTCGTCTCCAGCAAATCCTCCCATCCTGATTCCCAACTTCTATTATGAACCTATCAATATTACCCTGATTTTTTTATGCAATCATCTCCTTGGACTGACTTGTCCTGAACTGAAATCTCCCCAGCTCCTGGTCTTTCCCCTTGGGATTATTTTAAAAGCTGCTCAGTCACCTTTTTAATATTACCCACCAACAGTCTGGTTCACTTTTGGTTCAGTTGAAGCCCATCTCTTTTGTACAGGTTCAGCTCATCTCAGAAGGTTCCCTAACTAGCCATGGTGACTGAAAGGAACTTCCACATTCAAGAGCAGTAAGCTTTTAAATAAAAGGTTGCCTGCTAGTGGCTGGCACTCAGCCAGTAAGCAAAGCATAGACACCTGGTAGGTCACTGTCACTTTGACATGATTTCATTTCTGGTGCAACAGTAATTTTCAGTGACAGGGGTCAGGGGCTGCTGGTACTTGGCCCCCTACTCTAGTGGAATAGCTGGCAGCCCTATCAGAACACCAGTGCCTAGGGGCAACATCAGAGGAAGGCCTCAGCCTCCATGACGTGTTTCTTAGTCCCTATGTGAAACAGGATGCTTGTCTGTTACACTGCGGCACTTATGTTCCTAAATCACTCATTCTTTCCAGCACTTTATCTTATACCAAGGATGTGTGTGTGTGTTTCTATATAGTATCTGATTGGAATCATTCCTAAATGTCTCAATTATTTGTCATAAATTGACTGTTTAATTTTTGTTGTTTAAAAATGTGATGAGTAGCTGAATTTCAGTGTTCTTATAGGAAGAGCTTGGCATTATTGGAAGATGAGTATACATTGCCAATAACTAATTTGTTCATGCTGTCTAATATATCTTTCCACTGAAATGAATCCAAAATTAAATTCTGAGCCATATTATCTTTAGGTTAGAAACATGCTATGCAATACGAACAACAATGAAAACTGTCAAATCTACACTTCCTAATATTTATACATTTTCCTAATCAGCACTGGTTAAAGATGGCACTAAACAAATGGCATGCACTATTATTAAATAAATAAATAACAAATTTACTGAAGCTTTAGCTACTGTTTCTTTCCAGTAATTGCATATCTTTTCAAAGTGTTCAAGTCATTATACTTATTCAGAGCGACAAATAAGAAACCTTTAAACTTCATTTCATGCTTCAGATTACATAACAAACCTTCAGTCACATAAAGCTTCTTTGATAAATAATCTTTTTTTGTCTGTAGCAAACCATAATATTTAACAGGAAATCATTCTTTTTTGAAAGTGGTAGCCTTTTGCAGTTTGTCCTAGTTTGATTTATCCCTGTTGCCATATATGATATATCAGGAATCTTGCATTTTTAATTTGAATGAACTACAGAGATATGTATGGCATGCTTTAAAAGGAGACACTGGCATAGTTTTAAGTGTCACACTTAAAAACAACACCTTAATGAGTACATGATGTTTCCTCGTGTGTCTTCCACAGAAGACACAAGATTAGTTCCTACAGTCACTAGAAGCTATTTTGGGTACCCCCTCCCATTTGAAAAATAGAAAGCACCAGAATATTGAGTAGGTGTGATAGCATGATGTCATGGGGCACATGGAGCTGGCTATTAAAAAACAGCACTTTCTCACTTTCCCCATTTTCCTGGAACAGCTATCCCACTCTGTTAAACTGGGATTAGCTGATCACTGATGAGCCAAACAGGGCTTGGGGGAGGGACTGTCTTCAGGAGGCCTTGCACCAGTCCTTTTCTTGCCTGCTTCCTGCTTCATGGTAGGGTGGTATATGAAATTAAATAGGTCAGAGAAAGCTATTAAAAGCTATTTAAAAAACCCTTGTGCCATGTTTAGCATGGGTTCACTGGTATGCTAATTAGATTGGCAAATACCCTGATGACAGTAATAAGTAAGGAAACTGGATACTTTGGGTTGTCTAATCCCTGACCGTTTACGCACTGGAGGTTTCATGCCGGGCTGCAGACTGGAGTTTTATTTGTGCCCCACCTCTTCCTGCACCCACAAAGGGGAGCATTTGGCCCCGTGTGCCTCATCTGCCCCCCGATTTGTGCTCCTTCATGGGAACTGGGGCAGTTAAATTCCCAGTGTGTAAATGGTCCTAGGGTTACCAGCCTCTGGGGAATGGAGATTCAGCTTACAGAAATCAGTTCCCCTTGAGAAAATGGATATTTTGGAAGTTGAATAGTATAGCACTATACCTTGCTGAGGTCCATTCTCTCTGTTCTCTAAACTCTGCCCTCCCCAGGCTCTGTCTCAAATGTCCAGGAACTTCTCAACCCAGAACTGGCAAGGATAGCTGATTGAAGTGCCTGAGGAGGGAATTGTCTTGAAATTGCTGGCTATCAGCTGAACCTTTCTGCTGACCTATGTAGGGGAACAGCATCATCTCTCAGTACCATTTTGATACTCAAGCAAGGACAAGTGAAAAGCAGCTATGCAGCTTGGATTTTGCTCAGATGCTAGAGAACCAACTGAGTAGCCACACAACATGTCCACCGACACAAAGGGAAGGGAAGCACAGCAAAGAAAATGAGTGTAAAGTGTAGCACAGCCTGAACTGTCACAGAACAAAATACAGGATGCTTCCAGATACTTTGGACTGGTGCAGAGACTAGTACATTAGCACTCTGGTTTTCATACGACTGGGCTGGCACAGTGTGAATACCTCTGGTCAATTCAAGTAAGTACGTGGTCATGGTTATTTGCAGAACCAGTGAACTAGCTTTTCAGAATCATTTTAGATTTGTAAGCCTTTCCAGGAGGTAAAGGGGGAAAGAAATATGCCTTAACACATCTTTTGTGTTTATGGCTCCATGAATGAAAACAAAGTTGACAGTCAGAGCATCACAAATCCATAAACAAATAATGAAACCGACAATAACCCAAAGCATTTGTGTGCTTAGTGATTTTTCAGCAACACATTAGAAAGGAATGAAGTTAAAGCCTACATTTACAAGCAAGGTTAATCAATAAAGATCCCTAACTCAGTTCCAAGTGTGGTACATTCTCAAAAGCTCTTCCACTGTGTTGTTGTCAAAAAAATAATGAGATCTGTACATAAGGTGTGCATTCTACAGAAGATAACACTGGTTGGAGTCCACTGAAGCTAATAGGGATCACAATTCTGGTTTCTCTTCAGATCACATAAATCTTCTGCCTTTTACAATTGTCCATATAAAGCTCATAAATGTTAGCATTCCTTGTGCACTGTGAATTTAGGAATTAAAGAAACATATTGTATATTTCTGCAAGATTATCTTGCATTATCCTATATTAGATAATGTTAATGTTAATGTATTTGCAAGTGTCTTCAATTAAACAAGGGTGAGGGCAAGGACATCTGGGGGGGGGGGGGAAACTTTTGTGTGAATCCTTGAAGAGTCACTGTCAGAACAGTCAACACTGACTGTATTAGTCAGTGCCTAACCCTATATATGGGAGCCACAGATGTCCATATTTACATAATGGATCTACAATAAAGTTGCTAGACCCCTAAATGGAAATGGGCATCCCTTGCCACCAGGCCCTACCACCACACCACAGATTAGCTATCCAGTGGGGGGGGGGGGCTTATCCAGAAAAAGAGTGAGGCCCACTTGACGTTGCAGAAGTGACGGGCAAAAGTATATGGTAGAACCCAAATTTACCATAGAGTTTTACACAGATATCAGCTGTTTTTCAGGCTTTCTACAACCCCCATTTAAAGGAACTGCAGTCCCTTTTAGCAGGGTTTGCAGGGCCACAAACTGGTTCACCTCATGAACAGACCTCCTGGTTTGGTTTGATTCACGATTCAGCTATGAACCATGAATCAAGCCAAACTGCATTTTCCCAGTTCATGACCAAACCTAATGTTTATGTTTGTGCCCATCCCTAACTTTCCACTGTTCAAGATAGTCAACAATGAAAAAAGTTAAAGGGAAATACAATATACTCATTCATACCCTTTAAAATTATCAAAATAACTTAAAAAAGCAAACTCCCAGACAGTAAGAATAAACCCATAAAATGCAGCAGCCACGTAACAGTATTAATGTAATACTAATTCCAGCAAAAAAAATGAAACTCTATAAAACATTACAAGCTAATCAGTATTTTTAAAATCTCAGCCTGGTCCTTCAAGAGAAGACTCGGGGACTAGGGAAGGAGAAGAAGAAGGGAATTCCAAGCAAATGGCCTGTATTCCTTATGGCTGCTCAGCAGGTCAGCTGATAGAAAGGAGGGTCCCGAGTACCTGTATTTACTCAAAAGGAAGAAGACCCTGAATGTAAGAATACCTCCTTAGAAACATTACGCACACTCATAATTATTGGACATGACTGTAACTTGGATGCTAATTTGAGCCAGCTCCACTGTGATAGCATACCTTGGCAAAAAAACTATTCTTGCACCGGAGTAAGTATTTAATGTAATGTTTAGATGAAGGTATTCAATCTGTGGGTTCAGTAAGACATGGACACTCAGCTCCAACAACCAACTTTACTGGAACCAGAAATATTGAACAAGAAAATAGTGGAACTGTCTTATATACAATACTGAACTCCTGCCAAGGCCCCCTTAGTGGGGGCCCATGGCTGGACCTTAAGTCTGGCTCTTGATTGGTCTGTAAGTCTTTTCTGTTTCACCTAAGAGCCTGGGTCTTGTGAATCCCAAGCAAGGGTTCAGGATTCCAGCTTCATGTCCCAAGCTTCTAAAATCATCATAAAAATACTAGTCTTTCAAGATCCTAGACTGTTAGTACATTAAAGGTAAAATCCGCACACTAAATGGATACCAGAAGCAAACAGGCAGGCAATGAGGGTCTTTGAACACTGAAATGAATATGGGTTGACTGTGGTTCACCTGGAGTTGTTAACCTTGAAGCGTTACCTGGAGTTCTCCTGGAATTACCATTGATCTCCAGTCTACAGAAATCAGTTCTCTTGGAGGAAATGGAAGTTTTGGATGTGGACTCCATGGCATTACATCCTTGCTATGTTCCCTCCCCTCCACAACATTTTTTCTACTTAAGCAGTATAATTGCAAGGATGTTGGACTTTAATTGGGGAGACCAAGGTTCAAATCCCTGCCTAGATACCATGTTTACTAGGTGACCTTGCAAACAGATTGTAAGCAGTTTTCTTAGAGGCAAGTGGCAACAGAGAATATACTGCTAAACTCCTTGTAGGAAGAGTAAGAAAATAAGAATAGCCTGCTGAATTAGACCAGTGTTTCATCTATCCTCTTCCACAGGAACCAACAAATTGCTCTAGAGCAGTGGTCCCCAATCCCTGGTCCGGGGACCAGTACCGGTCCGTGGATCAGTTGGTACCAGGCTGCGGTTCATCCTCCTCCCCAGCTGCTTTCTTGGGGCCTGCCCTGCCACTCTGCCGCCGGCTCACCTTTGGTGCTCTCAGGTGGCCGCCATGGCTGGGGCCTCCCCTCAGCGTGGCACTGCCCAGCTGCAGTTGGCAGCTTCCCCCAGTGGGCGGCGGGAAGTCAGAGGCGCCGGCAGGAAAGCAAGCAGAGCAGGGGCTCAGGCGACGGCGACATCCCTCGGCAAAAGACTACCCCTCCGTGAGCCTCAGTAAAATTGTCAAGCGTTGACCGGTCCCTGGTGATAAAAAGGTTGGGGACCACTGCGCTGGATCTTGGAGAATGCTAGGGAGTTCCAGAAGAACATCTACTTCTGCTTCATTGACTATGCCACAGCCTTTGATTGTGTGGAGTACAACAAATTGTGGCCAGTTCTTAAAGATATGGGAATACCAGAACATCTTATCTGTCTCTTGAGAAACCTATATGCAGGTCAAGAAGCAACAGTGAGAACCAGGCATGGAATCACTGATTGGTTCAAATTAAAATTGTCAAGCGTGGACCGGTCCCCGGTGATAAAAAGGCTGGTGATAAAAAGGCTGGGGACCACTGCTCTAGAGGGTGAACAGGGCATAGAGGATGAGGCTCTTCTCTGCTGATGCCTTCTAGCACTGGTATTCATAAGTTTCTGTCCTTGGATATGGAGGCTCTGTTCAGTCACCATAGCCATTAGCTATTGATGGATCCCTCCTCCATGAAAATGCCTCAACCTCTTTTAAAGCTATCAGTAGCCTAAAATGCCATTGACGGATAATTGAGAAGGAATATAAGTTCCAAAGTTATATAAGAAAAGTAGAATGAAAATTCAGTCTAGAAAAACCATGTACATTGCTTTGGGCTTATGAAATATATTCTAGATGAAGTAACAGCCACAGCCACACAGGTTCCAAGATAATCGACATACAAATAATACTTGATTATATCTGTTTCTAGTATATCAATCATCAATATTAACTGTCCTAACCCACTCCCCAAGAGACAGAATCTTACTAATATATAAATTATTTGTAAAAATGATGTAGGAAATTTGGAGTTAAATTAAACCAACTCACAACCATCTGCTCCTTCTGCTTACCATAAATTTATTAAAATGTCATTCACATGATTTAGCTGTAAACATAACATATGCCAATCAGAAGAGATTTCTGCTTATCACACTATGAATTTTGTACAGTATATTTCTCCAAAGGTTTCTCATTTTATATTTCTCTCTCTCTCTCTGTACAATGCAAGTTCATATTATATTCTCCTTTCATGGATTCTTTATTTTTCCTCTAGAAAAACATCAAATAAACCCTAAAACTTTTCCCATGAAAATATTCCAATATTCCAAAGACAGTTCATTCTATCCTGCTGGTTAAAGTAGAGGGAACTGTCTATTTGGACCACTGAAAACAATATACAATGTATTGTACAATCCACACAGGGAAAAAATGCAGGATGGGGGCTGCAGAGGGGACAGGAATTGCCTTATTTCCTTTCCTTACTCTGTTCCCTATTGAACATACCTTTTGTTCATGTTGGTTCGATGTTTCCCAACAAATCCTATTTTGCCAGACAGACAGAAGGGACCCTCACCAGTGAAAAGCTGGCTGAATCTAGCCCACTGATTTGCCCCCTAGTTTGTAATCCTTATAAAATTCTGTTAAAATAGGGAAATGGTAAAAAAAAATTATAGGGAGATCAAGTGGTTTGAGTATATCTATTAGCTAGCAAGGCACTTAACTTTATAAATATCTATTTTGCTCAAATAGCCTCTATTCTGTTTGAGCAACCTTAGGATTCTTCAGAGGGCACAGCATTCCTATTCTCCATTCTGCATTCCTGATAAATCAATAAGGTCATTACCCACAGAAAAGGCATTCTGTCAGTGGCCATTAGACATCTTCAATTTCAGTTCAGTGTTGCAGCAGCAGAGTAATTCCAGGTCATTGAAATGATGTCAGAAATGAGCAAAATGTGAATGTTCTCAGAAAATTAAGGTAAGAACACACTCGTGGGTAACCATTTGATGATATTAACACCAACCTATACAAAGGCTTTTCATTATCAAGGATATCACAGTGATTATGCACATCAGTGTCACTGCTTTTGCAGTAAAGATCTGAATTAATTAAAAACATCTAGACTGAGGATAGACAGATATTTCTTAATAAACTGTAAAAAAGAATCTGGAGAAGTTAATGAGGCAATCCAAAAGGACAAACTGTCTCAGAACACTCTATTTTATTAACCAGAGATGGTATTTCAATCCATAAAGCAGCTCATACACAAGTCATTAGAGCTTTTGACAGGTAGAATACCAATGGAGTTTGCTAGCTTTGCAGAATGGATTAATTCTTGCACACTCTTATAATAAAACCATGGCCATTTCCACACAAGGCATACATTCCTGGACAGCCTTGGCATGTTGGCGGCATATACAGCCCCCTCCACATGATGCCGCCAACATCCCGAGGCTGTACAGTAGCCAGGTTGCAATTTGGCCATTTTTAAATTGTGATTTCGGGAATTCAGAAAATTGGATTTACCAACCTAAATTGCTCGAACCACCGGTGAGCAACTAGGGATAAGATTGTATAGAGGGAGAAATGTGAGATAGTCTCAGCAGCTTTGTCCCACCCTCATTTCCGCCCCAAGTATTTTTTTTTAATGGCGTGGTCTGTGTTGCAGTGGGACCACAAATGTACATTATCCAAGATGAAATAAAATCTTTTAAGTGCCCATGGTCTTCTTGGGATCACGCAGCCAAAACACAGCCCTTTTTTGTTTTCTGGAGGTGGGAAATGAGCTAGGAAAAGGGAAAGTGGGTGATCAAGCAACTTTCTCCCAAGCATTCAGCCATGTGTGTGCTTTGTTTTTAAGCGATCATTAGCACAATATGTATTTTTTTGGGCTTCAGTTACCTGTCCAGCCTTCTCAGGCTGGACTCAGGCAGGTAAAACAAACCTGTTTGTGTCTTCTGGATGTGGGAAATGAGCTGGCAAAGATGGAGTGGTGGGTTATCTGTCTGCCGTCTGCAGATTATATAGGGGTCTGAGTAGCTTGTTTTTAAGCCAACCATTTTTTTAAAAACATGTCTTCTTGGGCTCCACAGACATGTGCAGTGTCTCAGAAATCCACCTAGACAGAAAAAAGTGCAAAAAAAAATCCCCCAAAGGGGGGAATGCTGGCATTTCTCCATAGCAACGGAGCAGTGCTGACTTTATTAAAGATGCAGCACTATTATAGCATTACCGCATAGCAACGTGGAAGTGCCTTTTAAAAATAATAATAATAATAATAATAATAATAACTTTGGGGCTGGGAGGGAGAAAGATTCAATCCATGAGAGAACTGCTGTATTGTTATTGGTGGTTTGACTGTTTGACAAGCCAAAACCAGGGAGAAGTTCATGTTGTTTTCCTTTGCAAACTCGTCAGGAAGCAAAAAGTCTCAACGGGGCAGAGGGAAAATGTGGGAGGGTTCTCCTGATGAAGAGGGATGCAAAAAGAGATTTACCGTCCTGCGTTTGCCAGCAGGAAGCCACTCATGTTTTAATCCTCCACGTGGAAATGGCCCCAGTTAATCATAAATAGGGATGGAGCAAAAGCTCAAAACCCCCACAAAAATAGTCCAGGTTGTAGCTCGCGAATGGAGCATCATGTAAATTGGCCAGCATGACCCTCCAGTGACCCTTTGGTTGGTTTGTGCTGGAGCAGAGACATGTCTGCTGTGTCATCACCATGTAACCCAGCTGGCTGCAAGAGATTTCAGTGTGCAGGTTCTGTCCCCCTCCTTCCAGAGGAAGTGACCTGGCCAGCATGTTGAAATGGTTGCAATGGAAAGCAGCCTCAGCCCAGGTGACAGTGAGCTCCCACTGCCTGGACCAATCCAAAACTGCCCTGCTTTGCAGACCCCAACCTGATCCTAGTTAGCTCTTCATGGGATCACCTATTTTGCAGGGGCTGCCAGGCCCATGTGGGGCAAGCCAGCAGACCCCCATGCCGATCATGCAGAGAGATCACTGTCCACAGGGCAGCTATTTGGCAGGGTCTGCAGTTTCTCTTCAGAAGGCATGAATCTTTCACCTTTTACTAATGATTTCCATGGAGAAGAACATTTATGATTGGATCGGACAGCAGTGTTCAACACTGTAGACCAGGCTTTCTCAACCAGGGGTTTCTTGATGGCTCTGGAAGGGTTTCCAAAATGGGTGGGAGTTAATTTTTAATGTATTTTTAATTAGTTTCTCAAAGCTGGGAGAATGTTTCAGGGGGTTCTCAATGGTAAAAAGTTGAGAAAGGCTGCCATCGACCATAGGACCCAATGCCTAGCTGATGTGGGGCTTAGATGCACCGCCTTACAATGGCTACAGTTTTTCTTCCAAGGTCCGGGACAGAGGGTGGCTTGCAGCCTTAAATCTGTTAGGGAAGGGTGGGCCATAAAAATAAAGTTGTTGTTGTTATTTATTTTGTTATTAAATTTCATACGCAGACTATGCACTATCAGCTGTTTTGGGGAGCTTTGGGGACCTCAAGGGCTCAGAAGCAGAAGCCAACTAGGAACTCAGTCTGAGTGGCAAGGGGGACATGTCTTCCCCTCACAGACTCAGACCTGAGAGACAGTTTATGTTCCCAGGGGTAATTATAGTATGCCATTTTGCTTCCCCAACATTCTAAGGAAGAAGTGAAATGATCCAGCCTGAACCAGTCCAGATCATTTTAGTGGGTTGAGACATCTAGGTTTGGAATTTTCTGGTCTGTGTTCTTGCCTAATCATAAACATAGGCAAGCCAGTGTGGCAGATTGCTAATCTGGAGCTGTTTTTACACAGGAAAACGAATACTTTGTAAAATATATAGTTCACAATTCAATAAAAATAAGTTTAAGATTGGTGAAATCAGTTCCTTCAAATATGCTTAACTCTGCATGATTATGACCATATCTTTGTAAATATTAAATCTACAAGTGACATAAATCCTATGGCAATCTACAAATTAATCTCTGTGGATTCTTTGTGGAATCCAATCTCTGTGGATTCTCAGCAAGGGGGTTTGACCAATCTGATACTAGCAAGAAAATGGGCAAAAAATAATTATGTAATGAAGCATTCTAGGGCATGGCATGCAGATAGCACCTTGGGTGAGTCTTTTTCTTCAGAAGGTGAAACACCTTAGGGGCAAAGGAACGGGACCTACTGGTTACAAATTTCTTTAGTTCCTGGTACCCCAACCTGGATGATGAGCTGTTGTAAGGCCACTGACTCATTCTATAAGGACAGGGTGGGGGTAGGAGGAATGGTAAGGCCTCCGATTGATTATGCAGCAGTGGAAAATCCTCCTGATATGCATATTACCAGGAACATTTGGGAGAGAGTCTTGGATGGGTATTATGTAGATGTGTTCAACATGGTGCACCCAGATGGGGACTCTTCAAAAATGGGGTCAAAGAAGAACAAGATGGATCAGGGTTATCACTCATTCCTTAACTGGTAGAGGGGCTTGATTTCAGGTTCCTACCTGGGAAGAGGTGGGCATTTAGGGAAACTCTTAGCAAATGTCTTGGAACTCAAGGAACTATCTGGTGATGCAGCAGCCATTGCTTACGATACAATGGGGTGGGTCAAGGTCTACCAGTGGAATGATGGCCAACTAAAGTGTCTCCTGATTTGCTCATACTAGCAGTAACACCCATATGATTGGTGGCTTTACTCACACTATTGCAGCACTACCAGGGCAAGAAGGCAGCTATGTATCTTGCCGGGGGCTGGGGGTTCCAATGTTTACAGGCCAGAGGGTGGCCTCACCATGTGGGAATTTGGATAATTGGGCACAGCATCGTTTTTAGTGCTGCCAATTATGCTGCAACATCTGGCTGGGAAGTCTGCCTGGGACTAGGCGGCCGTGGCTTGGTCACTGTGGAATGCGATGGGCATTGTTTATGGACACCTTGATGAAGGTGGTGCAGCATGACAGGTACCCGGACCTCATAGTGCTACAACTTAGAGAGAATGACCTCCCTCAGACTCCTGGCCATTACCTGTCAAAAACTATTTTAAAGGATTTAATCATTTGTAAACGGCTTCCGATGGTGACAATTCTCTGGTCAGTGCTCTTGGAGTGCCACTGTTGGCATGGGAGGAATTCCCCCAGAATGTGTGGATTTTGACAGAAGGCGTGTGGACAAAGCGGTGGTGTGGTTTGTTGTAAGAATACAGCGTCCAGACAGCATCCAGACATCTCCTGTAGGCAGTGAGCATTATTTTGGAGTGATGGGGTTCAACTGCCAGAGTGGGGGATGTACATTTGGCTTCACCCGATTAAACATTCTATTTTACAGTGGCTACAATAATGAGCGATGGCAGGACTTCAGAGTGGTATTTCTCCCTCTCCAGGCTTAGTGGTGCGTTGGAAGCATGGGGCTGATCCTTTTATGGGGTGACCAAGCTTGTGTGCTGGCCTCCCCTGGGGCTGTGTGGATGCAGAGCCTGACTGAATCTAGCATTTCCGGGTGGCAAGGGAACCCACACAGGGGCAGAGGCCCAGCAGGTTCACACCAAGTTGACACCTCCCATTAATCAGCAGGTGATTAGGTTGGGGATTCCGAGCTGGCTAGCCAATGAAACCCATTGAAGGGGTCTGCTGATAAGGGCTGATTTGCGGTTAGCTGACTAAAAGATCCGTCACCCATGCTTGCCACACTCAGTTGAGAATAAAGGCTGTGGCTGAATTCATGCCAAAAGTTGAAGAGTTCAGGGTCCTTATTGAGGCGTCCAGTATTCCCCCCCCCCTGCAAAGCAAATCTCTAAAGTTCCTTCACGTATCCTTTCTTTCTGACTTTATCCTCAAACATACTTTACCTTCTCCTTTTCCTAGAACTGTGCCTGTTCCAGTTATGTCCCTTCAAATCTTCACTGTTCAAACCACTGTTTACCTTACCTACTTTTTTCAGCAACCTTGATTCTTACACCCTAAAAACAAATGACAGTATCTCTCAAAACTAAATCCACATTTGCTTTAGAACTGCTCAAAATGAAGATCAGCTTTCACAAAAGATTTTCTCCAGCTTTCCACAAACTGCTGACAGGAATGCTTTGAGACAACTAGAAGATAAACAAAAAATCCACCAATTCACTACATGGATTGACCTCTGCTACACAATCTCTTCAATTCATGGAACATTCTCTCGTGCACTCTTTTTCAGTGGTCCTCCATCCTGTTTTTTTGTATGTGTAAAGTAGGACAAGGATGAGTTTAAGTTTTTCTTCATTCCACTGAGTTGCCCAGGCCTTAACCTGGGTTAACCTTCTTAAACCAATGCCTTCTGCCCTTCCAGACTCAAAACAATAACCGCGGCATGAATCCAAACACACAGTTCCTCTGATGGGATGGCATTTCTGCCAGTTCCTCCCACCCACTGCAGACTCTCACTTTTCTTTACTGCGGTTATAATCTGTCTTTCTCACTGAAATGCTGTAGATTACACAATGCAAGTCCATAACAGTCCACAGGAACAGACACCTAATAAGAACAGAGTCCTCAATACAATCAATATAAGTATAGCAGACAGCAATGAGCTAGGACTAGGAAAATAGCATATTTAGCATGAGAGTGTGAATGTAATGAAGAAAAATAGTATTGCATCAGTGGAATAGAACGAAAAAAACAAGGTGATATGTGCAGCAACTGATAACATCCTGTACACAGTGGTATAATTCATAGTTTCTTTCCCGTTATAAAGCCCCTTCCTGATCTATTCTGTTATAGTATAGTCCTAATGTCAAAAAGCTTTCCTCCATATCAGGGGTAGTCAACCTGTGGTCCTCCAGATGTTTATAGACTACAGTTACCATGAGCCCCTGCCAGGACCTCAATGAACATCTGGCAGACCACATCTGGAGGACCACAGGAGGACCACAGCAGAGAAACCATGAGTATGGGTGGTTGTTAATCTTGTCTGTTGTCAGGGTAACACTTTGTCTTCTATACCAGTGGTCCCCAACCCCCGGTCCGGGGACCGGTACCGGTCCGTAGAGCAGTCGGTACCAGGCCGCGGCTCCTCCCCATCCTCCTCCCCAGCTGCTGCCTTGGGGGCTGCCCTGCCACTCTGCTGCCGGTTCACCTTTGGTGCTCTCCAGCGGCTGCCATGGCTGGGGCTTCCCCTCGGCGTGGCACTGCACAGCTGCTGCTGGCAGCGCCCCCCAACAGGCAGCTGGAAGTCAGGGGCACCAGCAGGAAAGCAAGTGGAGCAGGGGCTCAGGCGGCAATGTCCTTTGGCAAAAGACTACCCCCCCCCCGGGCCTCAGTAAAATTGCCATGCGTTGACCGGTCCCCGGTGATAAAAAGGTTGGGGACCACTGTTCTATACTATTACTATGGTCCACTGATTTGCCCCAAATCAATTTCACTCAGTGCTAAGTCTGTGGATGGTCAGCTACATGACAACATTGCCTATAAAACTGATTGGCACTACTAATAATAAATACCACATGGCGACAGCATATCTAATATAGTGAACAGAAGCAGCCGTGTAATCAAAGGGACTATAAAACAATACAGTGAAGAACCGCAGCAGGAAAGAGAAAAGCTTTAAAACAAATATAAATAAGCAAAAATAAAGCACTACAGGGACAACTAACAAAGTAAAGATGAGTATAAAACAGCATATCAAAGGACAGCCTTACCTGCTGCCCCAAATTACTATTTCCTCTCTTGGCTCCTGTATCTCTGCAGAGCTGTATAGCTTCTCCTACCCCTAGCAGTTACATGACCTTTGATGTGAGGACCCAGTGAAGTAGACCTTTCATTTTCTTCAAAGAATCTGCACTTTATGTCATCATTCTGTTGTTTACGTTTCCCCTTAGCAGTTTGATGGCACATAAATAGCCCATAAAATCACAGCAGCTCAGTCAATGGCAAAGAAAAGCACCAACCCAGTTTGCTGGGCTCTGGCTGCTTTTAGCCTTGTGCAAATATGTATACAGCCATTTCTCCCAAATCTCGCCATGGGCTTCATTTATTTTACTACATTGCAGTCCTGAACAGAGTTGTACCCTTCTAAATCCATAACGGTTGCAACTGCTTAAGATTGCTCTAAACCTCCAATAACTGTCATACAATAGAAGGAATGCATTATTTTGTGATTATACTATCCACAGCAAAAGATGGAAATATCAGTAATTTTAATACATTCAATTTAAAAGTCCAGATCAGCTTAGGCTTTGCAATAGATAAATGTGAATGATAACGTACAAGATGAAAAAGAGGGAATTATTTTTAGAACAACCTTTCACACTGATAGTAAATGTTTTAATAAGTTTACAGCTTTCAGAATGTAAATCTGAGCACTACTGTGGGACTTTGGATTCCTGCGGTGTGTGGGTGGCTCAGTGTGTGGGTGTCTGCCAACTAAAATATAATGTCTATTCTTGCTTTATTAGAAAGCTGCCATTAAGGAGATCAGCAAACTATCACACTTGCTGGAACTGAAGCATAAAATTGCATGGTCTCCAATTCCTAAACCTGGATGACTATGTCAGAAGGATCACTTAAGTGCTGTAAGCTTAAATAAATGTTATGCAAAAAGCTGGCACTTACCAAATGAGAAGGCTATTTGTCAGAAATGTAAGGAAAGCTTAAATGGTTACTCCCCCTCCATTTAATTATCGTGAAGGAGATGGTGTTGAAAAGCTCTTTTCTAAGAATGTATATTGCTATTTTTTTTTAAGCGTGCATTTAAGATTGCAGTAAGCACCGGCAATTATTTATGAAGTCTGTGTTCAAATAAAAGCTTTATGATGTATGTTGTATGCTTGACTTCCTCTTTTTGCCTTCCATTTCAATAAACAATGGTTTCAGAAATAGTATTATAATGGGATAAGTATAGATAGAGGACAGCTTTTATGATAAATCCAGCCCAGATAAGCCATACAGAATACCCACTATTTTGCATCAGCTTTGGGCAACTCAGCCTTTTAAAGCTAAGAACAATTTGCTAATGCATCTGTCCCATCTTCAGGCTCCACATTTACCTTGAATATCCTGGACTCTGCCTCAGTATATCCTGCACCTGCCATGACTGTTTGGCTCGGATCCAAATCATGTTATTTTTAGGTGTGATAAACTCACCATGAGGTGATTTTACCATCACAGGTTTCCATGCTATATATGTTGTTTGAAGGCCCCCTCATGTGGTGAGAGGTGGTATTTACTGTAGCAGAATGAAATGTTGGAAACTTAAAATCTCCCATAATCTACTGAACACTGGGTTTTACTGCATGAAGGCATATTCATTACCACTTCCCAAAAAGGACAGGGAAGAGTTGCCTCATGGTAACTTATTTACATTCATAAGTAAAATATAGATAGGTCTCAGAAAGAAGAAAGAACAAGTCCCACAAGATCCAAGAAATTAAAGGGAAATTTAAAGCATACTAGGCATGCTAAAAGGTCAATGCAGAAAACCATTAAGTGCGGAAAATAAAGAAAAGATGGAAATAATATACTGAGGAACTATATAGAAGAGATGAAAGGATGACAAATTCCTTCTGAGAAGAGACTTTAACCATTGAAAATACTGGTAGAAAATGTGACGATCTGAAGTCATTACTAATGAATGTTCAAGTAGAAAGTGCCAAAACAGGGTTACAGCTGAACATCAAGAAGACAAAAATAATGCCTACTGGAGAATTACACAACAGTAATTCAAGATTTTCTGTTCCTTGATTCTACCAACCAGAAGGGAGACTGCACCCAAGAATTTAGAACGAGATTGAAAATAGGGATTGGCACAAACCAGAAATCTCTGGTTCAGTACACATCTCAGGGTGATTCTGAACTGATCCCTCAAACTGAGCTGAGCTAAAAACCATGAACTGAATTCAGGCCCCCTTTCTCCTGGCCATGGCTTGTTTCAGTTCTGGGAGGATCACCCAGAAAGAGTTAAATGACTTGGAAATAGGAGAAGCAAATCCAATCAGTGAAATGGTTGCCAGGCATTTAAACCTAACAGCTTGGTGGGTCTGCTCATCAGTTCTTAGGTTTAAATATGAGCAAAAGGGTGGGGGGGGGGGGCGGAAAGCAAATCAGACCATTGACATGACTCACAGTCATTATAGCCTAGTAGTGGATGGGTGCACGTGTTTGCTGCTAGTTTTAAATGGCTGCGATCAATTTAAGCCCTCTGTTTCTGCTTGCTGAGGGGGAAAGGAGGACTTAAATGCTTCACAGCCATTACAGCTGCTGTTATGTTTAAATGGCTGTGATCTATCTAAGCTCTGTTTCATTCCACCTTGCTTTCAAATGTGTGTGTGTGTACACCAGAGGCCTTAAACGGTTCACAGCCATTACAGCCTAAGAGCGGATGGGCACATTCATCCCACTATTAGGCTGAAATGGCGCTCAGCCATTTTTGCAGTTCACTTTGCTTCACTCTTCTTGGAAGCGAGGGGGAGTAAAACAGATGCCGGACAGACCCACCAAGCTTCAAAGTGGGTGGAAGAGAAACTAGTGGTGAAATAGTTCACGGTGATCCATTTTGCTTTCCCCTGCTTGGAAGCAGAGGGAGTGAACCGACAGTTCAGGGAAAACACCTGCCATGAACATCTGTTTGGGGGCCATGAAACAGGCCAAATTCATGGTAAATTTTGGCTTGTAACCAATTTGTTCCCATTTGTAACTGAGACCGGGAAGGACAGCCATGAAGAGCTAGAAAAGATTATGCCGGATGTGTCACTTTCAACAGCTAAGGTTGCGCAGTCCCAACTGGCACTGGCAGGAGATTTTTAACTTTTTTTTTTTTTTTGCATTTATACCCTGCCCTTCCCCAGAGAATAAGGAGTAGGATGGTCAGATCTAGGTTGGGATATTCCTTGAGATTTGGGGATGAACCATGAGGACATGGACCTCGGTGGAGTCCACCCTCCAAATCTTCCACCATCCAGGTGAATTGATTTCTGTTGCCTGGAGATGAGCTGCAAATCTGGGGAATTCCCAAATCCCTCCTTGAGACTGACATCCTTTACAACAGCCAACTAACTGAACAGGCTACAATTAGGCCTCAATAATTATTTTCTAGTTATAGTCACAAGGCCCAAGTATCTCCTTTCTAAAGAGCTTCCATGAACTCTTAAATCAGTAAAAATATCACTGATACCATGGTTCCCCATAAAGACAAATAAGTGGATTCCAGATATTATCCGTTTGGACTCTCCCTAGACATTAAAATGACTATTGCACTTAGGTCATTACGAAAAGACAAGAGGAACTCCCAAAAACAATAGTGATAAGAAAAATTAAAGGCAGAAGGACAAGAGGAAGATCCAACGAACTGACTCAATCAAGGAAGCCCCGACCATCATTTAGCAGGACCTGGGAAGGAATGTTAACAATACAATGTTTTGGAGGTCATTAATTCACAGAGTTGCTGTAAGTCTGAAGTGACTTGATGGCACTTAATACACCCACACACAGCCCCACTCATAGTCTAGAGAGAACCAGACATCTCTCAGTCATCTAAGGAGAAACTTATAACTGATACCATTCAGAGGGAATAAGGCTATACACACACAACAGCTGAAACTCTTTTCTACTTACTGCTGCTTCTTATTAGATACCTCCTAAAAGAATTTTGAATTCTGCAAGCATAGGTCAATAGTATCGGCTGTTCCTAGAAGTGGCACTTCTAAGCCTGATGAGGCAACAGATTCCGTGTCCCCCAGGATTCTATCATGAGTCCAATATGGTGCTTGGAATATTGTCCTGTAGTTTGAAGTAAGCCTCATAACACCAGGTTGGGTATAGTAAACTTGTACAGATACTCAAACACGCATCAGTTCACCTCATGACCTGTCACCCAGTTGCAAACAGAGACCTAATTTTTCAACAATTGGTTCAATAATTAATCGATCTGTTTCACTAGATTCCTTACTAACCATGCAGTGCAGCATGAGTGGTTTCTTGCACATGTGTGTTCCCATGAAGCACGATTGTGTTCTACTAGTCTCCCTTCCCTGCAAAATAACTGCTCCACTCAGCATACAATTATTTAAATATTTAGATCTTTCATCAATCATATGAATAAGTTATAAGTAAATGTTTTGACATGTTCCTGCAGGGCAAACTGGGAATGGGGAATTGTGAATATTATTTCCTTCTTTCACTGATATAAAAAATATATATCTTTGGGTTTTTACCAGTGCAGTAAGTGTGAAAGGAAAGCATGTAGGTTGGCATGAATAAGAGCTATGGATTAAAATTGGATGTACTTTATTACTGTAAGGAACCATTCTGAAACCTTTTGGGCTCAGACCTGGCTCCTGGTTTGTTCTTGTAATATAACAACTGCAGAAAAGGACAGCTTACTGTGATTGATCCCCAAGCCTCAGCATTGGGGAAAGAGGGATCATCTGCCCTTTTCTTCCCATCTTAATTATCTTCACAGCTTTCCTGGGACAAGAAAAGAATTCTTCACAGTTTCTCTTCATTTCTTCTCTCCTGCTATCTTGCCATACAGACACACATATTTGGCAGCCCTGAGCTGGATAACTCAGGCTAGCCCAATCCCATCAGATCTCAAAAGCTAAGCAGGGTCAGCCCTGGTCAGTATTTAGAAGGGAAACCACCAAGGAATAGAAGAAGAAGAAGAAGAAGAGTTGGTTCTTATATATCGCTTTTCTCTACCTGAAGGAGGCTCAAAGTGGCTTACAGTCACCTTCCCTTTCCTCTCCCCACAACACACACCCTGTGAGGTGGGTGAGGCTGAGAGAGCCCTGATATCACTGCTCGGTCAGAACAGTTTTATCAGTGCTGTGGTGAGCCCAAGGTCACCCAGCTGGCTGCATGTGGGGGAGCGCGGAATCGAACCTGGCATGCCAGATTAGAAGTCTGCACTCCTAACCACTACACAAAACTGGCTACCAGGGTCATGGCATGGGAGCAGGTCATGTTGAATCACTTCCAAATGTCTCTTGTCTAGAAAACACTAAAAGGTCACCATAAGTTAGCTGCAACTTGATTTTTAAAAAGTGTACACTTTTCTGTATCATTTCATGCTTTGGTCAGTCAGCAGAGGGGATTTATTTGAAGCAAAGTGTGTACTCACAGTGCTCAAAAAGACTGGGTTGGATTTAGAGTGTCTTGAGCAGGGTAGAGCTCACAATAGACAGCATCATGTCTTTCCCTTTTCTTTTTTCCTCTCCTGCCCCCCCCCCATGCATCTTTGAGGACAGCAAAAGAGGCTCCAACTCTGGCTCCATATCACCAAGTGTGGACCAGGCAATCTTTGCCAGTTTCTCTTCTTCATATTGCAACGTCCTGCTGTTTCTCAGAGTCCCCAACAGTCATGAGTAGATTGAAGTAAGCATCAAGGGGCTGCAGATGGAAGGAGGAAGGTGGCAAAGATTCTTCTGCAAAGAGAACTCTGCTTTAAACAACCTCCATCAAGCCCAGGGGTGGCTAAACTGTGGCTCTCCAGATGTCTGAGGACTACAATTCCCACGAGCCTCTGCCAGCATGCTGTGGAAAGACACTGCTTGGCCACCCCTGAATGATTTGTCTCAGAACATCTCTAACAATGCAGTGTAAGAATAAATGTTCTGTTAAGTAAAATCCTACCCTTTGATGTTTGTCTTCGGTGTTAGTCCTTAGTTTGAAGCAGGTATTTGTGGCTGCTTAGGGCAAACAGAACAAATGGAGTGATTGGGACTGAATCTGCATGGATCTTTTATTCCAATCCCTGGTTGATTCAATCCCTGCCATCTACACTGAATGCAATTTTCATTTTGATTTTGGCTGATCTAAATTTTTCATCTGCAACAAGCGTGATTGATCCAGAGTGACCCTACCTTTCCTCTGCGATATCCTGGAGTGAATATAACCCTTCATATTTGAAAAATTGGCATGAGTAAGTGTGCAGCTATCTGCATTTCCCTTGCTGCCAAGCCTCCAACGCTGTAGAAAAGCCCTGATTGGCCAGGGCCTCAGTTCCTGGGTCCCAACAAGGCTTCCCTTAAAGAAGAAGCTCTAACTTCTCTTGGTAGAAATTTTCCTCTTGAATTTATTCCCCTTTCTCTACTGACCCCAACCCACTCCCCCCCCTTTAATAAAAGAAAGAAAGAGGCTGCTGCTGTGCTTGGCTCCCCCTCTTCTGAGCTTCCCTAATCACCTGAAGAACTTTCTGTTTCAATAGGGAGGGGGGAAGACCCGAGTTCAAATCCATCTGAATTCAGCAGGACACACAACGGTTTTCATTGCCTGAAGTAATCTCAAAGTGGCTTACAATCGACCTTCCCTTTCTCTGCTGACAACATACACCCTATGAGATATGTGGGGCTGAGAGCCCTGACATGACTGCTCTGTGAGAACAGTACAATCCGGCTGCATGTGGAATAGCGGGGAATAAAACCTGGCTCATCAGATTAAGAAACTGCTGCTCTTAACCACTGTACCACGCTTGTTGTTTGCAAAGCTTGCATGCATATACGAAAGCTATCACCATCCAAATGCTCACATCCCAGTGATAAAGAATGCAGCAGAGAAAGGCTTGGCCTTCAGTGAATGGCATGCCTCTTCCTCCTAAAATATATGATGCCATGAGTTATCATGATCACCAGCCATTATAATAATGGGCATTTTCTAGTACAGTATAAGTAATATGAAACTCTGAGATATTAACAACCTGTAATATTTTGGTGAAAATGTTCTATTGACATTTGCTTCATGAACGTAACGAAAATATCAGGTGCTGTACCAGGTACTGTATGTAGCATTAATAAGCAAGTTGGCATTTTCTTGAAAACACAGCTCTTTAATGACAAACCTATCATGACGTAATCTAGCTAGAAAGGCAGTTCAGCTGGTTAGCAACATCTTTCAGTCTACTATCAGCCTAGTAGGATAAGACATGTAAAGGTCTTGCCCTTATCTCTTCTGATATTTCTCAGTGGTTCAAGCACAAATATATGTAAGTTCTCACGGGGTTGTTGTTTTGGATTCATAAAGTTCAAGCACAGAGACGGCAGACAAATCCCTGTGGCCTAACAACTCATCAGATCATACACACAAGCTTGTAATACTGAGCTGGCAGCCTCCGAGGAAACCAGAAGTGCTTGAGAAAGAGGTGCTAAAGAGTCACTAAATTGCACGCTGTCTCCCAGGTCTGTAACAAATAAAAGGAGAAATGTATTGCTGAGGGACACAATGCTTCAGGATTTACTGGATCCAAGAAACCTGACAATGAAGATTTAATTTTTTGCTATTTGAAACTACTACCGTCTCCTGAAAGCAGAGGCTGTAACTCTTGTCCTAAATAAATTTCAGCTGTGGGCAATTACAATCTGCTTACCCAAGGCCCAAGTGTCCATCGTAGCATATTCTCTTTTACGTTCTGTCCAATCTGTTTAAATTATTGCCTTCCTGTTAAACAGCTGTCACATTCCATCCCAAAAAGTAAGTATGTTTTGTATTTCCAGCGTTTGTCAATGTAAGTATAATGGCAGGCATTCTTTTGAAATGAGAAATCCAAGATGTGCTAATTGTTGATTAATGAATATGTAGCATTGTTGTGACTTTATGGTTAAAAAGACAACCTTTATTCCTCTGTCTGGAATATCTTTCTGATGGGGCTAAGAAAACAGGATGGCACTTTGCCTGCAATGCGTTACATATCCCAGTACTGCCATGGTTGCCTGGCAACTGAAGAGTATTTGCAGGCAAGATAGGTCTGAATGAATGTATAGGAACATATAGCAATAGAAATGCATATTCTTCTGATAGCCAGGATATGGTTCATAAGTATGTGAGTGATTCATAAGGACATGTAAGCCTTTGTTGTTGCCATGCTGTTGTGTTTATTGCCTACAAAACTAAGCCTGACATTTTCAGTCTTCTTGCAGAAATTTTTTTTTGGGGGGGGGGTCAAACTTTCGTATGTAACAAAGTTAATCTGTGTTAACCATTTCCATGCTAAATTGGAAACTGCTTCACACCTTAATAGCAATATCTAGGAAATTCCTTTGTACATAGACTTGACATATTATGTATTCATTGCGATTGCGATCTAGGGAACCATAGTGTATATGGTACATGGGCCTGAGCTATAGCTCATCGTTAGCTTTTCCACCACTCTACCATGATTTATAAACAGTAGAGGAAAAATATGCCAAATCATTTATAGTTCACATATTATTCTGGGTGAATGAAGGTGCTCCATCCCAATGATGATAGAAAATAAGCTTTTTTTATCAAATGGAAGGAGAAACATGCAAGGAAAGATATATAAGTGAAGAAACAGCAAGTTACATATCAATATGTGGTGAAGTGGTTTACTTGTAGAACATCAACTTTGTAGGCAAAACCTCCACCATTTCAAGCTAAAAGATCAGGTTAATGGTAAAGCTCTCTTCTCAGGACTTGGAAGCACTGCCAGTTCTTTCCCCAGCATCTCTAGTTAGAAAGATACTACAACAGGTGATGTAAATGACTTCTTTCTGAGATCAGTGTAGACAATACCTATCTTAAAAGATCAATGGCCTATCAGTTTAAGACAGCTTCAAATATTTATGTCATTTTGGGAGAGCTCTGGCTCTGTGACAGAACATCTGCTTTGCATAAAGATGATCAAAGTTCCATCCTAGCCATTTGAAAAGATCAAGTAATATGTAATGTGAAAGACCTCTGCTTAAGCTTAATATCAACATTGATTTTCTGTGTTTAATATTAGGGATGAAAAAATTCTTTGGGATCAGTCATACTTAGTCTCCCTTTACTCCTCCAGATTTGTTCTGGTGATATTTAATTGAATTCTGAAAAAAACCACAGAACAGATTTCAAAACAAAACCCCACTCCGCTTACCCACTCAGGAACTCTTTTTAAAATTCCATGGGTGCATACTTCTGTCATCCTGAGATCAAGGAATCACAGGAAAAAAACATGCATGGATATTCACTAAGATTCTCCATTGTTTGCAAAATGCAGGCATAAGGAAACAGTTTGTATCTGAAGCCCCTTGGTGTTCTTTTTCACAATTCAGAGATAATCGGAAAAGGAGTTTTAGGTCTTAACTAAGGTTCTTGGGAGATGCTCTAGTTTGATATTCTTTTTATATCACAATAGAGAGTCCATAACCTAGTTAACCTAGTGTAGCCAAAGTGAGCAGTCACTACCTAGCTAGGAAAATGTATTTATCTATAGTTCAGGAAGCAAGTACTATCACATGGAGAGGGAGGAGCCTGAGAAGGACAGGAAACCTGGGCAGTGTCTGCACTTACTTTGTTTATTCCATTGTCAATCCTGTTGATTTCAGATTGATTTGAACTTGGGTCTTCCTCTCCCCCCCCCCATTGAAACAGAAAAGTGCGTGTAGTTAGCGTAGTTCAGAAAGGGGGGGGGGAGCCAAGCAGAATAATTTTGCAACCAGAACCGGGTCCCAGGTACTCAATCCCGCTTTCTGGCGCTTCTTCAGTGGTTGCAATTACAGTCTTAATATAACATCATACAATATCACCAAGTATTACAGGTACAGGATACCTGGGACCCTGTTCTGGTTGCAAAATTATTCAGGATTGCATTTAATAAATTTCAAGAAGACACAACTTTTTGCCTTTTGGTTTCATTTGCTTTGGGTGTATTTCTACAAGAAACCAATGGTGTTTCTTCATATGGAAGGCATTTATTTATTACATAATGAATTACATTGATATACCACCCTCCCCTAAGGCTCAGGGTGATTCACATGAAATATAAACAAGAACAGTACATCAAACTCAGTGATTATAACGAATGAAAGGCAACAGTAATAATAACAACAATACACAGAGAAGATAACATTCTAACAGAGTAGACAATCCAACAGACCCATGCTTAGTCAAGTTAGTCATACAGGTGCAAGGGAGGGAGATTTGGGAGCCCAGTAGATGGTGTTTAGCTTCAGTTGACCTCAACTACATGCCTGGTGGAGGAGCTCCCTTTTGCAGAGCCTGCCGAACTGTTTTAGTTCCATTAGGGCTCTAATCTCCTCTGGGAGCTCATTCCACCAGGTGGGGGCCAGGACAGAGAAAGGTCTGGCCTTGGTTCAGGTCAAGCGGACTTCCTTTGGGCCAGGGATCACTAGCTGGTGGGAACCCTGTTTCCTGTGCATACTGCCACAATAGCTTTTCAGGTAGTAATCTTCTGAGAAGGGACATCTCATCTGTTTGCAGCAGATCACTTGTGGGTGGAATTGATTAGGCAGGTAATAAAGAGTGACTACATCCCCGACAACCTACTACTGCTATAATTGTGAGCAAATAAGCAGTGGAGCTGGAAGAGGCATTCCACTGGAGGAGGAGCTCGGCTAGCATCATGGAGTGTATCAAAAATAGTTCTTGTTTCCACACTGGAGGCTTCATAACAGGTTGCAAGCTGGAGTTTGAGGCGGGGCAGGTTGCCCCACCTCTACCTGCTGCCACACAGGGGAGCATGTGGCCTGATGCACGTCTTCTGCTCCAGATTTCTACTCCCACATGGGAGCCTGGAGCAGCAAAATTCCCAGTGCAGAAACTGGAGAACAGAACAGGAGCAAAACAGAAGCATTCCTCTTTGATATCTCTGTGATTGTGTCTATCTTTTTAAAAGGGCACTATAATAGCAAACTATAATTGTCTTGCTGGTTTCTTATAATTTCTTATTATAAGATGACCAGTAGCATAACCAGATTACTATATATGATCAGTTTATTTCTTTTCCCTTTGCTTGGTAGACACTGATAAGCTTTTGCTTACTAAAACAAATTAATACACAAGGCACATTGGGGAAAAAAAACATTTAAACGGCTTGTGAAACTTTCAGTAGGAGCCAGTGTATTAAAATTTTAGAAAATGTCATAAATGGGTAATTTATGTGATAATTTCAGTGCTTTATGACATACAAGAATACAATTATTTGTATTAGATTACATCCATGTAGCTATGGAAACAGCATTTTAATATGAATACAGGAAGCATACTTGTTATAATATCACTGAAGTTTGCTTCATTGAAATCTGACCTCCATGTAGACCGGTTCTCAAAATATTTTGTGCCTGGTAAATTCCTCCTGGGCAAGCTTATTAGATTGAACTTCCAGTCAAATGTGAGCCAACATTCTTTTGTCTGCATTTTTTTTGCCACATCTGTGTTCTAGTAAGACAGTGGGCAATCCTTTGCACAGATCAAGGTGAGTCTAGAGGCTCATTGCCCAACTTATACAATGTGAAATGTTCCATTTCAGTGGAAAGGGAGATTCAACATTGCAACATTTCCTCCTGATACAAGCCCTTTTGCTTGCTCTGGCTTCGTATTAGTCATGCACTGACACCCATGGTGTAGTTCACTGGAAAAAATAATCTCTTGTCAATGGCTTTGTAAACATACTGCTGACAAAAGGTAAAAACCTTTTTAGTCTACCTCACCTCTGTCCTTTTAAAGTTCATTACAGCATCCTAAGGCTAGTGGAGCTGTAGAATACAGCCGTCATGTCTAAGTGCAGGTCACTGGGCAAAAATAGTGGTCATGTTTATTGGCAGATTGATGGGGGAACCAACATGAATGAACTACAGTTGGCATTGCTACTTCTTTCTATGTGTCTCTACTTTGTTAATGCCATTACTGAAGTTTTACATGCTTTTTAATATATGGGTAGACATTGTGTTTTCACATATTAGTTTGCGTGTTTTAATCAATCAACTACCTTTGAGCTAAAACTGTATACTGACAAGATCCCCTGCCATCTTTCCTTTGCTATGAGTACCAGATAGAAAGGTGGACTATAAATTAATTTTTAAATTCTCAAAATTCAGCAGCACAGATAATTTAGAGTAGAGGATGTTTTATGCAACAATTTCCCCAACTCTTACCACTGCATAAATCAATAAATAAAGCAATTAGATTTCATGTCTGATTATTTATAACTTTAAGAGAAAATCTCTTCATTCCTCTTTGCACAATTACCCTCTGAAATCCAATCAGTTATTTTCCTTTATTTTAGGAAGTTGGAGTCTGTTTCTAATCAATTCTGCTTAGATCAAAGAAAAATGTGAAAAGAAGAGAGGAAGGAAGAAAGGTTCTACAACGCTTCAGAATTTAACTCTATAGATGTTAAGAGACAGACAATGGTCCTTTCTGCATATAACTTACTTTCAATTTTTATAGTACTCTATAAGGCATGGGTTATTTCAATTGTTATGTGATCACTCTGCACAGTACCATTTTCTTAATTTTCTTCACCTGGGTTCACGGTATATATACTCTTCATTCCAATCAGAAAATTAAAATAATTGGATTTTGTTTAGTGTGGATGTGGGGAATTGCATTTTACATAAACTTCCCAATTGGTCAATTTTTCATGGACATGTTCATGCTAAGACAAAGGTGGTTCCTCAAGCAGTTTGCTGAATTTATTTCCAGGTAGCCACTTCTGCCAACCTCCCTCCCCCTTTGAATACAAACTAACAATCCATTTAATGTCTCTATGTTCTTCCCAATATTGGCTCACAAGAGAGCTGAGAAACACACGAGGGCTGGAGGCTGCCCTCTCTTTCCTCCCTACTCTTCCCATCTTGTCAATTTAATTTCTTTTAAGAAAGACAATCAGACCATCAAGGCAGCGCAAGACTCAATCCCTGCATTATTGTTGTTGTTTTATTAAATGAAAGCTTCCTATGGTATTTTTCTGCCTGGAGTCTCTGTACATTGAATAGCTCAACTGAGAAGAGCCTCTTGTGGCGCAGAGTGGTAAGGCAGCAGTCATGCAATCTGAAAGCTCTCCCCATGAGGTTCGGAGTTCGATCCCAGCAGCCGGCTCAAGGTTGACTCAGCCTTCCATCCTTCCGAGGTCCGTAAAATGAGTAGTCAGCTTGCTGGGCGGTAAACGGTAATGACTGGGGAAGGCACTGGCAAACCATCCCATATTGAGTTTTCCATGAAAACGCTAGAGGGCATCACCCCAAGGGTCAAGCATGACTCGGTGCTTGCACAGGGGATACCTTTACCTTTACCTTTATTAAATGAAAGCTTCCTATGGTATTTTTCTGCCTATTGTACATTGAATAGCTCAACTGAGACGAGGAATGGTTAATTTCTATACCCTGTTTTTCACTGACCTAAGGCAGCCTTTCTTAACCTTTTTATGGTTGAGAAACATTCATCAGACTTCGAGAAACCTCAGAAGTGGAACAATTGTGCAAAATATGGTTGGGAAGCCAAGCTTTGTACATGCTTCCCTTCCCAACCCCTCCAGGCCCGTCATTAGCCATTTTGGGACGGGAGGATAGGTTGACATGACCATATATTAAAAATATATATTAAAATTAATTAACTCCCACCCACTTGGAGAAAACCTCCCAGAGCTGTCAAGAAACCCCAGGGTTTCATGGAACCCTGGCTGAGAAAGCCTGCCCTAAGGAGTCCCAAAGCAGTTTACAATCTCCTTCTCATTTGCCTCAACACAAGGAGGTTGCTGGTTTGATTCTCGATTTGTGGACTTAATTTTTTTCCTCACAGAATTAATGTTGACTCGGGTGACAGTTTTTGCTTTCGAAAAGCTTGAGTTTTAAAAATTGCTACATATTTTTCTGCCCTGACATAAAGTAGTTACACTACAGTACAGTACGTTTATTTGGTCGATTGACCCATATAAATAATGCATCAATAGAAACTGCAATCAATGATAAATGTTAATCGATATGTGTAGTAAAAAAATACAAAAGTATTGCTACATAAAATATTAAGAGAATAAAACAATGTATTGATGGAAACAAATAATATGTTGTTGTAGGTGTGTGTGGGGGGGGAAAGAGTTCTGACATAAAGTATACAAATTCCTTCAACCAGGTCTGTTCATAGGTTTAAAATCAAATACTGAATAATCAACTCAGGGACAGGCATGTGTGAATCACCCTCTCATGGATTTAATGCAGGGAACAGAAAGGAAGAATTTCTCTGCTCCTTCTTTTGGTGGCTCTTCTTTTTTTGGCATTTAATGGCTTGACGCAAAATTTTTAGAACAAGTAGCATTACAAAATTCCAGCTGAATCTGATTAGATGGACATGAGTCAGCAGTGTGACTCAGTGGCTACAAAGGCAAATGGGATTTTGGTCTGTATCAAACAGAGTATCGTGTCCAGATCATGGGAGGTGATGGTACCGCTTTATTCTGCTCTGGTTCGGCCTCACTTGGAGTACTGTGTTCAGTTTTGGGCACTCCAGTTGAAGAGGGATGTTGACAAACTGGAACGTGTCCAGAGGAGGGCAACAAAGATGGTGAGGGGCTTGGACATATGAAGACATATGACATATGAAGAAAGGTTGGGGGTGCTTGGTCTGTTTAGCCTAGAGAGGAGACGACTGAGAGGGGATCTGATAACCATCTTCAAGTATTTAAAAGGCTACCATATGGAGGATGGAGCAGAATTGTTCTCTCTTGCCCCAAAGGGACAGACCAGAACGAATGGGATGAATTTAATTCAAAAGAAATTCCATCTAAACATCCAGAAGAAGTTCCTGACAGTTCAATCGATTTCTCAGTGGAACAGGCTTCCTTGGGAGGTGGTGGGTTCTCCATCTTTGGAAATTTTTAAACAGAGGCTGGATAGCCATCTGATGGAGAGGCTGATTCTGTGAAGGCAAAGGGGTGGCAGGTCACAGTAGATGAGCGATTGGGATGTGAGTGTCCTGAGTTGTGTCCAGGATTCCTGGATCCAACTATTTAAAAACATGAACATGTGTTTCCTATCACCCACACATTCATATCCATTGCAGACACTACTGAATGTTCACAACCTGTGAAAAGTAAATCTATACTGGTTTAGGTTAGTATGGCATAGTAGTTAAGATTGTTGGACTAGTATCTGGGTGACCTGGGCTCAAGTCCCCATGAAGCTCACTGGGTGACCTTGAGGTAATCACAATTTCTCAGCCTAACTTACCTCAGAGGGTTGTTGTGCCGAATAATTGAGGAGAGGAGGAGAGAACAATATAAGCCCCTTTGGGTCCGCATTGGGGAGAAAGGTGGCAAAAAAATGAATTAAATACAAGAAAATCCCTGCTATCCAAGTACAATCAGAACTTACTTTTTTAAAACATTGCTTAGCCACTTTTCTAACTTATGGAGCTCAAAGCAATTTACAATACAGATAAAATACTTAAAATGGGTACGTAACATACATTAAAAACAATATTTAAAGTCACAATTTAGGACTACCAGTAGATCAATTAAAAGCTGTCCTAAATAAACCTTCTTCAATTGCCTCGTGAAGACTGAAAGTGAGGAGGCCAGGCATGCTGTCCTTGGGGAGGGTGTTTTATAACCATTCGGCTGCCCTCTCACGTACCTACCAAATTAATTTCATTGACTGATGGGAGGTCAAGAACCTCTTCCTATGATTTTAATTCCCAGGCAGAAAAATATGGGAGAAGACAGTCCTTCAGATACTCCATTCCCAAGCCATATAGATATTTAAAGATCAAAAACAATATATTTAACTGGGCTCAGGAACAGATTGTAAAAACAGTATAATTGGTATAGGATTGGGTTCACATGATCCCGGTAACTGCCCCAGCTGGCAGACTAGCTAAAGTTTTCTGCACTAGTTCCAGCTTCCAAACAGTATTATTTGCATATTGGTGATGACACCACAACCCATACCACCTGATGACCTCCCTCATACTTCCTGGTGACATCTATCTACCTAGCAATCAGTAAATCATCTACCTACCTACCTTACTACTTTTCTGTCTGTATATCAAACCAAACATCAAGGTTTCATTTTATTGAGTCATTACCTCTGTTTTAATTCCTATCTATAATATGCCAAAGTCAATCAACTTGACTTTTTCAAGTACTCCAGCTTTTTACTCAACTCCGTTTATCTTCAGACTAATTTAATGTTATTTCCTCAAATAACATTAAACCTAACCCTCAAAATAGTTCAGCTATATGACTAGTATTGTTACACACCCAGATCAAACCAGAAAACAAGGAATAATATATGTGGTTAATGGAATCACTCAGTTCTTAGAAGCTCCAACTGAGTTGTGAAAAGACAAAACAAGCAGGCTGTGATGTGGGACACGGTTGAGTAGGGGATAAAATCCTTTCCTCATCCCAGACCCTGGGATTAGCATTCTTCAACTAAGTAAATGATGATAAAGTGTTTAACTAACCCAGTAGTGGGTAATGCACCACTTATTTTCAGTAATACAAACCCTGTAGCAGTCAGACTGTTTTCCGATACCTATGAAGGAATTTTAGGTGAGCAATGAGTAAGCTTGCCACAGAATTCCTAATGGTATTAAATCAGCAGCAAAGCATTCAAAACTGAACTGAATATTAATGTCGCAGGCAGGACAAAAGCAAGGGTTCACACCTGATGTGCCACTGACTTATTCAGAATAGAAAACATTTTATTTTTGGCCTATTGTGGACTCAAAATAAATTATTATCCCCTACAACATGCACATACTGTATGTAAGGAAGCAATACGTTGCCTTTAGTATATTGTCTAGTACCATATACAGAATAATATGATTTCAACTGTCCAAAAAATGCCACAAATGCCATGACTTTGGACCAGGAGCTGTACGATCTAAGTTCAAATTCCAACCCTGTCATTAAACTTTTTGGAATATTTTGGGCAAGTTATGCTCTTTCTCCATAATCTTGACATTTTAAAGGGATGTTGTCATGATAAAATGAGAAACTGTGTACTAGGGCTGCTGACCTCCAACTGGTAGCTTGAGATCTCCTGCTACTAAGGCTTATTTCTAGATGACAGATATCAGTTCATCAGGTGAAAATGACACAGCATTATACTTCATGGAAGTCCTTCCCTTCCTCAAACCTCACTGTCTTCAGGTTCCAACATCTCCAAATATTTAAATTTAACCCCTCTATCATTCTTGGTTTGGAAAGAAAATGTTTAGATGACATTTTCCTTCTGCCATATCTATGCATGCACAGACATAACACAAATTACAAAATGTTAATAAGCACTATAAGAGTTGGTTGGCTGCCCAGCTCTTCTGATGGTTGGAGAATTGGACCAGATTCAATCTGAGGGCAAGGCTGAGCATGAATGCCTGTTTCCTCTGGTCTGGGCCTGACCATTCAGTGACATGTTGTTGACCAGAGCTTGTCGACCAGCTCAGAAGACAGGGGAACCATGCAGAGGCTTGCACCCATGTGGGACTTCAGGACTTGTCACCTCATGAAGGCTACCCCATCTGGTGGGCTAGTAGGGGATGGTTGGTGCTATTTTCAACAGATGGATCACCCAAAGCTGATTCCATGTCCTATGCTGTGTCAATGCTCCTGCAGTTATTGTCAATAAAAGCTGCTGCCTGCCCCCCCCCAGTCTTCTGCTTAGCTTTCTTATTCCTCTTTTTTCCTTGCTTCTTCCTGTGTCCCTAGGATCACAATGAGTGCTATACTGTAAAAGTTATTAAATATTCAAAATATAACTACACCTATCCACTGAACATTTAAGACAAATAGCATGTTCTGATATATATTTTATACATACATATTTACATATATGTCATGATAAAATATGCTTGGCTTTCAGCATCACCTCATTAATAGCCATTCTCGTTTGTCTGAGGGGTTGATAGTTCAAGTGTCTCTAGATACTGGCGTTTAATTTTTGGGGTGGGAGGGGGGGTGCTGCTTTATTTTTTAAATTAATAGAATTTGTTAATTCTATTGCATATATACAGTCCTGTGTAGTTTGGCATTTTAACATTCCTTTTTTGGTCCTGGTCTCTACTTCAATAACACAAATCTCTTGTGGTAGTTCCTGCACTATATATTCAGCAATGTAACACTAACCATGGCTCTTGATGTCATTATTTTTTTTTGCCTTTTTTTTGCCTCCATGGCTAAAAGACGTGTAAAAACAAATAATGCTAGAAATCTTAAATCCGCATAAATGAGTAGGGCCAAAGCATAGGCCTGTGGTAAGCCTAAATTTCCTCAACACTTTTTTCTTAATGCTGTTGGTTTTGCTAAGCTGTTTTTTTTTTAAAGCTCTTACCCTTCAACTGAAAGGGCAAACAGTTAATGTACATTCTTAGCCAACTGGCAGGAACTATTCTGTAAATGAGACTCCTGTTTCCCTAAGAATGAACAGAATTGCTCCTATACAAAGCACTGAGTATTCACCCGATCAGGAACTGTACAAGCAGGAGCTTGTTTTCCAAACAAGAGTCAGTCACAGGGCGGTGGGATCAAATTGGCTGAATAGCCAGAATGCTAGCTAATGCTAATAATGAAACAAGCAATGAAGAAAATAAATTAACACAAGAGTATGTGAAAAACCTTGCCCTGCAGTGCTAGCGCCAGTGTAAAAGTATCAAGCCAGCACTGCAAGGTTTTGTATCTTAGTTTTATTGGTTTACCCTGGAAATTAATACATTTGGGATTTTTAAAAGCTGCTTAGATTTCCTGAGGCCATCTCCAATTAAACATAAACAGACCCCCAAAAAGTGCTCAAAGAAAGTCACAGCTATGACAATACAGAGGTTGAATATCTTAATTTTACCAGTACACTCTAGAAATTAATATTATTTGAATTTTTTAAAAGAGCTTTTCATTTCTTATAATACCCATCTCATGTTAAATATAAATAGACCACATAAAATGGCCAATTTAAAGAAAGACATGGCTTTGACAGAACAAATTAATATTTTATATTATAAATAAATGTACATTTCAGGACCTCAGAAAATATAGTTTAAAAAGAAAAAAGGAAACTGTATTGCCATGCTCACTCCTGGAAGATAGAAACTCATTTGTCCACATGATTTTTTTTTAAAAGCTTTAAATGATTCCTTTGCAGTGTCCAGAATTATCAACACAAAATCAAAATGGCCTTCAAAAGGGAGTATTGTAGGCTTGGGTTTAACACCATAGTGACACCTGAGGATATGCTGCACCAATCATAACAATGGTAATGCAAAGACATTACAAATTCTCACGGGACAGGGAACATCCATGTAACAATGTTATATTTATTACTATCATAATTCAAGAGATACAAGTATCAAAAGTGTTCAGCATAACACTTACTGACATACTGTTTAGGAAGTGCAATAAAAGCAAAATATGTCAGACTATTTGATAGAATTTATAACAGTAAAAGGACCATGTAGCAGTCATCTTCCACAAATATACCCATGGGGAACAGTATGTCTAGCATTTTACTGCCTCAACTGGTGGCATTCCCCCTTAATGTGACCCACAATGATACAACACATCCTTTCAGATTAGATAAAGCACTGATCTTGCAATTTATGCTTGCTCTTATGCTCAGGACTCTAGTCTGTCAATGGCAGATACTGAACACAAATGTAAAGCTTATCTGTAACTTAGGCTGCCTAAGGAGGTGGTGAGCTCCCCCTCACTGGCAGTCTTCAAGCAAAGGTTGGATACACACTTTTCTTGGATGCTTTAGGATGCTTTGGGCTGATCCTGCATTGAGCAAGGGGTTGGACTAGATGGCCTGTATGGGCCCTTCCAACTCTATGATTCTATGATTCTATGATTCTAACAGCGGGCTCGCTGTTATATAATAATTTGCTAAGGGCTAAGTGGGTGGAAAGTGGGCGTGGCCTGTCAGAGGCAGGGCCCAATCAGGATGCACTTCTAAGGAGCAACCATGAAAGAAGCATGTGGGCACATAACATTTTATCATCAGTGAAGAAATGGAGACAGAAGGAGCAGGGTGGAAACCTGTGTACTGTGACTATCCCATGTGATTATCCCATGGGCAGGGGGTCTGTGGCCTAATTCACACAAGAAGGGAAATGAGGTTGAACACAGAACTCGGGTAACTGGTTGCCATGTAATCTCTGCCTAAGAAGAGTCTCCAGTCTGATTTTCCCTTCACATATCGTAAGACATGGCTCTGGAGAGCTCATCTGTAACTACTATGCCACAATTCCCAAAGGTCAGTCCTCTCCTACACTCAACGAATATTCCAAACCACAGGTTCCTGGCACCCATATCTCCACAACCATGCCCTGATTTGTTACCACACCACCACAACCTCCCACACAACACAGAATCAATCCCATGCCCTTACAGACTGAACAACCCTTCCTCTTTCAACTGCCAAGCTGGGTGTAAACTGCATGGAACTTTTATTCCAACCCCAGATCGATTCAGTCCCTGCCCTCTACACACAATGCGATTTCCATTTGGATTTTGGGCGATTTAAATTTTCCTTCTGCAGCAAGAAGGATTGATCCGGAGTGACCCTACCTTTATTGTGTGATATCTCAGACTGCTTTTAATCCTCAATATCCATTTGGGAAAGAAAGCTCCATGGTAGAGAACCTCTGATAGGCTACACCTGGTCATGTGACACGCTTGCCTTATAGGAGAAGCCCCTAATTTCTCTCAACTTCTGTTGGTCTTGGATTTTTTTTCTGCCTTCTTCAATCCTCTTACCCCCCCACTTCAAGAAAAGAAAGGATTTTTTCCTCCCTCCTCTGACTTCTTGGATCCTCTCCCCCCTTCAAGAAAACAGAGAAAGAGTCTCCATTTGCCTCCCCCCCTCTTCTGAGCCTCCCTAACCACATGCAGAAGACTTTCCTGTTTCAATGGGGAGGGGGGGAGAGAAGAAGACCCGAGTTCAAATCGATCTGAATTCAACAGGAATGACAATGGAATAAAGAAAGTAAGTGCAGACTCTGCCCTCTAGAGCCCATTGAATTCCTGGATACAATGGGCTTTGACCCTAGTGTATCAATAAACATTCCACATATTGCTATGTAATGTGTCCAAGGATAATATTATTCACATTCAGTTAACAAGTGCAGCACTAACTTCTAGTGGTAGATAATCTATCATGTCATAACACGTGTTTTATGAAGGCGATGCTAAAATAGTAATATGGATATTCAAAATGCTTCCTGGGTTAATCTAAAATAACTTTCTTGGTACTGCTGCGTAATAATTTCTGAAAGGAAAAAACACAAGAGGTAGCTACAGGTGTGTGGTAGTATGTTTGAATGTTTAATTGTGCAATATCTTTATTTTAAAACAGTAAAAAGCAGGCTGTTATAAACACATTTCTATACCAATTCTACACCATGTAATTATCTCTCACAATGTAGTCACTAACAGCAGGAACTAGAAACTGGCATTGCAAATTTCTGCTGTTGGAGATAGAAAGTTCTTTGTAATCAAGAATGAAAATTCTCAGTAGTTCAGTGCCTCTTGCAATAGCAACAACATACTAATCTCTATTCTTTGAAGACCTTTTCAGCTATCATTTCCTTCCTTTAAAAATGAACTTCCAATCTGCTCTGCAAATTTTCTATCAAACTCAATCTGTACATTTGCAGTACACAAGAGAGCTCTTTTAACAATGATCTCTCATGTTCTTCTGTGCAGCGTCTCTTGCAATGCTCCAGCTTAATAACATTTTCTTGAACCTGATTGGTTACTCTTTAAATCTCCAGTTGAAGCAGGAGATAAGGAAACTCTATTTTCCTTGGCTCCTCCCACCCATTCCATCTGCATTCTTGTCATTATTTCCATTTTTAACCCATTTTGCAACACTCCTGGAAAATGTGCAAGGAACTGGGGTGGGGGGATAGACGACAGAAATCAGTAAAAAGAGTGCTAATTGCTTTTTTTCTATCACCACAACTGGAAATTAAGGTTAGTGTCTAGCATTCAGGGTAAAACACAATATTCCTTTACTGTCTACATATCTACACACATAAATCATCCGACTTTAATACAACAGCTGAATAGCTGCTACTGAACACATTTGCTTTGTCAAAGTCTAATAGAGTAGGTATGATGAAGGTAGTCCAATACTTTAAAAAACAGGTGACTACTCAAGAAGTGTAAAGCTAGTGAAGAGGGACATTTTATAAGGAGAAGAGTGGGGGGATGGGTGCAAACTCCATCCTCTGCTTGCACATTTTATCCACAGAAACGTGTTTTGAGACTGGATGTAAGCTTATAATTTAAATCATGATCATTCTTTAAGATCTGGAGGGCCTCACTCAAATTTTTGTACATGCACTGAAAATGTGAAGGAATACAGAAATTCTGGGATGTAGGAGGTGGGGCTATTCGGAGTCCTGAAGAGTCCACTTGTTTGGGGACTCCGCAGCCAGGCAAGGGTTGATTTGTGGTAGAAGTCAGCAGAAGAGGGTGAGGTTCGCTAACTTCCCCCACTTTCTACCCAGGGAAGCTTGTAGAAGCTCCTGGGGCCATCTCTGATCCTTGGAGGATATTTCTTTCCCTGGATACTAAGCTGCCTGTGCTACAGGACAAGAGGACTTCAGTCGCCATCTTCCTGAACTCTTCTCTTTTGGAGCTGTATCTATTTTATAAAAAAGAAGAAGAAACCCTCCGAATTCTAGACTGGATTTGACCTTGTTGCTTTGTGTCCAATTATCATCCCATTCAAAGATTCCTGGAGTCTCTTTTGGCACACCGTTATTGCCATGCCGTGAGTTGGGCTCTTTCCTCCCCCTCTTTCCTTTATTTATGGTCTCTTTCAGGACAAGCTGAGGCTATCCAGAGTTGGGAGAGACTTTATTACAGGTGGGGATCAAGGCCAAGGCATTTCGGAAGGGGAGGCCCCCTCTCTTCTTGCTGTTTATGTTTCGGAGATCAGTGGCAAGATATATAGTTCCCGTGAGACTTCCAGACACCAGGACGAGAGCCTTCAGTATTTCTGCTTCAGGACTTCACTGAAAGGTGACCCGGAAACCTGAAAAGTCTACTCTTCTGGCTTGGAACAAAATTTGACTATCACTTTTGGAATAATTTACTGCCTGCTTTCAATATGCCTGTGATAACAAGGAGTCAAATCGTTCGTCTTTTGGAAAAAACAGACCATGGACTTGAAAGCTTTTACAGAAGATTTGTTCAAGAATACTTTTAAGGAAATCCAAAACAACAAGAATGAAATTCTAGGAGGAAGTGATGGACTAAAGAGAGCTACTGTCACTAGTCAGTTACGAGATCAGGGGATCAGAATTGAAGAACTGCAAGCAGAAGAGAAACTTGAAGTTTTGGAGACAGGAAAAGGAATGTTAGAGACTTTTGGAAAACAAGATCGGCGACAAGAACTCATTATTTGTTCTGAACATTATTTGCCAGACAAGGACATCAATGTTGAAAAGGCACAAGACATGAATCAAACAAAAGTAAGTAATAAAAAAGAGTTTTCCAGGAGAAAAAAAGTGCTGGTCCATTCTGGATTGGAGATCAGGTGGTGCAGGTGTCTCAAGATTTACCAGTGGATATTTTGTGGAAAAGAGCACAATTTCATTTTTTATTATTTAGATTTCAAAATCTAATTGGCCAGAGTATAAGATATCCACAGAGGATTCTATTTGCCCTGGAATTAATTTTACCAGCACAAAGGAAAATCATCAAAACGCCACCAAAAAATGCAGGAGCTAGTTGATTTCTTAGTTCAAGGATATGCCTTGGCACTAGGGGAACAACAACGTGTAGTAAGCCTCGATATAAGACCCCCTTAATAAGTAATAAATTGAACTTTCAGGTAACTTGGACAATCAATTTACACTTAAGGCAAATGAATTTTGGAAGCAATTGAGCTTTTATTTGGATTATGGCTTGAAGCAAGAAAGAACAGACTGGGGGGGGTGTTATGAGACTTTCTTAAGACCATTGGGGGGAGGTAAGGAGGGGCGGAAGGAAGAATAGAGCGTTTGAATTTTTTCTATTCTTTTTCTGTATACTTTTACATAGATGGTATATTAAAATTGCTGAGCTATTATAAAAGGTAAAATTGACATATATAGGCAACAGAAAACCCACTGAAGAATTTCAAGAATAGTGGAATTTTTCTCTGAAGCATTCAGCAAAATGAAACTTCAAGCAAATGGGGACTCTGGGGTAGAGCGAGGGGTGATATTGTAACTTACAGTTTAATTTTTTGTACTTTTCTATGTATCTATATAAAAATAAAAATAAAAATTTTTAAAAAGAAATTCTGGGATGTAGTTGTCCTAAGTTGAGAAAATAACAGGAAATAAAATACTGGCAGATCCTTTGAGGGCAGTGCTTTACTATAGTTTTGTGATATCAGTCCAAGTATGTTTATGAATATAAAATAAAGCTGTTGAGGAGGCAACTTTAATGGGCAAACACAAGTGGAGGAATGATTCAATACTATTTCCCACTGGCTGATTTTGGGGCAATTTCCGCATATCAATAAAAATAGCGCTACACCAGCTGAATGGCAAAGCGCTGAATTTTATCAAGCTTCCCAGCCCCTCTTCACCTTTTTTGCTGTCTTGCCTTTGTCTGCCTTCTTTTCACATGTCTCACCCTCCACATCTGCTGCTGGAAATGGCAGAAGAGAGCAACGTGCCTTATATGTGTCGCACTTCCGCCTGTCGATCAAGCCAGGCAATCATATTTTAAAGGTCCTACAATGCTCACTTTCTTTTAAAACGTGCATAGAATCACAGAAGCATAGTGCTTTTGAATGTCACTCCTTATTGGGATCACGAGTCCTTTGATACTTTAAAAAATTAATCTCATTCCTGATTTTTTTTGGGGGGGGGAAACTTTATAGAGGCATACTTTGTGTTACAACTTTGACAATTTTTTTTTATTTCTGGCATTACTTGCACACTTGTCTGCCTATTTGTTGCTCCAGGAAGTTAGCCATTTTAAAAAAGAAATTGCTGTCCCTGGGAACAAGGGAGAGGGAGGTGGGTGCGAGGGCAGGACGAGGCAGGCAACTTTAGTGTGTTTGAGCCTTCATACCTTCCCTCTGCTGGTTGCTGTCCAGTAAAGGTAAAGGTAAAGGTCCCCTGTGCAAGCACCGAGTCATGTCTGACCCTTGGGGTGACGCCCTCCAGCGTTTTCATGGCAGACTCAATACGGGGTGGTTTGCCAGTGCCTTCCCCAGTCATTACCGTTTACCCCCCAGCAAGCTGGGTACTCATTTTACCGACCTCGGAAGGATGGAAGGCTGAGTCAACGAGCCGGCTGCTGGGATTGAACTCCCAGCCTCATGGGCAAAGCTTTCAGACAGCTGCCTTACCACTCTGCACCACAAGAGGCTCATTGCTGTCCAGTAGCTAGTGTTAAATAGGTTGCTGAATCCACTTTATGTGATTCCCGAACCTGCTGTTTAAAATGGAGGATGTAGCGAGCCGGTTACTGCCCAGATGCTGGATGTCGGCGATGTCATATGGAGGGGCTGGAATATAGCGACTTCTTTTGGCAAACATTACACTACATTTAACGGATGTGGAAATGCCCCCAGTTTTTAATTTATTTGCTTTCCTTTTTAATACCTAGGGGATTTTCACACCCTTTAATTGTAACGTCATGCAAGTCAAATGCAAGCTGAATATTCTGGTCCCTTCACAAGACATCACCCACATCCAGTGTCTGGCCTGTTGACTTCTCATTACATCCTTCATTTTAAAGCGCTTCTCTGGGAATCCCAAAAAGTGGATTCACCAACCTAAAATGTGCTAGGAACCTGAGAGCAACCAGCAGGCAACCAGCAGAAGGAAGGTATGGAAACTTAAATGCATTAAAGTAATCTTGAGCATCCCACCCTAGCTCCCACCTCCCTCTACCTTGTTCGTGAGGATGAGAATTACTTTTTAAAAAATGGCGAACTTCCTGGAGCAATGAATAGGCGGATACGTGTGCAGGTGATGCCAGAAATAAAAGAATCATTCAACAAAGCATGCCTCTTGATAGTTTTCTCCCCCCCCCCAAAAAACCAGGAATTATATTAATTTACTCATTTATCAAATGACTCTGCTGCTTTGGCTTTGGCACCCATGAAAGTCAGTGGCGCCATAATGGGAATGTCAGCATTCCCGCATTTCCTGGGGCCTGGGGCGGGTGAGGGTTTGAGGTACAGCCTCCACACATTCAGGGAAGCTCTGGGAGGCTCTTGCCTGACTCCCCTCCAAATTTCAAAATGATTGGTGCGAGGGGTCCATGTCCAGGAGCTCCTGAAGAAGGTTACCACATCCCTCCATTATATCCAATGGAGACAACAGTTGAGTCCAATGGCACCTTTAAGACCAACAAAGATTTATTCAAGGTGTGAGCTTTTGCGTGCATGCACTCTTCCTCAGACGAATGTACTGAATATTCCTGTTGTTTAAATTACTTGAGCATCATGAGTAGACCCTGCTGAAACAGACAGTTTAAAATATAGAATCCAAAGATTAGGGTATATTCTTGGCATGGGAAATAAATGTTTTTGGTGACCTTTCTCTCCCACCAAATTCTGCCTCAGTAGTAAAATTAAACTATAACATGTGAAAGAATTGCATATTTTGCATCATCGAGAAAGGGGAAGCTGCTAGTGCTACACTAATCCAGGTATTTCTTTTATTTATCTCTCACCATTAAGTTCCCAGCATTTTATCACTGGAAACTGAATTGTATAAGCATGCACTTTTAGAGAACTCAGAGTCTCAGAATGTCATCTCATTTAGCACACAAACGGGATTCTTTTATGTGAGCATATGAGTTTCCCCAAAGGTAAATCTATCATACTTCATCAGCAATTGGGCAATGGAACGATAAAACAAAACTGAGTGGTTTCGTCCATCTGAAAAGCATCCACACCTACATTCCTCATGATCTAAATGAGAGTTACAAGTGCCCTTAGGGCACAGTATAAATTTATTATAAGGAGCTATAAAAATCTCTCCCTCTCTTTTGCTGTCACATAATGTCACATGATTTTTTTCCCAGATAGCTTTGTGCTGAAGATAAGCCAAAGTAGTTCTCTGCCGAATAACATAAGAACAGTCAGGAACCAGCTGCCAGAACAACAAGGATATTCAGCTAAGTATCACAGGGAGTGGAATATCTGTGCCATTAATGGAGCCTGTTAAACGCAGCTCATTAAATTACCTGCGCTGTGCTGCTTCTAGGCCATTTAGCCCAATGTTTTTAGATGCATGTTTTCTTCTTGAAGATTTCAGTCCTAATTTTATAATTCCAGTCTTAGGTCCTCATACTGAGCATGGCTCATAATTTGAAATCAGTAAGTGGCATGGAGAAAGTGGTACAATGCAACTTTGATAAAGAAATTAGGAAGAACAGAGTTGCATGCATGCCCTGCCTTTTCTTTATATTACCTCTGGGTATAGAATGAAAGAAGGCCACAGGAGAATTCTGCTTGATTCATCATCACTTTTCATAGCCAAAGGATGGATCAGTTAATTAATGAGAGGATTTCATCAAACACAATGAAACTATAGGCTATTTTTGCTGGACATTGATTTAAGGATCAACATTCTACATTTCTGCAGATATTTACAGAGATCATTTTAGAGTTCAGAAAGTTATTTCTGAGACTTTCAGTCTTAGATCTTTTAACTTTTAGAGTAACTGCTCAGGTTTTCATCCATGGCTTTTGTGAAACAATGTCTGCAAGAAATGCTTTGCATTAAGGTCATGAGTGTCTTCATTGCTGATTTACAGGTTTGAGATCAATGTTTGCAATATTACAGCATTTGAGAGAGGAAGTGCTGGCGCTGGAGGCAGGACTTTAACTTCCTTTTGATGCAGACCATTAATCTGTTGCCCCCCTTTGAGGAAAGCATATGTCATGTTAGTGTGTTGCATAATTATACAGGGCTAAGGGGTAGTGAGGTAATCCAATTATTTTCATGGAGGGATTCCAGCCCTCCCATCCCAAAAACTAGAGACTAATTTTTGGGATTGGGAGGACTGGAATCCCTCCACGAAAAGAGACTAGTTTTTGGGATTGGTTATAGAATCATAGAATCATAGAGTTGGAAGGGGCCAAACAGGCCATCTAGTCCAACCCCCTGCTCAACACAGGATCAGCCCAAAGCATCCTAAAGCATCCAAGAAAAGTGTGTATACAACCTTTGCTTGAAGACTGCCAGTGAGGGGGAGCTCACCACCTCCTTAGGCAGCCTATTCCACTGCTGAACTAGTCTGATTGTGAATTTTTTTTCCTGATATCTAGCCTATATTGTTGCACTTGTAGTTTAAACCCATTACTGCGTGTCCTTTCCCCTGCAGCCAACGGGAACAGCATCCTGCCCTCCTCCAAATGACAATCAAATACTTAAAGAGGGCTATCATGTCCCCTCTCAACCTCCTTTTCTCCAGGCTGAACATTCCCAAGTCCCTCAACCTATCTTCATAGGGCTTGGTCCCTTGGCCCCACATCATCCTCGTCGCTCTCCTCTGTACCCTTTCAATTTTATCTTCTTGAAGTGAAGCCTCTAGAACTGCACACAGTACTCCAGGTGTGGTCTGACCAGTGCCGTATACAATGGGACTATGACATCTTGTGATTTTGATGTGATGCCCCTGTTGATACAGCCCAAAATGACATTTGCCTTTTTTACCACTGCATCACCCTGCCTGTTCATGTTTAGTTTACAATCCACAAGTACTCCAATGTCTCGTTCACACACAGTGTTACCTAGAAGCATATCCCCCATCCAGTAGGTATGCTTTTCATTTTTCTGACCCAGATGCAGAACTTTACACCTATCTTTATTAAATTGCATCTTGTTCTCATTTGCCCATTTTCCCATTGTGTTCAGATCTCGTTGAACTCTGTCTCTATCTTCTGGAATATTTGCCAGTCCTCCCAATTTGGTGTCATCTGCAAACTTGATGAGTAGTCCTTCCACCCCCTCATCTATATCATTAATAAATATGTTAAAAAGTACCAGATCGAGCACCGAGCCCTGAGGTACCCCACTACTCACCTCCCTCCAGTCTGATGAAACACCATTGACAACAACTCTTTGAGTGCGGTTCTCTAACCAATTCCTCTATCCACCTAACTATCTGAAAATCCACATTGCAGTCCTTCAATTTACCCATCAGAACATCATGGGGAACCTTATCAAAAGCTTTACTAAAATCCAAGTAAACGACATCAACCCAATTTCCCCGATCCAGCAAACCTGTCACTTGGTCAAAAAAGGAAACCAGGTTGGTCTGACAGGACCTGTTGGAGACAAATCCATGCTGGATCACCAAATTGTCCTCCAGATGTTTGCAGATTGCTCCCTTTAGTATCTGTTCCATTATCTTACCCACAACAGAGGTCAGACTCACTGGTCTGTAGTTTCCTGGGTCATCCTTCCTCCCTTTTTTGAAGATTGGAATAATGTTGCTCTCTTCCAGTCCTCCGGGACATCTCCAGTCCTTAAAGAGGTCCCGAAGATGATGGACAAGGGTTTTGCAAGTTCTCTGGAAAGTTCTTTGAGCACTCTCGGGTGCATTTCATTCAGCCCAGGGGATTTGAACTCATCCAGTGTAGCTAAATGCCTCTCGACAACCTCTCTGTCCATATCAGCCTGCCACCCAGACACTATCTCTTGGCTATTGCCATCTCTAGATGTGCCTAAACCCTTTGACCTGTGGGGAAAAAAGGTAAAATAGGCGTTGAGCCTTTCTGCTTTCTCTGCATCCTCCGTTAGAGTTTGTCCATCCGCACTCAACAGTGGGCCTATTGCCTCCTTTACTTTACATTTGCTCCTCACATTACTGAAAAATCTTTTCTTATTACAGTGGGCTTCCCTGGCCAATCTTAGCTCACTCTCAGCTTTGGCCTTTCTGATGATTGATCTACAGTGCCTAGTAAACTGTAAGTACTCTTCTTTAGAGCTCTTTCCTTCCCTCCATTTCCTGAACATTTCCCTTTTCTTTCTTAGTTCCTCTTGAAGTTCTCTGTTCATCCAAATAGGTTTCTTAGAGCTCCTGCAGTGTTTTTGTCTTTCTGGGATAGTCATTGATTGAGCATGCAATAGCTCTTGTTTGAGTAGCGCCCACCCTTCACATGCTCCCTTCCCTTCCAGCATTCTCGTCCATGGTATGACATCATGTCTCTGATTAAGAGACAGTTTGGTGTAGTGGTTAGGAGTGCGGACTTGTAATCTGGCATGCCAGGTTCGATTCTGCGCTCCCCCACATGCAACCAGCTGGGTGACCTTGGGCTCGCCACGGCACTGATAAAACTGTTCTGACCGGGCAGTGATATCAGTGCTCTCTCAGCCTCACCCACCCCACAGGGTGTCTGTTGTGGGGGGAGGAATGGGAAGGCGACTGTAAGCCACTTTGAGCCTCCTTCGGGTAGGGAAAAGCGGCATATAAGAACCAACTCTTCTTCTTCTTCTAAGAGTGTTAGGAGTGTTCTGTTAATATTAGAAGTATCCCCCTGTCTTTTTGAGACATATTCATTTTATCCAGGTACAGTAGCAATCTCTTAGAGTACCATGCTTAAAAAGTAAAAATTGGCATGTTAAGGAGGTTTGCAGAACAGAATCTCAGGAATATTAGAATTTGTAGGCCCTTGGTTTGTTGTCCTTATTCCAGATTCTATCAGCGTCTCGGAGACCACAACAGGATATAATTTGTCATTTCCCAAAATATGGAATATTTCCAGGCAAGTAACTTCATTGTTTATACTTACTGTATACTACCTTGCAACACCTGGACTCTTTGAATTTCTTATGTCAAAAGTAGGAAACAGCTTGAGACCCCTTTTTGAGCTTCCCTTCTATAAAAATCCATGTAACTTTATAAGCCTACATTTTCATGGCTTATGTGCAAACCTCCACACTGAGTTTGCATGGCAGGTCTGTAATTGATTCCGTCTCGCTCAGAGACATCCAATAAATTGCACTAGAAACAGCAAATGCAAAAAGTTCTGAATTTTCAAGGTCTGATTTAGAAATATTATCTGGGGGGATAAACATAAAAACCTTTTAAACCATAACAGATTGTGTTCACAAGGCTACTTTAATAGTGATTTCTCCTTTGGAGACAAGAGATAGGAACTTTGCTCCGTAAGAATAATGGCTACTTGAAAAAACATGATCAACAAGTGAGACATTATATTTTCTTTCTCAACATTAGCATAGTTTAACTGGTGTCATTCCGTAATGAAATTAGTTTAGTTTTTGAGATAAAAGTCCTTTTTAGACAGATAGATAACCCACTGAATTGTGCAGTAAATGGATATACGTAGCAGATAGCAGTTATTTTAAGTATGGACAATATTTGAACCTGTGAAAATACTGTTCAGGATGCAAACAGGGATCATCAATTTGTTTCAGATAAGTCAAGAAGTACTCAAATCAATGGTGATTCGGGTACTTTTTGGACCTATCAAAGCCAAATCACTGTACTTTAAATGGGCTGAACCAGTGGTATCCAAAGAATGATTTGGGCATGATTCAACCGGATTAAAGGAAAGATGATCAGGTGGAAGTTGAGATGCAACAAATACAAGAGGATCAAACCCCTAGTTTATTTAGCTTCACTTCTCATCACCCCAAGTTGGCTGATCAAGCTGCAGAAAAAAAGGAGATATATACTTATCGATACGATAACATTTATTGTATGTAGCCAAAGGCCATTACAAAACACAATTAAAACAATATACTTATTGTTTGCATTTCACAATGTAGGGATTTAAAAGTGCTGCTTCTTCTCAACCACTTTAAAAGGGGTGGAAGAAAGTATCTCTGTTTTTGGACATCTATCATTGCCCAGCTTGGTGGGGAGGAAGAAAAAACAAGCTCTCTTTTGCAGTGCAGTGATATCCCTGCCTGACTTGGAAAGTGAGAAAAAGAACATAACAACAAAAAAACAGGCGTGTTACTGGTGGGGGGATCTGAGCTGGGAATGGGTTCTCCCTGTTCTGGATGGGGTTGCATTCCTCCCAAAGTATCAACTTGGTAGCTTTGTTGTGATCTTGGACTCGGGCATCCTATTGGATAAACAAGGGTTCATTTCAACAGCTTTCGCTGATGAGCCATCCGTGGACCTTCCTGGGAAGGAAGGATCTTTCCATTGCAGTGCATACCCAGTGGCATTTACATAGGATTATTGCTGAGCTGCCCTTGAATAATTTCCAGAAGCTACAGTTGGCACAGAATGCTAGGGACAGAATACTGACTGGAGTGTGCCATAGATCATATAACTCCAATCTTGTTATACCTACACTGGCTTCCAGTTTGCTTCCAGGCTCAATATAAGGTTCTGGTATTGACCCTTAAAGCCCTGTATGGCCTGGGATCAACATACGTTAAGGACCATCATCTGCCCTACAAATTTACCCACTTACTCTGGTCATTCATGCAGGCCCTGCTTCAGTTGCTCTTGTCATCTGAGGCTAGATGGGTTCTTCTCCCATCATGGCACCAAAACTTTGAAACTCCCTCCTCTGGGAGATTCATCTGTCTTCCTTTATAAGTGTCTTTCACCAGAAGAGAAAGATTTATTTGTTTCATTTGGCATACCCACAATAACAGGATTGGTCCTTCTTCACCGTGAGTCGATATGTGTTTAAATGAATTATGTTTGCTGCCTTGTGGACTCTGAAGGGGTAGAAGAGTGGCCTTAAAAGTTTTAAATAAATAACTAAGCCTGATTTCTGATATTTCTAATATTTATTGCGATAAAATATCAGAAAAGTGAGAAGTGAGAAAGAAACTGGGAATCTGAAGGAGCTGTTAGTGGGTGCATGACAGTAGCTTTGGGTGAAAGATAAAGAGCTTTCACTGTTGCTTATGCGAATGGCTTAAATGGAAATCATAGCCCAGCTATGAAGGGGTGTGTTACTTTCATATTTGAAATAGCACACAAATCCTTCAGCTTTAGGTTAGTGACCAAAGTACCAAAGAAATTTTCTACTGAAAGGCTTTTTACTGCTTTTCCAAAACGTTGCAAGTCTAAAAAAAGAAGCTTGGTAGACTTCAGATAAAATGATCAAGCAACGCTAAAGTATTGGTGTGTTTTTTAAAAAGTCAAATTTGTTCCATAACTCTCCTAAAATTAGAAACAGCTGCAGCCACTAACATAACCATGCTACACAATGATCCATAACAGCTTTCTCCATTTTCCACGTCACACCCACAGCTCAAGGGGGCTCTAGATACATATTACTCAGTTCAGCAATGGTTTAAATGATAAGCTTACAGGTCCATTTGTATAATCTGTAAATGTTAAAGGGGGGGGGGGAAGGCAAGTTTTCTGATCTGTTCAAGAACATACTGGTAAGGAACGCCCACTACCCATTTTCCACCTCAGTGCTTAAAAAAAGCTTTCTGCATTTGAGCTATTTTTACTGTAAAAATTTACATAATATTGCTGTGCTGTGACTCAGATTTCTGCAGATAAAGAACTTTCCTTCCTCTTGTTGTTTGACTTTCCTAGCTAGATACCAAAAGAATTTAATAATTTGGGAAATGGTAGTTAACTCTTTCTAAAGTACTTGCACTGACAAAAGGAAGCTCACTGATGGCAATTGTGATGTCATATGTATATTAATCTAAACTAAGTTGCACAAGAATTCATTACTAGAAATCTTCAGAACTCACTGAAAACGGATTGTATATATCTATATATTTGCTGTTACGTCAAAGGCAGCACACAACTGCAGATAAACTCCCTAAATGTATCAAAAGCTTACACAAAGATGAGATGTAGAAATTTTGCTCAATTTCCCTCTTTTGGGTGCAATTTCCATGCTGTATGGCGTTTTGTTTAGAAGGCTTCTGACTAAGGATGGGCATGGACTGAAAAAGGTGGGCTTGTTTGGTATGGAGACGATGGCAGCAGGGAACACAATGCAGTAATAGTTTAAATGGCTCTGGGTCATTTAAACCAAACAGCTGAGTGGTAGGGAGCTCCCTACAATTCAGCTGTTTCTCCTGAAAAGCAGAATCTTCATGAACCACCACAAATTGCAGCCAAAATTTGTGGCAGTTTGTCCCAGTTCTTCAGTCCATGAACTTAGGCCTGCAAGTCAAAATTCATGATTAGTTCATCAGACAGTTTGTGCCCATCTTTGCCCCTGACTTCAGCAGTAGTTTTTGGTGGGCATAAAAGAAAGAGAATATGTGCAACATTTGCCTCTGCATATTCCTTCTAATGGCGGAGGGGTCAGGAGGTAGGAGCCTCTTGTGGTGCAGAGTGGTAAGGCAGCAGACATGCAGTCTGAAGCTCTGCCCATGAAGCTGGGAGTTCAATCCCAGCAGCCAGCTCAAGCTTGACTCAGCCTTCCATCCTTCCGAGGTCAGTAAAACGAGTACCCAGCTTGCTGCTGAGGGGTAAAACGGTAATGACTGGGGAAGGCACTGGCAAACCACCCCGTATTGAGTCTGCCATGAAAACGCTAGAGGGTCAGGCATGACTCGGTGCTTGCGCAGGGGATACCTTTACCTTTATTCCTTCTAATTGTGCAGATTTAGATATAACCCAGAGTCAAATTCAAAAATATGTCAAACTCTGAGAGTAACTTGCCTGAATGAAAATATTCAGATACAATTTACACTACCTCTTTTTTGGAGAGAGGGGCAATATACAAAGCATGTGAAAACCACTGAGACCACTGCCAAACCCTCACATTCAAAAACCAGAGTGAAGGAAAATGGGCTATATAAATTGGGCCACAAGTTAGCATTTAGTGTATTCAAGGAGTACATGTGAATTATCTCAGAGTTTGAGAGAATTTGAGCAACCAGTGAATGAACCCCTTGTAGGTGTTCTGATCATAAATAATGCTGTGATGGTTGTGTGTGATCACTGTAACTGAAGAACGTTTAGGGCCAAATTAGATAATAATGCATTCCCCAAGTCTGCCATGAAGATGCAGCACTATTTTAGAATCTGGATTTTTACTTTTTAAAATACTACAGGGGCCCAATTCTTTTGGGGACCACAGGGCAAGAAGATAAAGGGCTTGTATCTTCTGCTGTGCACTGTTTTCAAGAACCAAGAGACCATGCAGTTCTGTGATCCTAAGCCGGATCAGGCCCCCATGGCTCTTTGCTCTGTGATCCCTGGACCGCGTAAAGTACACCTGGCCTCAACCAGAGCCAGGGCCATATATACTGTTTTTAACAGAACAAATGGTAATGACATATGAGATTAGGAAAGAGAATACCCATTCGAATGATGCGCAGTGTTGCACTGATATAGTTCCTTCGTGAAGCAGGAGCTATAGGCTACTGGGAAATGGTTTCTTCCATTTTGCTAGCTGACAGATTATATTAGCCTGATTTGAGTTCATTATTAGCACTGTCTGTACATAGCAGTGAAATGTGGTACGTGATGTATGGGCCCTGTATACAAACAGACAAATGTGTTCCCTTCCTTCCTAAAATTAGAAGTAAAACTGAAAATTGGCAGGCAAACAATTGTTCCTGTATTTGATTATATACTGTAACAAAGCATGTGGTTGTGTTGTACAGTTATTAACAGATGTGTTGTATAACCCACAATTCAGAAGGGCTACTATTACTGCTCCACATGTATTTAGCAGACAGCAATAATGTGCCAGACTCTGCACATAACACAAAAATGACACAAACCCCTGCCAGAATAATTTAATCTCAATTTTCCAAATATTTCTTTTTGAATCAGGTGCATGAAGCATGTTTTATAAACATGTCTTTGTAGTGAAAGTGTATTTGCACCTCTACGGGGACGTCATTAGCATGGCTGGAAAAAAAATCCAATAAAATCATAAAACCAACAACTTAATTACCAATATTAAAATACAAAATTAAAAACATAACAATGTTGTAAAAATTCAGCACTAAATTGATACCCATAAAACCAAGAAGCAAACCATAAAACAGTAAAATGATGGACCACTCCGCCATTAAAAGCCGGCTAAAAACAATGTTTTATCATGGCAAAGTTTTATGCCAATAAAGGAACTCTGACAACTTTGTCATAGCAAAGACAAGTGAGCCTTGATAAGGAAGGATGTTTCAAAAGTGAGGTGTCACCACTGGAGAAAAAACAAAACTTACCTCACATCTCCAGATGAAGGCAGAGAGAACAAGTTTGGGGAAAGAATCTTTCTTTTCCTTTCCAATGCTCTTTGGCTTTAAGTCATAGGCCGTTATATCTTATCACGATAATGTTGAGTTGCCAAGATATAGGATGCCAATGACCTGGTAGTATATGAGTCCACATCCCATAACAGAAAAGTCAGATCTTGATTTACATTTGCAAGCTCATTATTCTCCAACAGCAGTTTAAATCCAGCAGAATCTTAACTAGTGGACTAGATGGTATGGGAGAGTTACTCCTTCAAATACCCTGGTCACCATTTCATAATCCTTCAAGTACCCTGGTCTCCAGCAATTTAGTATCTTGTAGCACTCTGTGTCAGGCCAGTGTCAGGCCACAGCACAGACAGCAGGAGACCTGGCCTCCTACGGGCCGCCTTGGGCTTCAGTGATCACCAAAGTGGACGAACCGAGCCAAGGGACACATCCCTAGTCAGAGCATGGATCACTGTGGTGAGATAACAATTTTCAAAGGTGCTGTTATCATCTGAAGATGATAAAAACTATATATACCACAGAGAGACTTGAGCCTCCAATTGTAGGTCAGAAGCATCCCCAAGCCATGAACCTGCTACTGCTAAGTTTTGCTGATTCTGAATGATCATGGTTCTGGTTGCTTCAGTTTATTCTGCTTTCTGAGAGTGTGTGCAGACTAGACAGGCGAAGGAAACACTTGTAGCTACAGTAAGGCAGGGCAGATGAGGGCAGGCACAGAAGTTACAGTTTGTCTTTCCTGGAATAATGTTGAAAGAAATGTAGAGCAGTGGCCCAAGGGAAAACAGAGCTCTTCTTATGTGTATACTCAATTTTTATAAACAAACTCTTCATACTCTTGATTAAGTATCCTTGAAAAGGAAGGGAAAGTACCAATTCATCTCTGCCCGTGCCTATTTAACAAATGAGAATTACAACTGAACCTAGAAAGGGCATGCTTTCTCACACTTGACTGAAATTTAGGACAGAGGTTCCCTTGGAAACGCCAAGAGATTCCTCTAATTGGGTTTAAAGAGCAGGAAATATTGAGAAATGTAAATAGTCATACCTGGAAACGTGGAAGTATCACACTGATTTCCAAGTATGTCTAGTGTTACTTGTATTAAACAACTTGACCCAAGTTTTCAAGGTGATACATAAGCCTACTCCAAATCCAACTCTTTTGTTAAATGCCTCTAGTGACCATCCCTGTTCACAAGATTTACATATGCATACACAAATTACAGTAGCATCAGATTGTACCATGTGAAAATAGTCCTAATTATTCTTTTTCTTTTCATGAAATTGTTGTCTCCTATTTAAATTTTGTCTTATTTGTCTAAACGTTTGCTCAATAGCTGAAACTCTTTTGAAAAGTTAAGCTAAAATAATATATTTGGAAATCTTGAAAACATTCACAAAGTAACAGATTTCACAGTATATTCTTTCTATATAAAAGGGGGAAAGTATATGCGTCTTCCTTAACCCATGGCTATTTGCCTGATTTTACTAGTACTACCACACACACAAACTGCCATTTGCTTAATACAGAAATGTATGTAGGCTGATTCCAAGGAACTACTCATTTCTTTAAGTGAAGTGGTGTGCAACTACAAAAGAACAGCTATTCCTCACCAGAATGGCTTGAAATTGCTCTGGAAAGCTATTCAAATAAGACATTTGCTTTGCCTTCGAATGACTTCAACTTCTGCATATTATTAAAGCCAAGATAAATTAGTACTGCATGTTGGCTTCTTAATGATTTTGAAGAAAACTGCTGACAATATCTAAAAACTTCTCTTGCACAAACTTTGTGTAGATGCCAATTAAATGGAATATTGATGCAATAGAGACCACAAAGATATCAAATTACAGTAGAAATAGGGTTGCCAGCTCTGGTTTGGGAATTACCTGGAGACTTTGGGGGTGGGCTGGGGGTGGGTGGGATTTGGGGTAGGGAAGGATCTCAGTGTTGCATCATACTATGGAATCCACTCTCCAAGGAAGTCATTTTATCCAGGGGAACTGATCTCTGTACTCTGGAGATGATCTGTAATTTGGAGGGATCTCCAGGCCCCACCTGGAGAATGGCATCCCTAAGTAGAACAAAGCACCATCTTGGTTATATTAAAAGAAGAAAAAAAGGAAAAGGCCACGCTGTTTTCCTGCCAAAATTGAAGCTTGTTTATTTAAAATATTTTATCTTCCTATTCCAAACAATTAGAGCCCTTAAGGAAGAGAACAGTTAAGAAACATTACAAATGACTTCAAAACAATGCGCGCGCGCGCACACACACACACACACACACACACACACACACACCAAATTAGAAATAAATAGGGCCTGTAAGGTGAAACAAAAAAGCTCTTTGTCTACTGGTAAAAGATAACAATAGGGACAGACGAACATCCCTCAAGAAAGAGCACTACAAGTTTGGTGTCACAACTGAGAAGACCCCACCCATGTAGCCTCAAATGCACCTGAAGAAAGGCTCCAGAAGATTATTGTAATGGTTGGGTAGGTTCATATGGGAATAGGGATTCTATGGCATCACTTTTCTGAGATCCCTTTTCAACTTCTGTTCCTACTGAACACGGAGCCCTAAATCTCCAGGAATTTTCCAAGCCAGGGTTGGCAACCTTAGTAAGGAACCTTCTTAGATCAGAAAGCTGTGGGGGATGGGGGAAAGAGATCTCAGGCAGAAAGTGAATAACAAAGTAAAGGAACTACCATTACATGTAGTTGAGTTAAGGTCATCAAAGAGTTATATCTGCAAAAGAGTAGCAGTCTTTCATTTTTTTAGAGATTTATGATTTTCAAACAAGAATCTATGATAGTCTAGGACCGCAGTACATAACAGTCTTGTCAGTACTGCAGAAATAAAACATACCAACTACTACAAACAGAACGAAGCACCCAGCACTGACATTCTAAAAAGAGTCATGTGCCACAAAAAAGGCCAATGGGCAGAAATTCCAAGTTAAGTTTTAGCTCAGTTCAGATACACAAATACTGCAGAAGATGAGCAATTTCCTGTGGTGGTAGTCATCTGAACTGTTTGGGGACACCAATTCTAAGTGCACTCATTAAACAAATGGCTGGGAGAAAATTAAACAATCTCTACTACGGTAGTTTAATCATGCACAGAGCTTTTATGTGGAGGTATAATGTGTTATCCGTAGGCTGAAATATAGTCCACTCTTTGAACTTATTCATATTTCCTTCTGTTGCATGTGTTGTATCTAGGGTTGCCAGGATTGGAAAATATCTGATTTGGGGATGGAGCTAGGAGTGGGTGAGACTTGGGGCAGGAGGGACCTCAGCAGATTATACTGCTATAGAATCCAAACTCCAAAGCAGCCAAATTCTTCAGGGGAACTGATCTGTTGCCTGGAAATGAGCTATAATTCTAGTGACTCTCCAGGTCCCACCTGGCAGTCCTGGTTGAATCCCTCTGTTCATGTGGTGCAAGATTTTTCCACAATGCGCAGTGGTCCCCAACCCCCGGTCTGGAGACCGGTACTGGTCTGTGGAATAGTCGGTACCGGGCCGCAGCTCCTCCTTGTCCTCCTCCCCAGCTGCTGCCTTGGGGGCTGCCTTGCCACTTTGCCGCCAGCTCATCTTTGGTGCTCTCCAGCCACCACCGTGGCTGGGGCTCCCCCTCAGCATGGCACTGCACAGCTGCTGCTGGCAGCGCCCCCCAGCAGATGGTGGGAAGTCAGGGGTGCTGGCGGGAAAGCAAATGGAGTAAGGGCTTAGGCGGCGGCAGCGACGTCCCTCGGCAAAAGACTGCCCCTCTCCCCGGGCCTCAGTAAAATTGTCAAGCGTTGACCGGTCCCCGGTGATAAAAAGTTTGGGGTCCATTGCTCTACGTGACAGCTGTACCAAAATGAAATCATCTGAAAAGAGCTGTCCCCTAGGATTACAAATTTATCAGTTTAAATGGCTGTGACCTTATCTTTGTCATTTTCACCAATATCCAGAATAAGAATAAGACGGAATTCTTTTTAAAGAAAAACTCACTGCAGTTCCTTATTTCTTTGTGTTTCCAAGCAGTAAAGTATCTGACACATAGAGAGGGAAAGACTTGTTTTTATATTCAATGTAACAGAAAATAAGCTAAAATGTTTTTGTTCTATTTACTATCATACATATGGCCTAGAAGGAAATAATTTCCTATTCTTATTTAATAGTTTGATGGTTCAGTAACTTCCCCTTCTGCAAGATGTCACTCCCTTTCAGCAAAGACGCTTGACAATGTTAGAAATCAGAAGGAGCCAATTGGCTAAATATTGGGTGCACAGACAACTGCTACAATTGCATATAAAAAGGATGCAGAAACATATAAAATTCCCTCAGTATAGCCAGCAACAAGTCTAGGCAGCATCTCAGCAAATGATCTATCTCTTGCATTTTGTAAATTTGAAATGATTACTATTGATATGGCCTATTGCCATAATCTATAGCAGAGTTACTGTGTGGTTCAAAACCAGGTCATAAATAGAAGGCAAATATGGGAAGAAATAAGGCAAGTTTATCTGATACCTTCTGCATCATTCATTTACCATTTTTAATGCAAGATAGTATAATGCTGTATTGAACTGTGATCAAAAGGTCATGTATGCTGATATATTTTATCCCTGGGTGCAAATCATCTCCCACGTCTTGTGTGGAGTCTTAATTCTCATAGCCTTTCCTCCATTCGTCTTAACAATGGTAGGCTGAGATGGCTTAATAGCAGTGGTTCAGGTCTAGGCCTTATCTAGCCCAGGTATGCAGATATATAGTTCCATGCATTTATGAAATGTACTTAGCAGACATGTCAAGAAACTAACCTTCCCTATCTATTTCTTGGCCTTTCAAATTTTGGTTCAGGCTTTCAAGGCCTTGTCAAGCTGCTGAAGGCTCTTCTCTCTGGGAAATTAATGCCACACTAACTTGCAGTTCTTGTGGCGCAGAGTGGTAAGGCAGCTGTCTGAAAGCTTTGCCCATGAGGCTGGGAGTTCAATCCCAGCAGCCGGCTCAAGGTTGACTCAGCCTTCCATCCTTCCGAGGTCGGTAAAATGAGTACCCAGCTTGCTGGGGGGTAAATGGTAATGACTGGGGAAGGCACTGGCAAACCACCCCGTATTGAGTCTGCCATGAAAACGCTGGAGGGCGTCACCCCAAGGGTCAGACATGACTCGGTGCTTGCACAGGGGATACCTTTACCTTTTTTAACTTGCAGTTTCAAGTGAAAGATAAGGGATGTAATGGAATCAGACACAGGTGTAAGTGAGATCTTGGGCCTGGGAGCTTCAAGGCTGGAGCTCCAGAAGGAATTTTAAACTCCTACTGTATTTCATTAGCCCAAGAAACCCTGGGTGTGGGTAACTTGCTTGACTGTAAGCAGGAGAATGTGGTCCTCCGGATCCCAGAGGAAACATTATTTCCTAGGAAACAAAGCAATAAACATCTCAGATCGCAGGACTGGAGGAAATGATTCTTCATTATGGAGACAAATCGTAAAATAAAACCACTTGCTCATCCACCAGGAAGGGGGAAAGGCAGATGACTATTTGTATATTTGTCACAGAAGATTTGGTACATTCACCTTAATTTGAGAGGAGAAGACGTTAATGGCAGATCAATATACATGGAAGCCACTGTAAAGTTCATAATAGATGGGGATACAAGGTACAGCCCTTAAATAGCTGAGATCTTTTCTCCAGGGTCGGGGATAGAGGGTGACACTAGGTGAGAGAGTCTCCCAGTAGCTTGTGGGGTCCTGCAGGGAGCTATTCTCTCTCTGATGTTATTTAACATCTACATGCACCCCCACACCCATTTAGTATGGAGCTTTGGGATGGGTTGTCATTATGAAGACTTGAGGATGACAACTGCGGAGGACAGGGACTTTAGTGGGTACCATGCAGTAAAGTCTGTTCTCCAAAGCAGGGGTAGTCAACCTGTGGTCCTCCAGATGTTCATGAATTACAATTCCCATGAGCCCCTGACATCAAACACTGGCAGGGGCTCATGGGAATTGTAGTCCATGAACATCTGGAGGACCACAGGTTGACTACCCCTGCTCCAAAGCATATCTTGTCACTTAGGGAACTGATCCATGTAACCTGGAGATGAACTGTTATTCTGGGGAACCCCCAGGTACCACCCGGAGGTTAGCTAGTCTGGGCTACATTACTATTGAGTGCAGATTCACTTGATTGAATTTTCCACCTGAATATAGAAAACTAGCCTGTTGAGAACAGAAGGCTAGATATCTAGCTTTCTATATGGATAGAGTGTTTGCTGCTGCCACATGTGAACTTAATAGTTTTCAGACAGAGACTGTCAACCAGCAGAAGACTGCCATGGGTTTATTTTATTTTATTTTTTTTAGAATTTTGGCTGAACACAAGAGCATCACCTGGTGTGATTATGTGACTTTTTGAAGTAGTGGTTAAGAGTGGTGGCCTCTAATCTGGAGAACCAGGTTTGATTCCTCACTCCTCCCCATGCAGCCAGCTGGGAGACCTTGGGCCACTCACAGTTTTCTCAGAGCTCTCTCTGCCTCACCTACCTCACAGGGTGCTTGTTGTAGGGAGAGGAAGGGTAAGGGCTTGTAAGGATCTTTGAGACTCTTTCAGATGGTAAAAAAACATGAGGTACAAAAAAAACATCCCTTCTTCAGGAGCTGATTCTTTCCCTCATTTTCCCCAGAATCCCCCTCCCCAAATCCCATCTAGGTGAGTGACATCAAGGAAGGACAAAGCAGAATACCTAAGTCTGACATGGTATGACATGAATTTTACCATTTAATTAAGAACTTGGCCTAGGTTGCTAATTATTCCATTGTTTATCTCAATCTCTATAACTAAACCAAAAGATTCATTTTTTCCTCTTAATATATGGCTTCTTTTACTGCCCAGCTACCCAATATCCAGAAAATGACATAGTTACGATTCTCATAAATGAGTTTGCTTCTACAGTGCATAGGGCGTATTACTCTTTTGTTTGTCATTAGATGAGGACTGAGAGTTGGCTTTTGTTTCACTTGAATCTTGTGACTCAAGTTGAGCAGTACTGAAAACAGACCCCTCCATCTCTGTGATGAAGCTGTTCAAAAAGAAGCATACCTCTCTGATCAAACACAATGATGCTTACTTATTATTCATTAAATTCAAGTGACACGTATCCTGGAGAGGAAGAAATTATTCACAAAATGGAGTCTTGTTTGTTCATTTGGAACTTGGTTGTGTGTGTCACACAGCCACTTTAAGATTGAGTAATGCCAGCAGAGTGAACAAGAAAAAGCCCAGCGAGATTATTCATTCTCACATGAATTATTTGAAAATGTATTAATCAGAAATGAATTTTGTCTTATTTTGAAATGTTCAGACATGTTTCAGAAGTGAACTCCTCTAGCTACAGCTAATCAGCTTTTCAGAAAAAAAAGAAGAAAAAAAAAGCATGACTTTTTTCGGAGAATCTGATGGACATTTGGAACTCTTCCCACACAGCAATTTATTCGAATGTTAGGCTGCTTAAGATATTTTCAGGGCTTTTATAATGCCAGTGTAAGCTCAATAAGTACCTCAACAGCTTTGTTACCAACTGCTATTGGAGGAAGCTGAACATTAAGCAGATGGAATATATATTACTAATAAAAGTGTGTACCAACTAGTAATTCAAGAAACCTGTTGAACTCATACTTGAGTAATCCTTACCTTAGCTGGAGAACTAAACTAAGAACCCCTTTCTGCAGTGACACGTATTATATACCATGCAATACACACAAAATATTTATATTGTTTTTTAAGTTACAAAAGATGTTTGCATTAGAATCACAGAATCATAGAATAATAGAGTTGGAAGGGACCTCATGGGCCATCTAGTCCAACCCCCTGCACTATGCAGGACACTTACAACACTATCGCTCATCCACTGTAACCTGCCACCCCCTTAAGGCTTCACAGAATCAGCCTCTCTGTCAGATGGCTATCCATCCTCTGTTTAAAAATTTCCAAAGATGGAGAACCCACCACCTCCCGAGGAAGCATTGGATGGAACATTTAGGTACTTGTAAACTAGATAGCTGTGGTTTTGTGGAGTAGTTCAGTATTCAGTTCAAAACTACTTATCCAAATGGGATTTAATTCTAAAAGCAGTCTTGAAGAAGCAATAGGCTTTCAAAACATTTACCATTTTACCTCATTGATTTTGTCCTGGTGGTAATATTTATCAAGAACATTGAAATTTTCAAAACACAGGACCTTTATTATTATTATTATTATTTATTTTACTGAATAAAAATAGCAAAATGCCTCCCCATAATGTTTTGTGTCCGTTCTTCATGAGTGACAGAGATTCTTTCACCTCCACACCGTTCTCAGTCCAATAGCTCATTTGCTCTTGAGGAAGAGATAGGTGCAAATCCTTTTTGAGACATAACTGTTAAGTGGAAAAATGCAGAAGTGGGGGAGGGGTTTATTATAACACAATCAGTTAAACTGACTGTCTTAAGGTCTTAAAGCAGGGGTAGTCAACCTGTGATCCTCCAGATGTTCATGGACTACAATTCCCATGCAATTCCCAGCAAACACTGGCAGGGGCTCATGGGAATTGTAGTCCATGAACATCTGGAAGATCACAGGTTGACTACCCCTGCCTTAAGGCATATACTTAAAGAATAAGGGTATGGCTGGGCTTGCGTCACATTGACATTTCATGCAACATACTGCCACTGAACCCCAGAGAATAAAGAGGTACTTAACATATGCTCAATCAATGATTATCCCAGAAAGACGAAAGCACTGCAGGAGCTCTAAGAAGCCTATTTGGATGAACAGAGAACTTCAAGAGGAACTAAGAAAGAAAAAGAGAGTGTCTGGGTGGCAGGTTGACATGGACAGAGAGGTTGTCGAGAGGTATTTAGCTGCACTAGATGAGTTCAAATCCCCTGGGCCGGATGAAATGCACCCGAGAATGCTCAAAGAACTTTCCGGAGAACTTGCAAAACCCTTGTCCATCATCTTCGGGACCTCTTTAAGGACTGGAGATGTCCCGGAATAGGCTGCCTAAGGAGGTGGTAAGCTCTCCCTCACTGGCAGTCTTCAAGCAAAACTTGGATACACACTTTTCTTGGATGCTTTAGAATGCTTTGGGCTGATCCTGCGGTGAGCAGGGGATTGGACTAGATGGTCCAATGATTCTATGATTCTATATTTGTTTGGGGAAGTGGGTACTTTGGAAATCCCATGTTTCACCTAACAAAATGATGAGTGAGTTGTTGTCTCTCAACTCTAGGGGTTCTTGGAAGAGAATGATTTTCTGGACCCATTTCAATCTGGCTTCAGACCAGAATTTTTTTTAATAAGAGTTTTATTTTATTTTCTAATTAATTACAAAATAAAAAAGCAAGATATAAATTTAATGTTTATGTTGATTACTTCTATTGAGGACTAGACAAGGGGAATGTGACTCTGCTACTTCTGCCTTTGATTCTATGGACAACAGTATCCTACTGTGCCACCTCTCAGGGCTGGACCAAGGGGCCATGCATTACAGAGGTTCAAATCCTATCTAGAGGAGGGTCAGTTGGGGGATTCCTGCTCTGCCCTATGGCCACTGACCTGTGAGATACCACAGGATTCTGTATAGGACTTTACCTTATGTAGAGTTTACTCCATAAACTACTCCATGCTACTTAATATCTATTAGAAGCCATTGGTGATCAGGAGATTTAGGCTGTGATGTCACCAATATGCGCATGATAGCCACCTATACTTTTCTTTTCCACTGAAGGTAATTACCAAGACCTTAAGCTTGATCTGGAATTTTACTGGTAGCCAGCAGAGTTGTTGGAGGACGGGCTGGATGTGGGACCTCCACGGTGTTGCTTTGAGGACCCTGGCCACTGCATTCTGCACCGGTTGCAGTTTACGGATCAAAGTTAAGAGTAGGCCTGCAAAGAAAGAGGTGCAGAAGTGTAGCCTGCAGGTGACCATCACATGGATTACTATGACTAGGTGTTCTGGGGCCAAGTAGGGTGCTAGTAGTTTAGCTTGGCAAATGTGGTAGAAGGCCAGCCACACTTGTGACCTGGGCGTCCATGGAAAGGAAAGCATTTAAGATCACACCCAGGTTCCTGGCGGACAGAGCCACTGATAGTTGCACTCCATCCAGGTTGGGCAGACATGCTTCCTTACTTGGACCCTTCCTGCCCACCCACAGGACGTCCGTCTTTGAAGGATTGAGTTTCAGATGACTGTGCTTGAGCCACGTTGTCACTGCTTCTAGGCAGCTAGCTAATGCTTCTGGTGGAGAACCAGGTTCGTCATCCATCAGGAGGAAGATCTGGGTGTCATCTGCATATTGGTGACAACCCAGCCCAAACTTCTGTACCACTTGGGCAAGAGGGCACATGAAGATGTTGAATAGGTTCGGAGAGAAGACCGTTCCTTGCAGGACTCTGCATGTGAGCCGGTGACAAAAATCTCTCTTGGTCCAGCCCTGAGAGCCAGTTGGGTGTAGTAGTTAGGAGTGCGGACTTCTACTCTGGCATGCCAGGTTCGATTCTGCACTCCCCCACATGCAACCAGCTGGGTGACCTTGGGCTCGCCACAGTACTGATAAAACTCTTCTGACCGAGCAGTAATATCAGCACTCTCTCAGCCTCACCCACCCCACAGGGTGTCTATTGTGGGGAGAGGAATGGGAAGGCGACTGTAAGGCACTTTGATCCTCCTTTGGGTAGGGAAATGCAGCATATAAGAACCAACTCTTCTTCTTCTTCTACCCTCTGTCTGTGACCCTGGAGAAAGGAGATCAGCCAATGAAGGGCTGTCCTCTGAATTCCAGCGTTTGCGAGGCAATGAGCTAGAAGCTCATAGTCAATGGTGTCAAATACTGCTGAAAGGTCTAATAATACAAGCAGCACGAACCTGCCTCGGTCCAACTGGCTACGGAGGTCATCCGTTAGGATGACTACTCCTGTCTCTAACCCATGGCCAGGCTGGAAACCTGACTCGGGCTGGTCTAGGACTGAAGCTTCTTCCAGGAATGCTGATATTTGGTCCACAACAGCCCTTTCAACCATTTTTCTCAGGAACACTACATGTGAAATGGATTGGTAATTGTTGGGCTCTCATGAGTTAAGATATTTTTGGTAAGTAGCAGGTGAACCACTGCCTCTTTTAGCCCTTCCGGGAATTCTCACGTTTTGAGGGAGAGGTTGATTATCTCCTCCAGGGAGCCCCTTATTCTTATATCTGGTGTTTTTAGAAGTCACGATGGGCAGGGCTCTAGTGGGCACGTGGTTGGTCTCGCTGCTGTGAGCATCCTGTCCACTTCAATCAGCATGATTCGTCTGAAATTACTCAATATTCTCTCCAAAGATGGCCGGAGGGGCCTCCAGTTCACTTTCTGTGTCTAAGGCTGGAAGGAGGTTGCAGTGGAGTCTTGAGATTTTGTCTGCTAAAAAATGACTAACAAAAGCCTTTTAGCTGATTGCTTATTGTTTTGTTGCCCTTCATCCTTATACAACACTGAGGTCCCACTCTACCAAAATTTTGGCCACTCCCAGCTCCAACCAAAAATTCTTCAGGTATTTCCAAACCCAGACTGGCAACCCTAACAAGATCCAGTAATATAATATGCTTCTTTTCTAAAATAATTTCTAGTTCTTAAGCCACCCTATTTCATTTTACCTGGATGTCCTGAGACCAAGTGGAAAGGCTGCTACAGCGCTGAAGAGAATTAATTCTGCTTGGATATTTTCTTCACATTCTGCAAACTCATATTTATTTACAATGCTGCTTTATATTGCATTTTAGTTATCACTGTTCTTATGAATTTCCTGGCAATCAGAACAGGTTTTAGGACATATCCATGGTTTTCATGACATAAATCCCACACTGGAGGGAAGGGATATTAGATGCCAGCAGGTAGCTGATGATTGTTGCCAGAACCTACCTTGATTCATATGTTGAGTCTGTTGCTCAAGCAGCAAGGAGAATGCTGCTAAAATAATTTTCTTTCAAAATTTATTAAAACTTTATACTGAAATTCTGAAACATAACAAATGTTGAGAGGTGGAGAAATGACAGACGATTGCTAGTAGTTGCCAATATGGCTATTAACTCCTCATCTTTTGTTTGTATGCGTGTGTGTGTGTGTGTGTGTATTGAATGGAAGGCCCTCAAGAATTATTCTAAATATTCCATATCATGGATTTCATGGTGTTTTGAAACTAAACGACTTCGATTCATGTTTAGTTAACTGATTTCTAAAGTGTAAGATTCTCAGAATCTTTAACCGCTCTTGTGGAGTGGATAAAATAAAATGGTAAGGGCTCCGAGGGCGGGCCCTGTTCGTGATGAGGAAGGGTGCCAATTGGCCCCTTCCCCTGGACTGACAAGCGCCTGCCGATTGGGCCCTCCGTTTGTCAGTCTGCCGGCAAGGGACCAATTGCGAGTCGCATGGAGCACGGCGCGTGATTGGTCCCTTGCCGCTGGACTGACAAATCGGGAGGCGCTTTGCCGGGAAGCCACAGAGCCGCCCCGCTGCACTCATGAGGCCCGCTAGCGCCCGCTGTATTCCCAGTACAGTGGGCTTAGTTTCTAGTCTATTGATAATCTCACATTCTTCATACAGTGATAATAAATGTAGTGGTGTTGTCTTTATTAATTCAATTATGCTCTGGGCAACTTATCAAGAATGTACCCTCTAATTATTTTATAGAGAGACATGAGAAAAAGAGGATTCCGCCTTGGTATTTAATTATGGGCTCACGAGTAATGCAGTAGAAATAACAGAACAGAAGGCTCAACATCTATAAATAGCTGTTTTATTGGCATGATCATCTGCAAATATGGTATCAGGCATACTTATGAAAAGCATGGAGAGACAAACTTTTAAAGTCTGAGATGGCAGTTTGTTGGATATGTTGCCGCCATTCCCAGCACAGCAATAATTTGGATCATAGCTATGAAAGCTGTTTTACATAGGAAGCTTAGTAACACTGACTCTTTTCCTGACAGCGATAGCTAAGGCAGAGTCTGCACTTACTTTGTTTATTCCATTGTCAATCCTGTTGAATTCAGATCGATTTGAACTCGAGTCTCCCCACCCCTCCCCATTGAAACCGGAAAGTCTTCTGCACGTGGTTAGGGAGGCTCAGAAGGGGGGGGGGGGAACCAAGCCTCTTTCTTTCTTTTCTTGAAGGGGGGGGGAGAGAAGCCAAGCAGGGAGCCTCTTTCTTTTCTTGGAGGGGGGGGGAGAGGATCGAAAAAGGCAGAGAAGGGAGAAAAAATTCAGGACCGACAGAAGTTGAGAGAAATTAGGGGCTTCTCCTTTAAGGCAAACTCGTCACATGAGCAGGTATAGCCTATCAGAGGTTCTCTACCACGGAGCTTGCTTTCCCAATCCGGATTTGAAAAATATTGAGGGTTAAAAGCACTCTGGATCAATCCTTCTTGCTGCAGAAAGAAAATTTAAATCGCCCCAAATCCAAATGGAAATCGTGTAGACAGCAAGGACTGAATCAACCTGGGACTGGAATAAAAGCTCCGTGCAGTTTACACCTAAGTTTTTTGGTGGTGGTGTTCTTATCGAAAATACTTGAATGTAATGTGATCTGTTGTTCAGACATACAGACCTTTATTATGGTCTTAAATCAGCATAAGCTGATGTGATATATCTGTTAAAAGCAGAATTTAGGATATCCTAAAACACAATATTATACTAAATATAAAGCATGCAGCAAGAATGTATAGATTATAAACTAAGATAGAACGGCTGTGACTTACCATGGACTCCACTGATGCAGCGGGGGGCAGTCAAGAGGATGTGATGAGGCAGGGAGATGACGTGGGCACACTGCTGCGTGGTGTGCGTGAGAGGAGGGGCTCGGGAGACATAAAAGGCAGGCCGAACGCCCTCTTCCCCTCTTTGCTGCCGCACACAGCCAGAGAACCACCCACCCTCCCGCCCCGGGTTTTGGTTTGTTGTGGCAGTGCTTGCATGCTATCGGTTTTGTTTGTCACAACAGCAGTTTAGGCACAGTAGGAGCCTGTTGGCAGGGGGTTCAGTTTGCGCACTGGACTCCCTGAAGATTGGGGGTCTCATTAAGGATACCAGCAGATATTCAAGCATGGCCTACCTGGCTGAGAGGTCAGGGGCTTGTAGCCAGGTGACCTAAGGGGTGCCAAAGTGAGGCGGACACCTGGTGGGCCCCGATAAGGTTGCTTCCCTGGTGAGGGATTCTGGGCACGGGAGACACACTCTCCCGGCTGGGATGGAGCGGGCCTCAAGGTGGCCAGGACCCTTGGGACAAGCAGCCTGACACCTGGGGAGGTCAGGCTCCTTACCATGCTGTGCCAACCCCCCCCCCCTTTCGGAGGGTGGCATAATAATAAAGAGGCTGCGGCCATATTAACTCCAAAGAGCGAGTCGTGTCTTCCTTGGCAACACTGCCACCCTGCTAATCAAAGCACAGCTCTGTTCATTTGGCACAGCCATCCTATTGCAAAATTTTATCGGTGCTGCAGCACAGAACCTGGCAACACTATAAGTTGTGTCATTATTTGTATCTATATAAGCAGCATGGAAGTGTAAAATTGTTCTGAATGTCCTGGGAATCTACATAGCGGTGGTGGAATGAAACTAATACGAATGTCATTGTAATATTGACATTGAAGGAATGTATGTTCCACTGTTTCTATATATCCAGAGCCACACGGGCATTTCCTCTTGAGATAAGGTATTTTCCTATATCTTTTTTCTGTCACAGCTGAGGAGAAGACAATTACAGTATGCCAAACTGAAGGGTCCCCTGTGACTATATACTTCAAGTTTGGTTAGGACAAATATCTATTTGGTTCACTAACAATAACGGTTGGATTACTAACTAGGTATGTTGATGTTCTTTGTCTATTAATCTCTGCTTTACAACTTCTTTGGCCCAATTTTATCCCATTCTCAACAGGAGCTCTAGAGAGAACCCCAAGGATGATCTATTGTTCTTTAAGTTATACTTTCTGAAGGGTTTTTCTATACAAAAGCTTGTAAGTTATTAAAGTGGTATATTTTGAAAAAAACTTGCCTAGACAATTCTCATTAATTACAGTTCGCATTAACTACAGACCACGTTGTAAGCCAGGAAATTCCTTGGCTTTGCCATGAATTCACTAGTGCCAGCATCCCTTTTAATATTGACATAATTTGCAGAGTTTTTATAAAAGTTACTGAACTACTGTAAAACACAATATATAAATATTTTATATAAATGCTAAGTAATAACAGATTTTAATTTGTGCTATTAGAATGCATTAGCTGCTGGATGTTAGTTTGCACATGAAAAGAAATTGTTGAGGGAACACCTACCCACCTACATATTTCAGCTGTGCTTTTCTTGCCTCCTTGTTAGCTGGTACCAATAAATCTTGGGAATGGTCAGAGGTGAGATCTTAGACACAAAAGCCAGAGTGCTCTTGGTGTTCTGACTATTTGCCTGTAGCTTCTAGCCAGTGACTTTGAATGCACCAGCTTTGGAATCCTGGCTGAGTACAAGATATAGGCCCCTTTCACATCACTGTTCTAAACCAGATGTTTTCTGTTGTCATTCCAATTCCAAGTAAAGTAATACAGGGACAGGAGTTCTATACAGCCAATTTCTTTCCCATTAATGAGCCTTCTTTGAAGCAATCTGGCCCTTTCAAAGAGTGCTGTGCTTTCTTCCCAGACCTTTTTCACCGCACTTCTTAATGTATCTCAAGGGCGCCACTAAAGTACTAAATTCCTATATTGGTATAGCATTATAGCACTCAGAATATTCAAAAATATTCAAGAGAGATCACGCAGCAAAAGAGGGTGGGGGAAAGTGGGGTGCTATTGGAACGCCTGCTGACATTTTAAACAGCACACTACAGCAAATTCAGAAACACAAAGGAGGAGGTGAAAACGGAAGACAGCAGTTTCCTACAAGAACAGCTCAGCCACACTTTGCTGACTGGATGCAAGTGGCCTTGGATGAGGCTTTGGATGAGCAGAGATTAAAATGATTGTGTATGAAACGATACAAAAAGTCTGTTAGCAAAAGGCTACCAAAACAGATTACAAAGGTTGTCTGAAAGGAGCCATAGTTTATATGCTGTTGTTTCTTGTTTATATTGTATTTTTCACGCTTCCACGAGCCATTTATGGGTTCCTTTGGGAGAGGAAAACAGGCCATAAACATTTAAACAAATAAATAAGTTGAATCTTGTGTGCATACACAAACACACTTGTACTTAGGGACTAACTACACAAAATTGGGCAACCCTGAGCAGAGTTATACACATTTATAAGGGGGTGATTTTTCTTTTTCAGTTGCACTGCAAATGATGCATGATCAGAACTTCCCAGTATTTTAATGACAAATAGAAGAAGAAGAAGAAGAAGGAGAGTTGGTACTTATATGCCACTTTTCCCTACCCGAAGGAGGCTCAAAGCGGCTTACAGTCGCCTTCCCTTTCCTCTCCGCACAACAGACACCCTGTGGGGTGGGTGAGGCTGAGAGAGCCCTGATATCACTGCTTGGTCAGAACAGTTTTATCAGTGCCGTAGCGAGCCCAAGGTCACCCAGCTGGCTGCATGTGGGGGAGTGCAGAATCGAACCCGGCATGCCAGATTAGAAGTCCGCACTCCTAAGCACTACACCAAAATATCATCACTTGCAAAGAAAAAGGGGGAAAGGGTGTAAGCTTACCACCTATGGTTGCCAACATGTCTGGAGAAAAATAATGTAATGTTCCTTTAATATCAGTTTTATCTGCAGCAAATATAAAGTAATGTTATTTACCTTTGTGCAGTTCCACACATTAGGCTCTATTAAAAGGACAGGACAGCTTTCTGCAAGTCTGTAAGTATTGCTACTTTCTACTTTCCAATTCAAACCTCTCCCCTGAGCTGTAACTAGCAGCATCTCTTTCCCTAACATTATTATTCTTTCCAGTGCTAATAATTGGCTAAAGGGAAAAAGCTTTCATCCATTCTGGTTCCATGAATTTTGATCCCTATTTGTGTGTGTGTTTTTTGCCTTGTTAAGAATACTGAAAAGATTTCTCTGTATCTTCCAGCTTCTTGTTTATTTGTTAAAGTTTTCCTGCTTCAGATAATAAATCTGGCTACTTCACATCCCTGTCTTAAACTACGTTTTACTTTGGATATTTTCCCCAATGAACTATAGCAGATTTATTAAGGGCAGGGATCAAGGAAGACAGATTAAAAATTTATTGTTTACTATGCAAACAAGAAAAAACTTGGTCTCAGAATGTGAAGAAAAGGAAGAATGTATATACAGAATTCAGAGAAGCAAAGGTCTTTACCTTGCAGTATTTCCTCCTCTTTCCTGGGCAGAATCTTTGTTTATTTGTTTACTTTGTTTATTCTGTTGTGGATCTTGCTGAATCCAGATCGATTTGAACTTGGGTCTTCCTCTTCCCCCCTTCCCCATTGAAACAGAAAAGTGTTCTGTACATGGTTAGGGAAGTTCAGAAGGGGAGAGGGGAGCCAAGCACAGCAGGAGCCTCTTTCTTTCTTTTCTTGAAGGGGGGGGAGGTTTGGACGGAGGGGAAAACAAGAGGCAAATCTCTACTGAGAGAAGTTCAGGCTTCTAGAGCTTCTGCTGAGAGGTTAGAGCTTCCCCTTTAAGGAAACCAGGAACTGGCCAATCAGGGCTTCTCTACCAAGGAGTTCAGGAACAAATTCGAAGCAGCCAGAGCTCCACATGCTTCCTCATGCTTTCTCAATCTGAT